>NC_044031.1:115001163-115337648 GCF_901765095.1 Microcaecilia unicolor | reverse complement strand
CGGGGATCACCTCCCCTTACTCCCCCAGTGGTCACTAACCCCCTCCCACCCTCAAAACAAAAATCTTTAAAAATACTTTTTTTGCCAGCCTCTATGCCAGCCTCAAATACCATACTCAGGGTCCATCGCAGCAGTATGCAGGTACCTGGAGCAGTTGTAGTGGGTGCAGTGTACTACAGGCAGGCGGACCCAGGCCCATCCCCCCACCTGTTACACTTGTGGTGGTAAATGTGAGCCCTCCAAAACCCACCAGAAACCTACCGTACCCACATGTAGGTGCCCCCCTTCATCACTAAGGGCTATGGTAGTGGTGTACAGTTGTGGGTTTTGGGTGCCCGGTTGGTGTCCTGGCATGTTAGGGGGACCAGTGCACTACAAATGCTGGCTCCTCCCACGACCAAATGGCTTGGATTTGAGATGGGTGTCCTCAGTTTCCATTATCACCGAAAACCGGGGACGACCATCTCAAAAACGACCTAAGGACGACCATCTCTAAGTTCGACCTAAATTTCATGATTTGGGCATCCCCGTCCATATTATCGAAACGAAAGATGGCTGCCCATCTTATTTTGATAATACGGGTTGCCCTGCCCCTTTACGGGGCCATCCTGCCAGGACGCCCTCATGAAAACTTGGGTGCCTCGTTAGATTATGCCCCTCCACGTGTACTATAAGAGGTGTGAAATGATGTGTCAAAATAGGAATTGTTGTAAAACAATATTTGAAGTGAACAACATGAAGTAAAAAACATTGATGAATGTATAAATGCAAATATAGTGCAGAACTGAGGGGTAACTTAATGGTTATATAAAATTATATTGAAAATGATTATGTGTTTAAATACCTGTGAACATATGTCAATGGAAATACAGGTAACAGGCTCACACGTCGAAACACGGCCATGTTGGGTCCCAAATGTGTTGATTTTGTGACTAAATTAAAAGGCCCTTAAACTTTGAAAATCCTCGCTGTAACAGGCTCACACGTCAAAACACGGCCATGTTGGGTCCCAAACTTTGAAAATCCTCGCTGTATTTGCCTCACTATTTTGTTGTTATCATTAGTGCATGGCCAGAATTGAAAATAATGTTAAAAAAGCTTTTTTACGGTTGCAGTAAAAATGGCTTTAGAACCGGGAAAGACCCGAGTAAGGGCGCAATAAGGTCATTTCTTACTGCAACTTAGTAAAAGGCCCCTGAAGTGACCAGATTAGAACATGAAAAAATATATATTCAAAGTAGTTAAAACATGATGGGCCGATATTCAGACTGGGTGAGGTAGCCGGGCTGCCTCCCGCAGTCGATGTTGAGCCTATATATTCAATGCCAGGCCATTTCCTGGTGTCCAGGTGTATTTTGGCTAGTTTACATTTAACCCGCCAAGCTGATATTAAGCACTAGCTGGTTAAGTTTAAAAAAGCCAAAGTTATTTTGGTGGCCAAATTTGGTTGCCAAACTTAGCCAGCGATGTGCTGAATATCAGCATATAGCTGGTTATATTGCGCAATAAAACCGATTCTCCGCTAGTTGCTAACCAACAATTTTCAGTGGGAGATAATCAGCTGAGGGGGATAATCAAACAGGTGCGCCCATCTCTAAGGGTGCCCATCTCTAAGGATGGCCCCGTAAAGGGGTGGGGCAACCCATATTATCGAAACAAGATGGACGTCCATCTTTTGTTTTGATAATACGGTCGGGGACACCCAAATCATGAAATTTAGGTTGACCTTAGAGATGGTCGTCCCCGGTTTTCGGTGATAATGGAAAGCGAGGACACCAATCTCAGAAACGACCAAATCCAAGACATTTGGTCGTTGGAGAAGCCAGCATTCATAGTGCACTGGTCCCACTAACTGAATTTAAAAAGCCCTTCCCTTACTGATCCGGAAAGGAACGGGCATACATGAAGGAAATTGCATGCAAATGAGCTGCTCGCTGTTAGCTCATTTGCACATGATTTCCTTCCTAAGGAGGGGAAGCGACGGCAGTTGAGGATGTCCTTCCCTGCAACGGCAGTTGAGGAGGCTGACCAAATGTGGATGTTTCTGTGAGCAAGACATCCATGCCTTTGCTATGCCGCCAACACCCTCTTTATTTATTTATTTGAATTTTGGATCACAAGTAGCAGCAGTGGGATTTGAACTGGCAACTTTTAGATTGCAAGACCACTCTGCCACTCCTCCACTCTAATCCACTCCCTTGAAATTTGGCCGTCCCTGTGAGGGGCAGTTGAGGACGTCCAAAATGTTTGAAAGATGGACATCCACGCCTTCATTATACCTCCGCTGATACACACATACTGCCCCCCCCCCCACACACACACTCACACACAGGGATGGCCAAATTTCAAGAGAGTGGAGTAGAGTGGCAGACTGGCCTAGTTGATAAAGCACTGGTCTTGCAATCTAGAGGTGGCCAGTTCAAATCCCACTGCTGCTACTTGTGATCCAAAATCCCAGATAAATGAAGAGGGTGTTGGAAGCTTAGCAAAGGCATGGATGTCCTTCTCACAGAAACATCCACATTTTGGATGTCCTCAACTGCCTGCCATCGCAGGGACAGAGGCATAGTGAAGGACATACTTAAAAAAAAAAAGAAGACAAAAGTTTTTGAAGTTGTTTTTTTTCAGGGTGGGAGGGGGTTAGTAACCACTGGGGAAGTCAGGGGAGGTCAACCCCGATTCCCTCCGGTGGTCATCTGGTCAGTTCGGGTAAAGTCATCCAAATGCTCGTAACGGACGCCCTTCTTTTTTCCTTTATCGCCTGAGGATGCCCATCTGTTAACCACACCCTGTCCCACTTTTGATACACTGCTGACACGCCCCCTTGTACTTTGGACGTCCCCGCAACGGAAAGCAATTGAGGACTCCCAAAATCAGCTTTCGATTATGCCAATTTGGGCGACCTTAGGAGAAGGACGCCCATCTCCCGATTTGTGTTGGAAGATGAGTGCCCTTCTCCTTTGAAAATAAGCAGGAGCTGTCTCCTGATGAATATTGCCAGATAGCCGGCTAAGTGCTGTTTAACAGGCCTGGAGCTGTTCTTGGCCGGCTAAACGGTTTTAAATATTAGGCAAAATCAAACATTGAAGAACTGCTTGCAGAAGGATCTGCTTGATATACTGCCTTATGGCCTGAATATAGTAGGCACTATTGCTCAAGAATGCATGCTATTCAGCAATAAATTACCTGTTTCACAATAGCGCTCACTGTTGAGCAATAGTCCATACAACAGAACACTAGAAAGCAATATGGACACTATTGAAGACATTGCCCAGAAACAAACAAAGAAAACAAAACCTCTGAATGAAATGAAAAATCATCAGCATCTAATTAAAGCAAAATGCTTGGCCTGCATACCCCTAGTACATAATGATGGGTTCATTTACGGAGTTGCCACTCAGGAAAAGGTCTAGGAATCACTGTGAACCATGTATTGAAATCCTTAACTCATTGGTGATCATAAAAGAAAGCAAATGGTAAGAATTGTTCAGAAAGGAATGGAGAATAGAAATGATCATAATTCAGTGTTTTTCAGGGATGGTCTTCAAGGCTTGGAAATAGGTATAGCTTTTAGTATACCCTAATGAATATGCAAGAGATGGATTTGTATGCACATGGTTTCCACTATATGCAAACACATCTGTGGCTCAGATCAGCCAGCCAGCCAAAATTGAACAAAAACGCTTTTTTCTTGGTTGACTAGCAAGATTAACACTGCTTCTGTAGCCATGGGAGGTGGATGAAAGGCAATTCTCTAAACTAGGTGTAAATGTGTAGAAATGCATGTAAATGTCAATATTCCACCTAAACATTATTCTGCAAATACCTGCTTATCTTACAGAGCATATATTTGTAAAGTTCTTTGTACAAAGGGGCTGATTATGGGCAGGACATAATCAGATTCCTACTTACATGGTAACTAGGTTCTCCAAGGACAAGCACGTGTAATTTTTAGGGTGTATTTACCCCTCCCAATATAGTGGTCCACCCACTAATACCTAGGAAGAAATAAATCACCCAAGGCTACTACTACTACTACTATTTAGCATTTCTGCATCAGTTTGCTCTTTATTAGATACCTTATCAAGTATTTGTACAGTTAGCAGATCAGTGGTATCTCACTGTGAATACAGAACATTGCTACACAAGCATTACTTCTATATCTGAGACTCCAAAGGATGTACTAGCAATCTAATACTCTTATTTATTATTCTCCAAATATATGTATAAGGGATGCAAGACTAATTATGAGAAAGCAATTGGATTACTTGCCAATGCAATTGATTGGTTTCTCATGTGAAAGAGCAGCACTGCTTGCACAAAGGTGCTGGCTGTGACAGTCTCACACACTTAAAGCAGGAAGTACAATCACTTTTATATGTCCATTTAGGATACAGGTAATCTGACATATTCACACCTTATTGGATATCATATATTGTAGTCACCACCTTAGTGACCATATATGGTACCATTTACCGTACGTGCTTGGCTTTTTTTGCATTGCTCGGAATCTTCTTGTGAGACCACTCAGTTCTACATTTTCAACCATATTTTCCTGGATGTAACTGACTCTGCCCTGTTGGTAAATCATATCATCCTGTTTATGAGGTTTTTGCACCCTAGCCCCTTCCTTATTTTGCTGCGTGGTATGTCCCAATAGCTCAGGAGCCTTACTGGAACTTCAAAGTTCAAATTACAGTTAAAGGCCTGTACTTTTCTTGTCATATTTAGATCCTGACCCAAAGTCTCAGGCCTTGAACCAAGGCTCTCAGTTATGATAACAATATTCATCTCCCCACTTGAAGGGCTTTAAGACCTTCACCCAATATGGTAATCGCTAGCGCTTTTTGTAAGTAACCTAGTTCTGCACCTAGGTGTTTAGTTTCACCTCAAATATTTTGAGCTAGTTCTGTATTACCTGAAACTCAAAAAGGATATGGTTAGTACTCTGTCTGTAGGCTGTCTTAGGTTGCAGGCATCCTGAAATCCCTAAACAGTTTGGGATTCCCGGGCCTTTCTTTACCTGTTATGGCCACCCAATCAAGAGTACTAAGAGGTGGATGTAACATAAGAAAGACACTAGTTGGGGTGGAAATCCATGTGAGCAAGGTGAAAAAGAGAGCAACAGGATGGCTTGTTATCAAAGTGGCAGGCTAATATTATGATCAATAACTGAGTGATTCCAAAGAAAAATGAAAAATATTTACAGGGTACAAAATAAAACATTCTCTAAAAAGAATCTTTTGTGTCTACAATATGGGGAACACTGGGAGAAAGGTGCATGTTAACATATAGGATACCATCTACTGGGATAGATTGCAGATGTGCTTACAAGGTATCATAAGCATTATGTACATCAGCTTGTAATGGGTCATACAGTGCATAGGCAGCTACTGCAGGATTTCTTTCAGTTAAAGCAGTTTCAACCAATCGTTGGACCAGACCTCTAATGCAGGGAATTATGCAGCATCCCATAAGCACAAATACAGCAATCTCCAAAGGCACTATCTAACCATCCTGTAAGTTCACCAGCTAAAGTGGAAAGGCCCTTTTAAAGCTTTAGTAATTATGTCGTCTGGGGCGGTATTGTTAGGAATGAATGTACAGCATTGGGTTCCCAACTATACACAGACTCCACCTTTTTTCACAAGAATTCGGTCAAGAGCCATGCCATCCGGCTTGTGGCATCTAATTGTTCAGCAATACCTACAACAGCATCTCTAGTGTAATTTATGAACCGCTGTTGATTGTAATAAATGTAATGTTCTTGTTGATGGTACACCCCCAAAAGATTGTGGACTCAAAGCCAGCAGCAATCTGATTGTGCACTTTAAACTCATCTGGCACCCCCCCCCCCCCCCCCCCCCCAGGAACTCCAATAGAATCAATGTAGATTCTGTCATCAACAGAACCTTGAATCTTCCACTTCTTCCTGATGGGGGCTGGTGAGTTGACACGCTGGGCTTTTATGGTGATGGGAATAACTAATTGGACTAAGGCACCTTGTCCTTGCCAGTATGAAGGCAGGGTTTGATACAGGGTCTCAGTGCCACAAGGGTTATAAGCAAAAATGGATTGTGGTGTATCCGAAACACACATATAGACAGGGTACGCTGCCATTCTATATTACCACATGTGACAGTACAGACATCAAAGTGAAGTATCACTGGTTGGGAGCTTAGAACTAACCTAAAGGTGTATTGGGTAAGTGTTAAGGCACATGTCATCAGGGTCAGTGATCTCAAAATCTTGTGTGTGAGTGAAGCCAATTATGGCGACAAGGCCAAGGGCTAAGAAATGGGTAATATACATATTTGTTAGTATGGTGGTTCAAAGTTTTACCTTAGCAATTGATCAACAGACAGCTCAATCAATGTTTACAGGAAAGGGATGGTAATGGCACAATGCAAGAACTACAGCAAGCAATAGCAGTAAATGTGAGAGCCTGAGATCATACTGCACATACCGTGGCTTAGGAGTGAGGTTCATCCCTGTCATGGTATATACGAAACTGACCTATTTGGAGATACTTCCCCAAAGAAGATTCTATACATATGCTATAAATAGCATTTTAGTAGAAATCAGTTGTGCCCCTTTCTGCAATGTTAAGACAAAACAGTGTTAGGCATTTTGATGCAATGTTTTCTCCTGCAGGAGTAGATGAATATGTGATTGTCTGGGAATGACAAAATGATTTATAATCTTCAGTATGCACTGTCATCTACATGGCAGAATTAATGTCCTTTACTGGCAGGCCCAGGTTGAAAGAGGCAATTTTCCTGATAAAAAGTCTAAACTGAGATTTTAAAAAAGAGAAAAGAATTTGATCACAGAGCGCTTTCTACAATGCATCAGACACACAGTACACCACATTCACCCTGCCAGTCTTTTCCAGAGCTATTTAATTTTATCAGGAATATGCAGAATCATCTGTGTGAAAGATAATCATGAGGTAAACAGTGGTGCAAAAAGAGATATGCGGTTTGTAGTCTAGTTTTGACTATAATAAATGTGGGTTTTCTCTTCAGTCACACCGTGTAGTACAGATAATGCAGTAGTGTCTAAATAACGCAGTGCTGTATGCTCACTGTAATTATACACAGTAATTAGCCCAGACATACTGAAGGACCACATTTATTGCTTACAGCAAACTGTAGGCAAATTGCTTCTGTTCCGGCTCCAAAACTGCTGCCGCTTAGCAGCAGAGAAGCCCAAAAGGGATCAGCAAGAATGTGCAGTTGAAATTGAAAAAGAATTGCAAAATGTGTACAAGCATATTTTTTTTATATATATGTTTACTATATATATATATATATATATATATATATATATATATATATATATATATATATAAAGAAGGATAATGAGATAATATTGAGTAGCCCACAGTTTAAAACAGAGCTTTGCAGACTTTTTCATCTCACAGCACATTTACATGGAGCTAAAATTGTCAAGGCACACCTTCACAAATGGTCCAGCATTTTACCTTCTACCCCCCACCCCCACTCAAACATGGTCCAGTATTTTCCCTTCTTCCCCCTTCCCACCTGCACCTCTACACAAGGGCCAGCATTTTACCAACTCCCCCTCCCCACAAATAGTCCAGCATTTACCATCTCTTTCCCCCACTCTATCCTCACAAATAGTTTAGTACCTCTCCCTCCTGTTCCCTCTCCAGCCAGTGATCAGGCCTCTTAACCTGTCTCTCTTGACCCCCCCCCCCCCCCCCTCCATGTACCTTCTTGTCTCCAGCGATTGGCAGCAACAAGCAGCGATTCATACAGCCTTGTTCATGCCAACCCCGGAGCCTTCTCTTTGACATAACTTCCTACTTATGTGAAAGCAGGAAGCTACATCAGAGAGAAGGCTCCAGGATTGGCACAAGCAGACTGTATGAACTGCCACTCACTGGCATCAACCGCTAGAGACAAGGAAACTTTTAAAAGATATACTCTGTTCCGAAACAAATTAAGCTGGCCCTACTAATAAAAGACCCTCAACTCCTGTGGCACATCTGCGGACCAGCTGCAGCACAACAATGTGCCACGGCACACTGGTTGAAAAACACTGGTTTAAAAAGTATGTGCTTTTGCCATCTGCAGGGAAACTGCACCTACTTTCAGTTTTATAAAGGCATAAGAACATAAGAATATCCATACTGGGTCAGACCAATGGTCCATCTAGCCCAGTATCTTGTTTCCAACAATGGCCAATCCAATTCATAAGTACGGTACTAGTGGAGCCTCCATGATCTCCTAATTGCTACATTGGGTATGGAAGATGGGGCAAGAAGGCGGCAGGGGGAGTGTGTATCTGGAAGATTGTTGGTCCCAGGGAAAGAGTGGAAGAATGGAGCTTCAGGGTTGGCCTTCTATCATTAACACAGAGGTTCTTTGAGATGCAATTGCCAAGCTCAAATAGAATTTGGTTGCAAAGAGTGATAAATATTGTGCGGATTCAAAGGTTGTACTGTCATAAGTGAACAAAACAAAACAACTGAAGTTGAGTCAGTTGGTGCAACATCTCTCTGACCTTAGAATGTGCAATTTGCTGTCCCGATTAAAGACAAGGATGTAATTGGGCATAAGACAGAAAACTTGTAACATGAGGTCAGGGGATTTAGGAGTGAATTTGAATACCTTAGGTGTCTTTTACACAAATAAAAAGCAAATTTACATACATAAATCAGTATATATGTATAAGCAGCAATCTTAGGAAATGTACTTACAGAATAAGCCTAAATTTCTGACCGGTTTATAGAATACAACGAGTGCCCATCTGCGTGACTAAATTTAGTTGCGAGCAGTTACGCCAAGTAAAATTTGGAGTAAATGTTGACGCCTAAATTACATGTGGATCGGGTATATTCTATAACCATGCACATAGATTTTAGAAATGCTTATGACCCGCCCATTCCATAGCCATGGCCATGCCCCCTTTCAACTGTGCGACTTAGAATTTACACACATCACATTATAGAATATGCTTAAACAATTCTGCAGGTAAATTCTAATTAATGTCAATTAGTGTCAATAATTGCTTGTTAAGTGGCAATTATCATAAGTACATAAGTAATGCCATACTGGGAAAAGACCAAATGCCCATCAAGCCCAGCATCCTGTCCCCGACAGCGGCCAATCCAGGTCAAGGGCACCTGGCAGCTTCCCAATATTTTTTGCCATCCTCTATGTCAGCCTCAAATGTCATACCCAGCTCCATCACAGCACTATGCAGGTCCCTGGAGCAGTTTTTAGTGGGTACTGCGATGACTGGCTTGTTAAGTAATAGTTGTGCACACAAATTCAAAATACGACTGGATTTGTGTTTTCAACTTAAGTCATGCTATCCAGAATCTGGGGCTAAGCTACAAAATTGTGTCATATGTGTATGCATTGCTGTTTATTCTTTTAAATTTCATGGTGGTACTGCTCTTTTTTTGAACATGTTAATTCATAAAAATATCATTTTCTGTTGTACATCAAGTCAAATATACTTGTTGATTTGACAATGCTATACTGTATGTGTTATATAAAAGGCTCAGCACATGTTATCATTTCTGCTAAACCCACCTCAGACCTTCCCTCTTTGTCTGTTTCTGTCAAGTATTTTAATCCCTCTTGACCTCTCATTAGCCTTCAATACAGTTGCTCCTGCTTTGTTATTGCAACATATAACTGAGATGAGAGTTGGGGGGGGGGGGGGGGGGGGGATGGTGTTTGGTTGAAATGACCCTTTTTTGACAGATAGGTCCTTTTTAGCTAAGGTAATTAAATTTAAAAACTCAGGTTTTTACGATATTTGGGTTGAGATCCCACAAAGTTCCCCACTATCCCCATCCTTTTCAATATTTATTTCTACCTGTGAAAGTTATCATCCATGGATGTAGGTTTACACCTTATTTGTATGCAGATGATATCCAGTCTTTTGCACCTTGTAGGACTATGTTGATCAAATTAACATTAGGCATTTGAAAATGCTTTGCTCAGCATGAAAGACGACCACCTACTAACCATTTTTGTTAAACATTGATGAATCAGCAGCTCTTGCACTTTAATAGAAACCCTATTTCCTAACATCAATGTAAAATCCAGGGTGGGGTGACATACCAACCTAAAGTGCAAGATGAGATGAAAATATTTGTGTTTTGATAGTTTCTGAACTGTCACTTGAGACTCTCTGATCATAGTGGTAGACTTGGTTTGCACTGCAGTTTGTCGTCTGTGCCCCTCTCTGTGTCCACAACATTTTTTGTACAGCGATGCAATCATTTGTATTGAGTCATTTGGACTATTGTAACATCATTTATGTGGAGATGAAAATTTTTTTATATAAGTTGAAGAGAATTCAAAATGAATATGCAAATCTATCTCATGTATGTTCATAGTGAGTATCCTGAAAACCTGACTGGCTAGGTGTATCCCAAGGACTGGGTTGAGAATCACTGTTCTGCACATACCTGACTGACTGCTAAAACATTTGTGCTTTTCTGTATAACATCACTAAAATCTGGCCCTTCCTTTCTGAACACAAACCCTCATTCACACTCTCATCACCTCCTGCTTAGGTTACTACAACCTGTTCCTCACAGGTCTCCTACTGAATCCTCAATCTACAGTATTCAAAATTTTGCTTATGGCTTAATTACTGCCAGTATAGCCATACTCACATCTTTTCTGAATTCATTTAATGGCTCCCCATCCTTTTCCATATAAGTTTCAGACTTCTCTTATTGACTTACAACTGCATTCATTCTGTAGATACTCTCTTATTTCTTCCTACATCCCTTAGGAATTTCGCTCATGATGTAAGTCACCTTTATCTATGCTCTTCTCCTCTTCTCCCTACTCCAAACTCTGTTCCTTCCACCTACTGCACCATACACCAGTGATGTAGCCAGATGGCCAATTTTGGGTTGGTTTCAGCCCAAAATGGATGGGCACAAAACTTTGTTTCCACCTCTCCCCCTCCCTTCCATGGTCCGGCACCTCTCCCTCTCTCTTTCACTCTCCACCCCGCACTCTTGGCAACCACATGAGTGGTCTCTCAACATAGGCATAGCACACAAGATCTTTCTAGCATGGGGCACCCCCTCAGTGGATCTTTTTGCCACTCATCTCAACAACAAAGTCCCCCAGTTGTGTTCCAAGCTCAGATCACATGGAAGACTAGCGTCAGATGCCTTTCTCCTACATTGGGAGAAGAGACTTCTTCACACTGATCCTCTGATACCTCTCATAGAGAAGACTTTGCTGAAACTCAAGCAAGACCAGGTAACTATGATCCTATTCATGTCTTACTGGCTGAGGCAGATCTGATTTCTTCTTCTTCTGGAGTTGTCCTCTGAAGATCCTTGGAATATTGTCTGCCCCTCATCACACAGAACAAGGGATCTCTTCTGCATCCCAACCTCCAATCCCTGGCCCTCATGGCTTGAATTTTTAGAGGGTAGAATTTGCCAGAAGGAGTCTCGTGCATATTGTTGGCTTCCAGGAAAGACTCACCGAAGAGGTGTTACTCATTTAAGTGGAGGAGGTTTGCTGTCTGGTATGAAGGCAAGGCCTTAGATCTCTTCACTTGCCCTACATAAAAACTGCTTGAAGAACAAATAAAACTGCAGAAGAACAAATGGCTGGAAATGTAAGGAGGGGCAACAAAAATTTCTTCAGGTATATTAGTGAAAGGAGGAAGACTAAAAAGGGAATTGTGAGACTGAAAGATGCTGCGAACCGCTATGTAGATAATGATGAAGAAAAAGCAAATTTGCTAAACAGATACTTTTGTTCTGTTTTCACAGAAGAAAATCCTGGAGAAGGACCCCGATTGACTGGCAAAAGTACATATGAGAATGGAGTGGATATAGCACCGTTCACAGAAGAGAGTGTGTATGAACAACTTGAAAATCTAAAGGTGGACAAAGTTATGGGACCGGACGGGATCCACCCCAGGATTTTGAGGGAGCTCAGAGAGGTTCTGGCAGGTCCTCTTAAAGATTTGTTTAATAAATCCTTGGAGACGGGAGAGGTTCCGTGGGATTGGAGAAGAGCGGATGTGGTCCCTCCTCACAAAAGTGGTGATAGGGAAGAAGCTGGAAACTACAGGCTGGTAAACCTAATTTGGTTATTGGAAAAGTAACGGAAGCGATGCTGAAGGAAAGGATAGTGAATTTCCTGGAAGCCAATAAGTTGCAAGATCCGAGACAACATGGTTTTACCAAAGGTAAATCCTGCCAAACGAATCTAATTGAATTCTTTGACTGAGTGACCGGAGAATTGAATCATGGACGTGCTATAGATGTAATCTATTTAGATTTCAGCAAAGCTTTTCACATGGTTCCCCACAGGAGGCTCTTGAACAAGCTTGACAGCCTGAAGATAGGACCCGACGTGGTGAACTGGATTAGGAACTGGTTGACAGACAGACGCCAGAGGGTGGTGGTTAATGGAATTCACTCGGATTAGGGAAATGTGAGTAATGGAGTGCCCCAGGGATCGGTGCTGGGGCCGATTCTGTTCAATATATTTGTGAGTGACATCGCTGAAGGGTTAGAAGGTAAAGTTTGCCTTTTTGCGGATGATACCAAGATTTGTAACAGAGTGGTCACCCCGGAGAGAGTGGAAAACATGAAAAAGGATCTGCAGAAGCTAGAAGAATGGTCTAATGTTTGGAAATTAAAATTCAATGCGAAGAAATGCAAAGTGATGCACTTAGGGAGTAGAAATCCACGGGAGACATATGTGTTAGGCGGTGAGAGTCTGATATGTACGGACAGGGAGAGGGATCTTGGGATGATAGAATCTGAGGATCTGAAGGCGACAAAACTGTGTGACAAGGCGGTGGCTGCAGCCAGAAGATTGTTAGGCTGTATAGAGAGAGGTGTGACCAGCAGAAGAAAGGAGGTGTTGATGCCCCTCTACAAGTCGTTGGTGAGGCCCCACCTGAAGTATTGTGTTCAGTTTTGGAGGCCGTATTTTGCTAAGGATGTAAAATGAATTGAAGCTGTGCAAAAGAAAAGCTACAAAAATGGTATGGTATTTGCGTTACAAGATGTATGAGGAAAGACTTGCTGACCTGAACTTGTATATCCTGGAGGAAAGGAGAAACAGGGGTGATATGATACAGACGTTCAAATATTTGAAAAGTATTAATCCGCAAATGAAACTTTTTCGGAGATGGGAAGGTGGTAGAACTAGAGGACATGAAATGAGATTGAAGGGGGGCAGTTTATCTTGTTGGGCAGACTGGATGGACCATACAGGCCTTTCTCTGCCATCATCTACTATGTTACCATGTTACCTCCTGCACCTTTCTGAGTCTGGTTTGAAAACCAACTCCGTAAGGGTTTATCTAAATGCAATTAGTGGTTACCATCACCATGCAGGAGGTAAGCCTATCTCTGTACAGCCTCTAGTTGTTCGCTTCATGCAAGATTTGTTATTAACAAAGCCCCCTGTCAGACCTCCAGCTGTGTCATGGGATTTCAACGTTGTCCTCACCCAGCTGATGAAAGTTCCCTTTGAGCCTCTTGATCCCTGTCAGCTGAAGTATTTGATCTGGGAAGTTGTATTTTTGGTGGAGTTCACTTCAGTTCTACTTGGTCCCTCTTTATAGTAGGGGCTAAGTTAAAGCCTAGTGTTGAAAAGGGTATTTCCTTTTGAGCATTTTTTCTTTTTCTTTGATGTTGATTTATTGTGCACTGTCTTACATTGTTGTGTGTAAATTTTATTTACAGATATTGACAGAGTTAAAATAGTTGCAACATATGCACCTATATGTCTTCATACTCTAGGCATTTTGTTATAAAATTACTCTGCCATGTGCCTTTATAGCCTAGGCACCCTATTATAACATTACCTTCCATGGAAGCAGTTTGCTAAAAGGAAGAAAACACAATAAAATAAGAAAGGAGAAAGGAATTAAAAAAGCAAAGCAGTTCAATAACATCAGTAAAACAATCTGAGTTAGCAATTTATTACTAACCCCACAGTGTCCACTCATTTATTGCTGCGACTGAAAGAAAACATCTTGTACACACTTTCTTCCCTCTAATTGCAGCTATGGATTTTGGTATCATTTTTAACAGTGGTCATTTTCAATAGCTGCTTTCCACGACATGGGGATTCAACACTCCTTCACCGATTTAGCTCCCAAATCCAATTATGCTGCAATGTCATATTTTTGCCTAAAAGTATACCTAAAATAAAATAATAATCTACTATAATAAAACTCACCCTCAACGTTCTGAAGACAACGTTCTGAAGTCACTCAGTCACTCACTGAAGGGTTCATGGATTCATGGTCGTGAAGCCACAACACTGACCATGTCTCTCTGCCCCGCCCTCGCATGACGGACCAATCAGAAAAAACACCCTCAACATTCTGAAACACAAAGGACCATCACAACTCCGTTCCCAGGCAACACTAGACAACGTAAGACGGACCAATCAGAGGAAACTACGTGACAATAAGGGAGGAGCATTCCCCAGCAGAATGGCTCATTATCTGTGCAGCACGGAGAGCACAGAACCACCGCTGGAACGAGAGAAGAATATTCCTGCTGTGGGTATGTGCAAAAATAGACCGGGGGAGGGGGGGGGAAATTTTTAAAAGCCTAATGCCAGTACTGAAGAGTGCCAGAGGGCCTATAGCACAGACTATATTTGGGATCGCTTGACATGGAGTCAGAGGAGCTGGAAAACAACATGCCCATCACCACAACGTGCCCATCACCATCTGGGACGTGGGCGAACAGGACAAGCTGCGGCCCAGCTGGAAGGATTACCCGCGACCCAGCCAGCAGCAAACAGCGACCAAGGAAGGGGGAGGAGTACTCCTTCCCTGCCTAGGAATCACTGGAGACTGGCTGCCAAACTAACGAAACAACCACACACCGACGCACCACCTCCATCATTCGAAAGGCATCCACTCTTTCTTCAACAGAAATGCAAACTAATAATACAAAACAAACAAAGAATACATGGTTTCTCAGGCGGCTGCAGGTAACTCCCAACCCCCTTCCTCTTCCCCTTTTGCCAAAGCGGCCAAGGACGTGCCCAACCATCCCCAGCCTCACGCAAGCCGTCTCCCACCTGGGGGATTCCCCGAGCACCCGGAAAAAGATGGCGCTGATTCCTGCAGCGCATAAATGTTCCAGCATTCCCCTGCAGCTGGCCTGAAATGGACCAAACATACCGGATCACCCCCCGACGGCCCGAGACCGTGCTCTTCTCCCTTCCGCCAACTTAAAACAACCATCCCCGTCCTCAGGCAAGCCGTCACCCACCTCCAGGATGCCCAGAACCCCAGCCCAATGGAAAAAGATGGCACTGCTTCCAACAGCACATTTCTCTTCCAGCATTCCCCTACAGCAGCCCTGAAATGGCCAAAAAATACCGACAGACAAAGAACGTGCTCCTCTACCTTCTGCCCATCTAAAACAACACTGCTGCCTCAGCACAACACAAAAAAAAAAAACAACACTCAGCAAAGGCTGACCCCCCTACAACCACATTTACATTTCACCAACAGAAAGACCCCCCCTCCACAAACCTCCTTGACAGACAAAACCACACACACACAATACAACAGAAACACACCTTCAAAGCCACACACCAATCCAACCCACTTTGCCAGCACAGCACAGCACATCCCCCAACCCCCAAGCAAAAAACAAAACAAAACAAAAAAAGACACACATCAACAACCTGCACACACACCGCACCCTCACACACTCACACACACACACACACACACACAAAATAACTCTGTGACACATACACACACACAAAAAAAACCACATGCTAGCACCCGTTTCATTGGTTTCGGAAACGGGCCTTTTTTTACTAGTAATAATAATAATAATACACAAATAAATTTAAAGGATTTACCCATTTATTTCTTTGGGAAAAAAAATTCCTGAGCTGTGCTTGTGTTGACAGAATAAAAATATCATATTCCCAGCATATCTTCTAAGCCTTGCATAAACAGTCTGCATATGCCAAGAATCCCTGGGTGTCTCATTAAATTTCTGGCAGTTACTAGTGTTTTTGTATTTGACAGTGAAAATAAATTTCTGCATATGTATACAAATAATATAAATTCTTGTGAACATGAAATAAAGATAGTGCTAATCTTCATGGACCTCACTGAAATCATTTAGGGGCCATTTTACTAAGCTATGCTGTCAAAAAGGGCTTTTTTTCTGTCTTTTGCATTTCTGTCCATGTGCCAATGTTAGTATTAGTGCATGGCCACTTACTGTCTGCTATTTAGGAGGTGCTAAGGGATCCTGCATTATGGACATGCTAACCAGTTAGCACAGCAGTAATTTCAATATGCTAATTGATTAGAATATCCACGCCTATTCTCCATCTGATGTTTCCCTCCCTCAAAAATAAGAAAACTAATATTGTGCTCTTACCCCTGGATTATATATATCATGCCTAGTGTTCTGCGCCAAAATCCAAGCGTATTATATAACAGTGTTTCCCCAAGTCTGGTCCTGGTATAACCCTTGCCAGTCAGGTTTTCAGGATATCAACAATGACTATACATGAAAGAGATTTACATATAACGGAAGCAGCGTATGCAAATTAGGTTCATGCATATTCATTGTGGATATCTTGAAAACCTGACTGGCAAGGGGTACTTCAGGACTGGACTTGTGAAACTGTTCTATAACAACGTGCATACATTAATAGGCTTGACAAGCTCATCAGCTTTGATCACAGGTCTTAATGAGCAATAATGAACACAACTCGCTAAGCATATTTTGTAATGCGCTGCACCTCAATTTTAATGTGTGCTGCCAAAAAGGGGTGTGGTTATAGGTGGGAAAAGGGTGTTCTGTTGGCATTCCAAAATTTATGCGCACTGTTATAGAATGTGTCCAAGTGCTCCTAAATCTATGCACCGGCATTTATATCACATTTCCCTTGGTGTTAATGGATACATGTAGTTTTAAGTGTGGTGATATAAACTAAGCATATTCTATATACCGCACCTAAATATAGGTGCTGCTTACAGAATATGCTCAGGCGAAAATTTATTCCGCACGGAGTTTTCAGGTGCCATATATAGAATCTGGCCCTTAGTGCACACAGTAGCCCTTTTACTAAGCCATGGAAAAAAAGTGGCCTACAGCAGTGCAAGCACATCTTTTGAGCACGGGGTATCCTAGAAAAAGGGCCTTTTTTTAAGAAGCCGGAAAATGGATGTGTGGCAAAATAAAAACTTGCGCATGCCCATTTTGACCTGAGACCTTACTGCCACCTATTGACAGTGGTAAGGTCTCATGTGCTACCCAGGTGGTAAGCATGCAGTGCGCGTACATTGCCGTTTACCGTTGGGTAAGCGCCACACAATAGAAAATATTTTCTACCGCATGTTTTCGGCGTTCACCAAATTCAGAATTACTGCCTGGAGCATGTGATAGCCGGATGGTAATGCTGATTTGGCACACTCTGGACACGTGTAAGGCCTTACATGCCTTTGTAAAAGGGCCCCACAGATGGCAAAACTAACACAGAAAGCTTTAACATGCCCTGTGTTAAGCTGTTTTTCCACCAATAAGTGCATGTTACTGCCTAACACAGCTTAGTAAAAGGAAGGGCAACCAGAGTGAAGGATTTTGTAGTTCAAAATCAAAATCTTGTGTTGTATATGAAATGGGACTGGAAGCCACTGAAGTCAGACAAGAAAGGGGGAGACATGTTCATGTCCGTGTGTATGAGAAAACAGTCAAATGGATGTATTTTGAACTGATTGAAGAATACATTAATAAAATTATTGGGAGCCCAGCATAAATAATATTCAAGAAGTCTAACTTTGAGGTTACCAGAGAGTATATTAGAATGGTGCAAATATCCTCTTGAAGATAACTACAAAGGGAACAGATATAATGGAGGAGAAAGAAACAGGATTTGACTACTGTGGAAGTGTGAGGTGCTCGGAGTCTAAAATCACACCCATGTATTGTAGGGAAGAGATTAAAGTTACCGGAGTACCATGCAATAGAGGGGTCACAGTAGGGCTAAGCAGATGACCCCTGATCCAAATAGCAGAGGTTTTGAAAGTATTCAGGATCAATCATTGAGATGATAACCAGGAGTCAAATGAAGTTAATCTGTCTTATAAAGGGGTCAGATCAGGATTATCGGGTCCTGAGTGTAGGCAAGGAGAATATTGTCGACATTTTGCTGTCACTAAAGGGTCACGGAGCTGCTGCTCCAAAGATCCTGATTGGAAAGCAGCTAGTAACGAGACTAGGAATGAAACTGCTTGACTTCTTGACCATTGGACCCGCACACGGAGGCCGCCGCTGGAATCGGGGCACCTCCAGAGTACCAGCGGGCTTCCCCCAAGCAATCTGACTCTAAAGACTGCCTGACCATCGGACCCGCACACAGAGGCCGCTGCTGGGACTAGGGCATCTCCGGTATACCAGTGGGTTCCCCCAAGCGATTCGGTGCTAGAGACCACCCGAGACTCCTTCCTGCCTCGTGGCCGCAACACTGTCTTGACCGGTGTTGACCCCCACCGCGTCCCGAATGGTCAGCCTTATCTCGAACAGGAGTGGGAACAGCCCGAGTCCGGCACCGGCCTGAACCCGATGCCTCGTGGCCGTCCCACAACGGTCCTCCCAGTCGGACCGGCTCTTTGAGCAGGGACTGTCTTTCTTCTATGTTTGTGCAGCGCTGCTTACGCCTTGTAGTGCTATAGAAATGCTAAATAGTAGTAGTAGTAGTAGTGACCGAAGTTGTGTCTAACAGTTTGTTCACGATTTACAAATCGTGTGTCCATGAGTAAGTGTGAGTTCCATTGAAATTCTGCATGACAAAACCTCAACCTAATTACAGCGAATAGTTTAATGATTTAAAGACCTACCACTGTCAGAAA
The DNA here is from genome assembly GCF_901765095.1 of Microcaecilia unicolor. Classification (NCBI taxonomy): domain Eukaryota; kingdom Metazoa; phylum Chordata; class Amphibia; order Gymnophiona; family Siphonopidae; genus Microcaecilia; species Microcaecilia unicolor. The sequence goes on along the minus strand of NC_044031.1, from coordinate 115,318,754 downwards.
GAGAAGTGCAACGGAGTGTCAAAGCCGCTTCATTTGAAGAAACAAAAGGGCGTCACCAAAAGTCTGTTATTTAAATAGAAGAAGACGCGCCAAAAAGCAAATAATTGCGCATGCTCAGATGTTGGTGTCCTATGTTGTAAAGCATCAATGTCACGTGAATTTTAAAAGGGCGCCAAAAGCAAAAAGGAGGGAAAAAGCAGGGAAGAAAAGTTCCATGGTTCTTGGGTGCGAGAGATAAAAAACAGGCTTGTTAAACCCCGATGGTATTTGTTGAAGATAAAAAATGAGCATATGCTGTATGCAGGTTGAATATGATTCGCTGCAAATTAATATTAAAAAATAAAAAATAGAATAAGAATTATATATAAATATAAAAATATATAAAATCATATGGATACCCCAAACAACAAAAGAATATGTGGGATGTTTCATTTTTCATGTTTGTGGAAGGTCAAAAAGGAAAGAAAACTTGTATATTGAAATATCTATATCAAAAAAATGACACTGGCAATTTCCATGTGACTTATTGTGATTAAGATAAAGTAAATGCACACAGTACTAAGAATATGAATTGTAAAAGACATAAGAAATATAACAAATATATAAAAAATATGTATCATAGAGCATCATGAAAAACAATGGTAAAATTGATGGTAAAATTATGAATTATGAATAGACATAAAAAACAAAATGTATGTAATAAATGAAAAAATAATAAAAAAATTAATTGATCAATAACAAAATGTAAAAATGTAAATATTTTATATTCTTATATATCTCCTTTAAAGAAACATATATATATATATATAATTTTGCAAAAAGTATGTATAAAAATAAAACAAAAACAAAAATGAAACGATAAAGTATGTGAATAAAAAGTAAAAAGTAAATAACACATAAAAATAATATAAATATATAAGAATAAAAATAAATAATAAACAATAAATAATAATAATAATGTATATATACATATCTAAAAATGTGAAAAATATCTACAATAAAAAAGGATGAAAAGTAATAACAAAATACATACATGTATGTATGTATACACACATACTTATAAACACACCAGACATGTCAAAAAATGTAAAAATAAGAAAGGAAAATGTTAAAATGAAAATTGTGAAATTGTAAATAATAAGAAAAGAAGGAAAACATTTTAAAATAAAAATGTACAAATTGTGAAATATAAAAATATGAATGAAATATTAAATATAAAATATATATATAAAATATTTAAAGAATGTCTATTTAAACAACATAATCCATAGAGATTTTTTTTGTGTAAATTACAAAAAATGCATATATTCAATGTCAACGTTTAAACCTAAGGGTTCTAAGGTCTGTAAAGTAAAAATCAGTTTCTGCTTCTCCTGTAATAACATTTTTTATTTATCATTTTACTTAATTACATTCACATTTATCACATAAACGTAAGGAAATACAGAAATTAATATAAAAAGGAAAACATTTTCTCTCAACGATATATATTTACATAATTGTCCACAATTGGAAGATCCAAGATCAGGAAAACAATCTTAAAGAAAATAAGAAAACTCAAAATGGTTAATCTTACTCTTCACATTTTCTGAGGGAGGAAGGTTAATCGGTTATTGAAGCCGGTACTGTGGTAACTGAAGGAAGTTGCTGCAGAGGATTCTTCATCTGTTTCCACAAACTCTTATAATTTCTTAGGTTTCAAACAAATAAGTAATAAGGAAAATAACTGTAATAACATTTTGTCTGTGATATTTCTGCGCCAATTATTTTTCAGTACTTTAAGTACAAAACACTTTAAATCTGATAATGAATGATCCATTTTCTTCCAGTGTGCGACCAAAGGAGCAGATTCTATTCCTCTCCTCAGTGTAGCAATGCTCACACACTATCCAATTAGCATAGCAGTGCCCACTCTTTGCCCCCAAACAACCCCCCAGAGCTAAAAAATACAATTTATTTTTTAGCACATGGGTAGCAGACGCATATGCAAAACCTACCACTGGACACCTGAGCATGCCCTGCAACAGGCCATTTTAAGGTGCAGTTAGTGTTTACTGCAGCTTAGTAAAAGGGCCCCTTTTATTACAAACAAAAACACCCTCACAACATTTTATGTTTTTTTTCTGCTCATTTTCAGTTATTAATGGGATATGTTGGTTGAAATTTCCCATGCTGTTGCAAACAACAACCCATCTTTATAAACTGAACTTACCTCCAACTCAGACAACTTCATAGGAAAAGCCATCTGCTTTCTTCCATTCTGCCTTATAATTATTTAAATGTTTCTGATTCATCCTTAAATGTCTCTAAGGAGAATTTGGGTTAAATGTATGACAATGTATTTATTTTACACTACAATAATGAACAGAAGAGGTAAAACCTTGTACTAAGTGTTATTCTCTATTTTTCAAGATAGTTTTAGTTTAATTACATCTTTACAATGAGCAATTGTGCAATATACTTTGGCCTACACCAAATTGAGGTGTTACATAGTGTGTAGTCAATAAAATGTATTGACCAGGGTTAGTAGTTTCTAAAAATAGGAGAACACAATTTAAGATGAGTTACCTTGAAGCATTATCTTTGATTAGTATTGGAAGAGTGGCGAGTTCAGGATTAGGTGACTAAAATGCATCAGAACTTTCCCAGTTCATCTTCTTTCATTTTGCGGAGGAGTAGCCTAGTGGTTAGTGCAGTGGACTTTGATCCTGGGGAACTGAGTTCAATTCCCACTGCAGCTCCTTGTGACTCTGTGCAAGTCACTTAAGCCACCATTGCCCCTGGTACAAAATAAGTACCTGAATATATGTCAACCGCTTTGAATGTAGTTGCAAAAACCTCAGAAAGGCAGGTATATTAAATCCCATTTTCCTTTCCCCCCTTTCCCCTTTCTTGTTCGATTAATTATGCTTTCCAATTAATACTACATACAGTAGTAAGAACAATGTTCAAATCAGGCAACATCATTTCAATAAGTTTAGAGCTAGATTATATATCATGGTGTCAAAAAATACCCACATAAGCAGTATTCTATAAGCCACACCTAAAGTTCAGCATGGCTTAAAGAATAACCCCTGAATTCTGTATAGCACAACTTAAGTTGCATGCACAAATCCAGACATATCCTGTATTTCCACACACAAGTTAATTAGTTAACAAGCCAATCAGTGCTGATAATTGCCAATTAACAAGCAATTATTGACACTAATTGGAATTAATTAGAATTTATGTGCAGAACTGTCTAAGTGTATTCTATAATGTGATGCACGTAAATTCTAAGTTGCATAGTTGAAAATGGGGTGTGGCCATAAGTGTGCAATGGGCAGGTTGTGGGCATTTCTAAAATCTATATGCTTTGTTATAAAATACACCCAGTCCATGCCTCCTTTAGGCATCGGGATTTACACCAAGTTTTACTTGTCACTTCTGCCTATGACTGAATTTAGTCGCATGGACAGGTACTCTGCGTATTCTATAAACCATGTGGAAAGGTAGGCTTATTCTATAAAGTACACCTAAATTAAGGCATACTTTAGAGAATATTCTTAGGTATATTTCATTTTGTCGCTGATTTTTTTTAGGGATGATATATAAAATCTAGTCCTAAACACTTAAGCAGAGAAGTTGCATATAAATTTAGGCACCGCCATTTCCACCAATGGAAATATGGTGGTAATGCTCGCACCTGAATTTATGAGCGGAGGACCCATATTCTGTAATTACGCATGTAACTCAAAACCACACCACTGTTCCACCTGCCGAAATGCCCAAGATGCTCCATTTCTGCACCCCATTTTTTTGGACCTTGCGCCAGTCCCAATTAAATCTAATTCGTGCCAATAATTGCTTATTAAATAGCCAACTATTGGCACTAATTGGCTCATTCTATTAAATTGTGCAAGCAAACCAGGAACGTGCCTAAACTTGTGCTTGCAATTTTTGGCAATTTTTATAGAATCAGGGGAATAATGTTTGTCACATGGATACTGTACAATATATTTTAGAGCATTTTACAACTTCTACTGTAGTATGGCAACAAAAGGTTTGAGGGAATGGGCTTTAATTTTGTTAAACATGTTAAAGAGATTAATCTTGCAGGTTTTATTTTTTATCATTTGTCTAGTTAAAATCCAAATGATCCAGAGCTACACACCCCCTGAAAACATCGGAGTATACAGGTCATTCAGACCCTACTGTATATGTTAAATATTTTCCCCCATGGGTTGTCTATGGAAAAAAATGGTTAGTACATAAGGCTCTGACGGCTAGCGTGGTTTAGTGAAAGAGGCCCTTAGTGGACTCAAAAGCACTAATGGATTTTTACCTTCTGGAGAGGACAGAAAAGCCTCATTAACTTTACCTTTAACTGAGACATTATAACAGTGATTTATGGCAAGGTTTTCACAGGTATATGTCTATCAGCTTCACTGAAATTATTTACTTGCTTTCACAGTAGCTGTGAAGGTTTATAATGAGTAAGCCTCCAGGTCATAAATAGCTTTGAAAGGCAGACAGATACTTTTGAACTTCAGATGGAATTCAGTTGGAAGTCAGTGTAGTTCTATAATATGGGAGAGATTCTATACCTGTTATCACATTGTGATATAACTATTGTAAGCTGCAGACACTTAAGATACTTCATAGGAAGGTCAAATCAAAACCTAATTACAATAGTGCAGACACACAAAACTCAGGGATTTCAGACATGCTGGTTTTGGTAAAATGGGGGGGGGGGGGCAGTAGTACCTGAAGAAGGAGCTGATACCATGGGTAGGCATACTCTACTGGGTAAATTAATTCCAATATATTTGCATAAATTGCATAAAACAACATTCCTAAGCAACTATGATACATACAAAATCTTTATTACATATCATAAATATTCTCACACAATTTGCTAAAAACACATCACATTCCCCTAGTGCTATTGCTTATAAACATTGCACATTCCACTCTTATTTTCACAACACACATTGCCCTTAAAGAAAGAGCAAAATAGCTAAACAAGCACCCAGTCTGTTGCCAAAAATAAAAAAAACTCAGTACTTAACAGTCCTTCACAAGATAATCCCAAAAATGACAGACAAAGAAGCAGCTAGCAAAAGATGGCTGGACAGGAATTGAGCTTCCAGAGCAGAAACAATTGACCCCTGATGACGCTTATTTAGCGAAACACGGACCGTGTAGGGTCATGGCCAGATGAGAATATCAACATCAGAGCTTTGTGGATTTTTGAAGCGCTAAATTTGCACCCGTCTGGATACAATTGTAGGATGTTCACCAGAAGCCTGTGGAAATCTAACGGCCACATTCAAAGGATTAACTCAATGGATCGAGATTGACAGCAATCTACTTTGATGACTGTGAGAGTTGTGGAGATTACTGTGGACTCTGTTTGCACGGTGTTCATCAGAAAAATATGGGAAACTACACAGTCATTTGGGGGATTATCTGGTGAAGGAAGTACTTTTTCACAGAGAGATTGGTAGATACCTGGAATGTCTTAACGCAGGAGGTGGTGGAGATGAAAACAATAACAGAATTCAAAAATGCAAGGGATAAACACAAAGGAATCCTGTATGGAAAGAGAATGGAACCAAACAAACTTAGCATTGCTTAGATGGTAACTCCAATAATTAGGAAACAAAGCCAGTGCTAGGCAGACTTCTATAGTCTGTGTCCTGATCGTGGCTGGACAGGGGTTTGGATAGGCTGGGGTGGGGCTTCAATGACAGCTTCAATAGTTGGAGAACAAGACCAGTGCCAGGCAGACTTCTACAGTCTGTGCCCTGAAAATAGCAAAGACGAATCAAGATCCATTTATCAAAATGGCAAGAACAAATCAAAATTAAGCTCTATTTATTACAACTAGCAACTTGGTTACTAGCTGTAATAAATGGATAGACAACCAACCAAATATGTATTTATTTATTTATTTATTTATGCATTCTTTTATCCTACTATTATCCAAAAACAAGTTTTGGTACAAAGTGGCTTACAATTTACATTTTGGTGGAGTTACAATAGTGTTGTGCAATGTGGAGAGGGCATCTATATTTCATGTGGTTATTCATAGAGTTTTTGAAGAGATAGATTTGAAGTGGAAAAGACAGTGGTAATTTAGTGTTCTGGTGTTTGTCATTTTGTTTTTCTAGGTGCAGGTTTATGTCACCTATTAGTAGGACATTTGGGTGACTGGTGCAAATGAAGTCCATGAAATCATCTTGGGCATTTGTCCATCTTCCTGGAGGGTGGTAGAATAATGTGATGCATAGTAGATGAACTATGTCCTGCGAAGAGAACAAATACAAGGAGTCATAGATAATTCCAGGTTAATAATCACACCAAGATTACAAATCTGAAAAGAAATGGAAATATCAAGCCCATCAGACAAAGAAAATTACTTTCTGATCTCCCCTTTCCCTGTTTATATAGATAGTATAAACCACTGTGTTATGCCGTTAGACATTAACTAGAAGCATTAGAATGTGAATCAAATAGGGGTCCTTTTACAAAGGGGTGCTGAAAAGTGGCTTGCGGTAGCGTAGGCACAGGTTTTGGACGCGCGCAGAATCATTTTTCAGCGTGCCTGTAAAAAGACACCCCCCCCCCCCCGAAAATGGACACATGGCAAAATCAAAATTGCCACGCGTCCATTTTGGGTTTCTGACCTTACCACCTTCCAAAGACCTAGCGGTAAAGAATTTGGATGGTAAGGACCAACGCACATCAGATGCCACTTGGCGTGCATCTGCTATGCGTGTCCCAAAATAAAATTTTTTTCAGATGCGCGTAGCGGACATGCGCCAAAAATGAAATTACCACAAGAGCTACACGGTAGTCGGGCGGTAAGTGCATTTTGGCGCGCGTTGGGTGCAAATTGGCGCCTAAGCTGCTTAGGAGTGGAGGAGTGGCCTAGTGGTTAGAGCACCGGTCTTGCAATCCAGAGGTGGCCACTTCAAATCCCACTGCTCCTCCTTTGCCTCAGGCACAAACTTAGATTGTGAGCCCTCCAAGGGCAGAGAAATATCCAAAGTACCTGAATGTAACTCAACTTGAGCTACTACTGAAAAAGGTGTGAGCAAAATCTAAATAAATAAATAAATAGTACAAGGGACCCATGAAGGGGCATTTTCAACCTGGGACGCCCATCTCTAAGGGCAGCGCCGTGAAGGGGTGGGGCCAACCATATTATCGAATGAGATGGGCATCCATCTTTCATTTCGAGAATATGGTTGGGGGTGCCCAAATCTCAACATTTAGGTCAACAAAGAAGGTCGACCTAAATGCAGAGATCGCCGGATTTAGTGATGGGCGCCCTCGGTTTTCGCTGATAATGAAAACCAATGGCACCCATCTCAAAAACAAATCCAAGGCATTTGGTCATGGGAGGGGCCAGGATTCGTAGTGCACTGGTCCCCCTCACATGCAAGGGCACCAACTGGGCACCCTAGGGGGCACTACAGTGGACTTCGCAAATTGGCCTCAGGTGCATAGCTCCCTTACCTTGGGTGCAGGCCCCCCAAAACCCACTACCCACAACTATACACCACTACCATAGCCCTAAGGGGTGAAGGGGGCACCTACATGTGGGTACAGTGGGTTTCGGGTGGGTTTTGAAGGGCTCCCAGTTTCCACCACAAGTGTCACAGGTAGGGGGGGATGGGTCTGGGTCTGGCTGCCTGAAGTCCACTGCACCCACTAAAAGTGCTCCAGGGACCTGTATACTGTTGCGATGGACCTGAGTATGACATTTGAGGCTGGCAAAAAAAGTTTTTAAAGTTGTTTTTCTGAGGGTGGGAGGGGGTTAGTGACCACTGGGGGAGTCAGGGGAGGTGATCCCCGATTCCCTCCGGTGGTCATCTGGTCAGTTCGGGCACTGTTTTCGGACTTGGACTTGAAAAAAAAGGGACCAAATAACGTGGACCAAATTCTCGTCAGGGACGCCCTTCTTTTTTCCATTATTTGCCGAGGGCACCCATCTCTTAAGCATGCCCTGGCAGGCCCCTATCCTGCCTTCGCTACCCTTCCGACAAGCCTCCTTGAAATTTGGCCGGCTCCATGACGGACTGCAGTTGAGGCCGGCCAAAATCAGCTTTCGATTATGCTGATTTTGCCGGCCTTGAGAGATGGCTGGCCATCTCTCAATTTGTGTCGGAAGATGGCCGGCCTTCTCTTTCAAATATAAGCTGGACAGTCATTTAGGAAAAGATGAAGAAATGAAAATCTATGATTGAGATGCTCCAAATCTGCAAATGGAAGTACAAAAGAAAACCAGAAAGAAACTGCAATAAACTGATTTTTCTAGGTTAGAAAATGCAGCATTTTGTGCAGATAAGCAAGCTGAGCTGAGTGAGAAGCTAAAAGAACTGAGAAAAGTAAAAAAAAAAAAAAAAATCTTGTCTACCAATGAAAACAGACAGGAGAACCTTATCTGAGATCATTCAAGATATGAACAAATCACTGAAGACCATTCCAAATCAACCAATTGTGACACAATCTAATGTACTGTGCTGCTTATATTGTCACTAAGGAACTTGGCTATGAAATTAAACAATGAAAGCAAGTTAAGAAAGGCAGACCCTAAATGGAAAACTCACGTCAAATTGAAAGTCAGAGTACTTTGGGTAGATCTAAGCAATTTGAAAAACTTCATCCAAGGAAACTAAAAAAAAAAAAAAAGAGAAACTGAAACTAGCCCTGAAAAAAAATGATACAATATTGGAACCAAGAGGATTATGAAGTTCTGGAAGAATGGGGACGACCTATGTACAACAACATTAGACAAAATCGCCCCAATCCAAACCAGAATATCACACAGGAAAAAAGCAAACCCATGGTTCACCAAAGAGCTGAAAAAACTTAAAACGCAAGTCAGAAAACTAGAACGAGCTTGGAACAAAAAGAAAGATGAACAAACACTAAACGATTGGAAACTACTTCGGAGAAAATATAAATACACCATAAAACAGACAAAAGACTACATTACAAAACAATAATAGGACCCAACTACAAAGACACACACAAACTTTTTAACCTCGTGAACAAATTGCTAGATACCCCACCAGTTACAAACAATGGCAAAGATATGCCAGATGTCGACAACCTTGCGAAGTACTTCAAGGAGAAAATTATACTACTACGACACAAAATACCCGCTAGTCCTATAGAATATGCCACTCTTCTGGACTGTCTAGATCCAGAAGAAGGAACACACCCAGCAGACAGAACCTGGACCGAATTCGAACTACTATCAGAAGACCTCATCTCTAAGACTCTCAAAAGATATGCCAAATCCAATTGCAAACTAGACACATGCCCAAATAGCCTCATGAAATCTTCTCCTCAACAATTCATAATAGACCTAACGAACCATATAAACTACATGCTACAAAACGGACTCTTCCCAAAAGAAAAAGGAAAAATCTTACTCACCCCAATTCCTAAAGATACAAAGAAAAACACAAGCGAAATAACCAACTACAGGCCAGTAGCATCCATACCACTAATAACCAAGATAACCGAAGGAATGGTAACCAAACAACTCACAAACTATCTAAACAAACATTCAATACTGCACGATGCCCAATCAGGATTCCGGTCGAACCATAGCACTGAAACAGTATTAGTCACCCTTATGACTAAATTTAAACAAATAATAGCAACTGGCAACAATATACTCCTCCTACAATTTGACATGTCAAGCGCATTTGACATGGTCGACCACGGAATCCTACTACACATACTGGAATACTTTGGCATTGGAGGAAATGTCCTGAACTGGTTCAAGGGGTTCCTAACCTTGCGTTCGTATCAAGTCACATCAAATTCAACCACGTCCAAGGCATGGACACCTGAATGTGGAGTTCCACAAGGATCACCTCTCTCACCAACTATCTTCAACCTAATGATGATCCCTCTAGCAAAACTCCTATCAAACCATAACCTTAACCCATATATATATACGCCGATGATGTGACGATATACATCCCTTTCAAACAAGACATCAAAGAAATCTTCAACGAAATCAATCAAAGTCTATACATCATGAACACGTGGGCAGATGCATTTCGTCTGAAACTAAATGCAGAAAAAACTAAATGCCTGATACTCACCTCCCCATACAATACAAATGAATTCAACGCGATAAACACACCAAACCTAAACCTTCCAATCTCAGAAACGCTAAAAATTCTTGGAGTCACTATCGACCGCCACCTAACACTCAAAACTCACACAAATAACACAACTAAGAAAATGTTCCACTGCATGTGGAAATTGAAAAGGATAAAACCATTCTTCCCAAGATTCGTCTTCCGCAACCTAGTGCAATCCCTCGTCCTAAGCCATCTGGATTACTGCAACTCACTATACGCAGGCTGCAAATAGCAAATACTGAGGAAACTTCAAACAGCCCAGAACACAGCAGCCAAACTCATCTTCGGAAAACCAAAATATGAAAGGGCAACACCACTACTAAAGAAACTACACTGGCTTCCACTTAAGGAAAGCGTCACTTTCAAGGTATGCACATTAGTCCACAAGATCATTCATGGTGAAGCCCCTGCCTATATGTCCGGTTGATAGACCTACCAACCAGAAATGCTAAAAGATCATCCAGAACATACCTCAACCTCCACTTCCCTAATTGCAAGGGCGTGAAATACAAGACGCTACACGCGTCAACCTTTTCTCATACGAGCACGCAGCTTTGGAATACACTGCCGCGCAACTTAAGAACGATTTACGAACAAGCCTCCTTCCGCAAATTACTGAAGACCCATCTGTTTGAAACAATTTATGGCAAGAGCCAAAACACATAGAGTCCACACTCACTGATCATCAATGCATCATACATCCACTTCTAACCCTCATCCCCCGTAATTCCACATCACTCATACATTTACTCACAGGAATATGTACACCATATGTCTCTGTGTCTTAATACTGCCCTTTAAGCTTCCCATTGTCTCTTTCCAACGTTTCAATGTTGATGTCCCATTGTTATATTCTTAATGATACTTCGATGGTATCACATAACTTGTACAATGTAACCCATAACCAAGTTGTAACAAATGTATTTCCATTATTCATATCTTATTGTAAGCCACACTGAGCCCGCAAAGAGGTGGGAAAATGTGGGATACAAATGCAATAAATAAATAAATAAATAAACGTAGACAAAGGATTGATGCATTATCAGAAAATTATTAGACACAATGATGCTTGGGTGATACAGTACAAATAAAGCTCACAATTCAGAAGAAATCAGCACCTGTTCTACACGGATATTAACTGTAGATACCATTAGAATGAAGAAAAGGTTTCTAAATCTAACCATGAGGAAAAGTTACATTTCTGGAGAGGACTTTGGTATTGCCCCATGGAACAGACAAAGAGGCTGCAATGAATTTGTACTATAGTGCATAAACTAAAAGGAAAAACATTGGAGCATTCAACTACAGCAAAGTTCAGAATGATTCAGAAACAAAAAAAATCAAGCACTGGAGTGCACCTGGAAGTGATGACTTGTATGGATTCTGGCTCAAATACTTTATTAGCCTACATGCATGATTAGCTGATCAATTAATTCTGCTCTACAGAATGGAATAAGTGATTGGATGACAACTGGTATAATCTTTTTAATAATGACAGACAAGGAAAAAGGAACCATACCTGAAAACTCCAGACCAATAACTTGCTTGCTTACCATGTTCAAATTAATAGAAAATCTGATATATATTTATTTGAAAGAAACTTCCCTACACCCAGCTGAGCAAATTGTAAAACTAGATGAGGAACCAAATTCAAAAGAAAGAAAAGTAAATCTATCTATGACCTGGATTGATTACAGAAAAGCATTTGACTCCCGTCTACACAGCTGGATCATGAAAAGTACAGAAAATGTTGACATCGGTGAAAATATTTTGAGGATTTATGGAAACAACAATGACATCTTGGAAAACAAATCTAATGCTTAATGACAACTAAAAAGAGAGCTGCCAAAACGGTACATTAGTTAAGAAACTAATGAGGTATTATCTAGAGAAAAGCAGGGACAATGAAATATATGATGTAAATATTCAAATGTATAGAAGGCTTCGATAATGAAACTAAAGGGAGGCTCAAATGCATGGTTGCAACTTCTGAAAAACATATTTATCGAACATCTGACAGATGTTTACTGACAAACCTTTTCTATAATATAAAACAAATAGAAAATAAAACCAAAAGTTGCACAAAAAACTGATCTTATTTAATGTGAAATTGTTACTTGATATCTGAGGGTGAGGGTGTGCTGTTGGAGCAGAGTTTATTGTAGATCACAGAGGAGATGGTGAGTTACTAAAAAGGATCCTGGAGCTACGCTCTTAAAAGTGGATCTTTAGAAAAAGCATGAAAATAACCTACTGAACTGAAAGCAAAATGAGTTACATAGGTAGGAGAGAGCATGGGCTTGGGCTGGGTTGAGAAATGAAATGTGGAGACAGAAGCAGAGGTTTTGACAAGGAGAACTTGAAATTTGATGTTAATGCATATATTAGGGCTTTTTTTTACTACACTGTGTTAAGCAGCTAACGTGAGTTTTACTGAGCATTAGATGGTAGTGCAGACCTGTGTTAATGTCTACTATGTGTTAAAACCAGCAGTGTGGGTCAAACCCGTGCTAGCTGCTTAATGTGGGTTGTGTGACGGGTAGATTGGAGGCATGGCTGGCACTAACAGCTAATGTACAGATCAGTACTGCATTCTAGCTGTGACAACTACTGATATTCCGGCTGCACTTACCACCACTTCAAGAGGAGGCAGTAAGTTCAGCCACACTACCAGCAATCTGAGAGTGTGGCTACAATGAGGTCACTGTGACAACTAATTGTCCCTCCTGATTCCCTATGATCTGATCCCCCAATCCATCTCATCTTCCAGATCCCCCTACTCTCATGTCAGTTTCCCAACCCCCCGCCCCCTGATGTCATCTTGCAGATCCCCCCCAAGCCAATCACCCAATAAGCCCTTCATCTGATTTTCACCTGTCCACATCTTCAAAACCCAACCCGACTCCCCTTGCCGGACTTACTTGATGGTCATCTCTGGTGGTCTAGCGGGAGAGGCAGAAGCAATCTCCCTCTGCTCTCACCCCCGCTTTTTTCCTGTTCAAAATTGTGTCTAATGACCCCCTAGAGGTAATTTGGCAGTGCTGCTGCTGGAGGTTGGCCCACAATATAAGGCTAAATTGCCCACAGACATGTCTATTTTGCATTGTTTTTATAGGGCACCTGTATATTTATAGGTGGTTGTTAATACTATTCAAAAGAAATGTAAGAAAATACTTTTTCAATAAAAAGGTTGTAAACACCCATGTGTTAATGTGAGCGAGGGTGAGTAGTGGTAAGACAAGTCACACGCACTCAGCAAGTAATAGTGAAAACAAATAACTTTTATTCAAGGTGTCTGGTAGGGGCTCCTGTTCACTTTACATGAAAGCGAGAATCAATACTCAAAACTAGGTCTGTAAATATAACAGTGTCCTCGAGTGGCCAGCTCCTACTGGGCCTCAGCATACTACTACTACTACTACTACTACTACTTAACATTTCTAGAGCGCTACTAGGGTTACGCAGCACTGTACAAATTAACAAAGAAGGACGGTCCCTGCTCAAAGGAGCATACAATCTAAAGGACGAAATGTCAAGTTGAGGTAGTCTAGATTTCCTGAGTAGAGGTGTAGTGGTTAGGTGCCGAAGGCGACATTGAAGAGGTGGGCTTTGAGCAATGATGTGAAGATGGGCAGGGAGGGGGCCTGGCATATGGGCTCAGGGAGTTTGTTCCAAGCATGGGGTGAGGTGAGGCAGAAAGGGCGGAGCCTGGAGTTGGCGGTGGTGGAGAAGGGTACTAAAAGGAGGGATTTGTCTTGAGAGCAGAGGTTACGGGTAAGGACGTAAGGGGAGATGAGGGTAGAGAGGTAAGGAGGGGCTGCAGATTGAGTGCATTTGTAGGTTAGTAGGAGAAGTTTGAACTGTATGCGGTATCTGATTGGAAGCCAGTGAAGTGACTTGAGGAGAGGGGTGATATGAGTATATCGGTCAAGGCGGAAGATAAGACGTGCAGCAGAGTTCTGAACGGACTGAAGGGGGGATAGATGGCTAAGTGGGAGGCCAGTGAGGAGTAGGTTGCAGTAGTCAAGGCGAGAGGTAATGAGAGAGTGGATGAGAGTTCGGGTGGTGTGCTCAGAGAGGAAGGGGCGAATTTTGCTAATGTTATAGAGGAAGAAGCGACAGGACTTAGCTATCTGCTGGATATGCGCAGAGAAGGAGAGGGAGGAGTCGAAGATGACACCGAGGTTGCGGGCAGATGAGACGGGGACGATGAGGGTGTTATCAACTGAGATAGAGAGTGAAGGGAGAGGAGAAGTGGGCTTGGGTGGGAAGACAATAAGTTCGGTTTTGGCCGTGTTCAGTTTCAGGTGGCGGTTGGACATCCAGACAGCAATGTCGGATAAGCAGGCCGATACTTTGGCCTGGGTTTCCGCAGTGATGTCTGGTGTGGAGAGATAAAGCTGGGTGTCATCAGCATAAAGATGATAGTGGAAACCATGAGATGAGATCTGGGAGCCCAGAGAAGAGGTGTAGATTGAAAAAAGAAGGGGTCCAAGGATAGATCCCTGAGGAACTCCAACAGAGAGCGGGATAGGAGTGGAGGACGAACCATGAGAGTGTACTCTGAAGTTACGATGGGAGAGATAAGAGGAGAACCAGGAGAGGACAGAGCCTTGGAACCCAAATGAGGACAGTGTGTCAAGATGTAGGTTGTGATTGACAGTGTCAAAAGCGGCGGATAGGTCAAGGAGGATGAGGATGGAGTAGTGACCTTTGGATTTGGCGAGGAACAGGTCATTACAGACTTTAGATAGTGCCGTTTCTGTCGAGTGTAGGGGGCGAAAGCCGGATTGAAGCGGATCAAGGATGGCATGAGAGGAGAGAAAATCAAGGCAGCGGCTGTGAACGGCGCGTTCATGTATCTTGGAGAGGAAGGGTAGGAGGGAAATGGGGCGGTAGTTGAAGGGACAGGTAGGGTCAAGTGATGGTTTTTTGAGGAGTGGTGTGACCACAGCATGCTTGAAGGTGTCCGGGACAGTTGCAGTGAGAGATTGAGGATATGACAGATGGGGGGGTGATAGTAGGAGAGATGGTGTTAAGTAAGTTGGTGGGGATGGGGTCTGAGGAACAGGTGGTGGATTTCGAGGCGGAGAGGAGATGGCGGTTTCCTCTTCGGTTGATCTTCTGGACCTTGTAGCGGAAGTAGTCGGCCACAGATTGGGGAGAGAGTGAGGGGGGGGTGGGAGCGGAGGGCACTTTGAGGAGGGAGTTGAGGGTGGCGAAGAGAGGACGAGGGTTAGAGCTGAAGGAATTAGTCAATTGGGTGTAATAGTCCTGTTTGGCAAGGAATAGGGAAGACTGGAAGGAGGATAGCATGAATTTATAGTGAATGAAATCAGTATGGGTGCGAGATTTCCTCCAGAGGCATTCAGCCGAATGGGCGCGGGAGCGAAGGTATCGATTTCTTACCGGTTTCTAGCCTGGTCCCTGCATCCAGAGATACAAGCACAGTCTCTAGCAGGCACACAAAACTCAAACTCTTCAAGGTTCAAAGCTGAAAGCTCAACTTGGCCTACCTGAATGTAGTGGTTGCAGTTTCTCAGCTTCAGGGTGGAGGCATCTGCAGTGGGCATTGCTGCTTCCCCTGGACCCCGTTAACCTAGCTCTGGCCTGGCCTTTTATATTTCCTGAGCCATACCGTCCTGTGTCATTTCCCCCTTGGGAAGAGTCATGGAGTTTTAAGGTGACTCTGGCACTGTGAGGCAGTGTTCTTAAGGGGAAGTGGCAGCAGCCTATAGAGTCCCTCACAACCTAGAATAAAGATCCAGCAGAGGTGGGAAGGGCCTTAACAGTGGCCAAATTCCATCATGTATAAGACAGATACAAAGGGAACCATATTTTCAGGGAAAGGATATATATATATAGTGGAGGGGCATAATTGAACGGCGCCGGCCGTTTATTTGGCCGGCGCCGTAAAGAGCAGTCCCGTACCGTATTATTGAAAAAGATGGCCGGCCATCTTTCGTTTCCATAATACGGTTGGGGCTGGACAAATGTCAGAGATGGCCGGGTTTGAGATAGCCGGCATCGGTTTTCGCCGATAATGGAAACTAATGCCGGCGATCTCAAACCAGGCCAAATCCAAGGCATTTGGTCATGGGAGGAGCCAGCATTTGTAGTGCACTGGTCCCCCTGACATGCCAGGACACCAGCTGGGCACCCTAGGGGGCACTGCAATGGACTTCAAAAATAGCTCCCAGGTGCATAGCTCCCTTACCTTGGGTGCTGATCCCCCAAATCCCCCCCAAAACCCACTCCCCACAACTGTACACCACTACCATAGCTCTTAAGGATGAAGGGGGGCACCTACTTGTGGGTACAGTGGGTTTTGGGGGGGGTTGGAGGGCTTAACATTTACCACCACAAGTGTAACAGGTGGGGGAGATGGGCCTGGGTCCACCTGCCTGAAGTGCACTACACCCACTAAATACTTCTCCAGGGACCTGCATACTGCTGTCAGGGAGCTGGATATGACATTTGAGGCTGGCATAGAGGCTGGCAAAAAAATATATATATTTTCTTTCGGGTGGGAGGGGGTTGGTGACCACTGGGGGAGTAAGGGGCGGTCATCCCCGATTCCCTTCAGTGGTCATTTGGTCAGTTGGGGCACCTTTTTGAAGCTTGGTCCTGAAAAAAAAGGGACCAAGTGAAGCCAGCGAAATGCTCGTCAGGGCCGGCTTTCTTTTTTCCATTATCAGGTGAAGTCGGCCATCTCGTGAGCACGCCCCGTCCCGCCCCTGTCCTGCCTTCACTACCCTACGACACAAAGTTTGGCCGGCTCCACGACGGAAAGCAGTTGGCACCGGTCAAAATCGACTTTTGTTTATACCGATTTGGCCGGAAGATGGCCGGCGATCTCCTTCGAAAAGAAGCTGGATAGTAGCATAGTGATGGCAGAAAAAGACCTATAAGGTCCATCCAGTCTGCCCAACAAGATAAACTCATATGTGCTACTTTATATTGTAAAGCTCCCGGCCACTGAGCGATTCAGAAATGCAGCCCTCTGCTGGCCGGAGTCTCACTTGCCAGGCTCCTCGGAGATCCCTGGGCTCCCAAGCCAAGCTACGTATTGCAATTGGCCAGGCAAACTGCTCAACCACAGACAGTTCCAACCAAAACAGTGGTTTCCTTTATGTAGAAGTTTGTTGCACCAGTCTGTTAGCACTTGCTCTGGGATATAACATTTTCAAAAAACAAATAGGAGCAATCCGATGAATGAAGTGCTACACCACTAAGCCACAGAGATTGTCTGGGCGTTATTTATAGTGGGAATGAATATCTGAGGGTGCTCCTTAACAAAATAAAATACTTTATGAAGCAATAGACCACTTGTTGGCAATAGTTTTCCTGGTTTATGTGAGAGAAGTTGTATCTATTTGCCAGAGATTAAAGGATACACATTTTTGTTTTTCTGTTGGTACACTAGTGCAGGCCATTTTTCAGTGCACCTTAGTAAAAGGACTCCTGAGAGTATGTTCTTACCAGCCTTCTCAAGAAAAGAGGGTGCTGGGGCATCAGCCACACACTGAGTAGTAATGTTGTTGAAAAGTGTGTGTGTGTGGGGGGGGGGGGGGGACTCCTAGCCCAGCATGCTTAGAGACAAGGCAAGCCAATAGAAAAAGCTCCATAAGATACATGGAACTGGAACATGTGCTCTGAAAGAGCTATTACAGGAAACTATAAGACTGCAGAAACTTGTAGTCCTAGAACACAGCACTATTTAATATATAGACAATGTAATCTGTCACAGACAGTGCTTAATATACATACATAAACAACAAGCAGCCTGCCTCCATGCACATGGGGGCAGAACATCTTGATTTCTGGTTGATTTGGATTATTAATTTATTTATTTAATTGTAAACTAGATTGTTATTATTTTATAATGTTTTATTTCGTTTAACTGTTTGTTTCATTGTAAACCATTTTAAAACCCTGATTGTATTAAGCAGTATATAAAGTAAATACATCAAATCAAATCAATCTCTCCCTCGATCTTCACCCAACCTCTCCAATCCTCAACCCTCTTACTCCCAATCTTCACCCAATCTTCCCCCAATGCCCCACTCCACTTTCAGAGGTCTATGGCCTGAACCTGGTGGTCCAGTGGGTCACTGTGCAAGAGCAATCCCAAGTCACCAGGCCATTT
The DNA here is from genome assembly GCF_901765095.1 of Microcaecilia unicolor. NCBI lineage: Eukaryota > Metazoa > Chordata > Amphibia > Gymnophiona > Siphonopidae > Microcaecilia > Microcaecilia unicolor. The sequence goes on along the minus strand of NC_044031.1, from coordinate 115,300,448 downwards.
CCAAAAATGGTACCCCAAGTGGTATTCTCGCACTACTACTGCTAGGGGTTAAGGATTAGGTGTGGTTGCCACAGGCCCTCTAAGCAGCAGCCTCAGCGCATCGAGTCACAGCTTTGAGGCCATTGCTCCCGGGCTGTTGGAATAACACTGAGATACCACAGGTTGGTGACTCCTGTAGTCATCAAGATATGGTAAAAGCTCTCCTTTTACTGCATCTTGATAACTTCCTCCCTTAATTTCACAGTTGATGTGGTTTATTTTAATAGTTTTTATATTTCTTGCCCTATTCTCAAAATTAGTAAATTTGCTCTCAGATTAAGTTTCTACTTCACTGAGCGCAATAAAGAGAATGTAAGGGATCACTGACCATAAGATTATGCAAAAATTATATACTAACGGGTTCATTTTCAAAAGAGAAACATGTCTAAAAAGTGGCATAAAGCAGCATTTGGATGTTTTTCTCGCCAAAACACCCAAATCAATATTTTGGAAGCTCATATTCCAGACATTTTTCTATGCTGTTCATCTGCAGTGTGTCCAAAACTCAAGAGGGAAAGTTAGGGGCATGGTAAGGGTGGGATTTGGGCATACCTAAGACCTGGAAGTTTTTCAGCCATAATGGAACAAAATGAAAATGTCCAGGACTAAAACTAAGATGTTTTGAGCTAAACCTGTTTTAATAACAACTAAGAAACTTCTATAATCAAACAAAAGAGCTCAGGGTGGAAATAAAGCTCAGTTCACTAGACAAAACAATCCCCTCTGTGTGTGTGGGTCTATTATGGTGTGAATGAGATTCCCTAAATTCTAGAGAGAACCTACTCATGGAGGAAAAAGCCTCAACAGACTCCTTACAAGTAGATTTAATGTTCCACTAATTCACGGACTGTTTGCTGTCATCACTGGCTCCAAAAAAACTTCCAGAAAGTATCCCAGAAATATATCCAAATTTTATTAAATCTTTTCCACTTATCTTGTGTAGATGCACAGCGTCTTCACTAAGCCCACGGCCGAATATGGCCAGAGTTTCGTCCACTGCTTCAGGGTCCGAGGTCTATGCAACTCACTTCACTTTCCCAGTTCATCCACTGCAGTGCCCCCCAGGATGCCCCACTGCTCTGCAGGGATGTTTGTGTGGCCAGTCTACTAAGAATACTGGCTCCTCCTACATCCCAATGGCTTGAATTTGTGCGTTTTTCACTTGGACTGTTTTTTTTTTTTTAATGAACCAAAAAGATAATGCAGAAAGCCCAAAAAACATTTAGGAAGTGGCCATTTTTTTTTAAAAATGATGTTTTGCTGTTTTGAAAATCACTGTATTTACTATTCGGATTCTGGATATTTTGAGCAAAAAGCCAAAGTTGGACTTAGACATTATATCAAAAATGCTCCTTCTTGTTTCTGTTGTTCTAGCCTTCTGTTAAACAAGACATGCTTACATTTCTCATACCAAGCTTTCTCATGGTTTTGTTTTTTGTTATCCCAGATGCAAAGAAGAGTGGACAGGAAATCGTTGTCACATAGAGGTTAAGTCTTTACCATCCTTGAACTCCATGGTCCATCAAAATGGTAAATCCTAATTTATTTCCTAAAGAGTATTTAATTGTAAAAAAAACTACACGTTCAAATTTTATTTTATTTTTATTTTTTTATTTTTTTATTTTTTTTATTTAAGTTTAATCATTTATACAGGTTGACAAACAAATCATACTTGTTGAAACACAGAAAGAATTTTACACAAGCATTTTTTGAACCTAAACGGCTCCAAAGGTAACAATATTACACTTCCTTAGACCACAATATATATAAGTAGTAAGGGGGAGTATTTAAATATGATACAAAGGAAAGTCCTCAAAGAGGACAAAAATAAAAATAACCATAGTAGCTTAACATCTGTTGTTACCTTATAATTTCTTCATAATATTATTCCTAATTTAAGCTTTTCCTATCTACGAAAATCTGCAATTGGTTAGATTCATAGAAAATATACTTATTTCCCAAATATTTTACCACGCATTTACAAGGGTAGGCTAACAAAAATGTTGCACCCATCTCTCTCACTTTCTCACGCAATAACAAAAACTGTCTTCTCCTTTCCTGTGTAGCTCTAGTCACATCAGGGTAAATCCATATCTTTTTACCATAAAATGGTTTCATTGAGTTCTTGAAATAAAGCCTCATCAAGGAGCTAAGGTCTTGGTCAAATATTAAAGAAACAATTAATGTTCCACGTGTCTCCACCTCAGTAATGGATTCTTCTAAAATTGCTGTTAAATTTTGAAGATCTATTTCATTTCCCATTTGTCCAGGAGACTCTTTTTTTTTAGATATCGGCAAATAATAAATTTTATTACAAGGAGGAATAGCTTGTGGAGATATCTCCAAATTCTCCATTAGGTATTTTTTAAATAAGTCTATTGCTGTTAATCCTGGAACTATTGGGAAATTCAGTAACCTCAAAGTGAGTCTTCTGTTGTAATTTTCTAAATTTTCTATTTTTTTATGAATCAGGAGTTTGTCTTTTATCAAAGAGTCTGTTGTATTTTTAACCAATTTAATCTGCTCCTGGTTCACTGTAATTTTTTCCAAAGTCTCAGAACGTACCTTTTCCAAGGAATCCGTTAGTGAGGTCATCTGGTTAACCATTGAAGTAGTTTCTTGTGCAGTTTTATCAACAGTGGTTTTTAAATCTTGAAGAACCTTCCATATCGTAACCAAAGTTATTTCTCTAGGAAAAGCCTCTTCCACGCTTTTCTCCTTGCCAATATCAAGGGATGCACTACCTGGCTGAGGGTTTCCGTTGACGCCTTCCGTCTCTAGCCCTCCTTGCTCTCCTCTTGATTTGGCAGGGCATGGAGGTGGAATAACACCCGGGGGCGACAGCGTAGTATCCAGGCCCTGAATCGCCACAACTTCCGTATCGGCGTCCATTGCAGGCCCCGCTCCTCCGGTCAAATAAGGTTGAATCGACACATAACGCTCCAAAGAAGAGTGGACAGGAAATCGTTGTCACATAGAGGTTAAGTCTTTACCATCCTTGAACTCCATGGTCCATCAAAATGGTAAATCCTAATTTATTTCCTAAAGAGTATTTAATTGTAAAAAAAACTACACGTTCAAATTTTAATGAAAAATACTACTCAAATTCCACTTGGCGTGCGTCCAATACGTGTGTCTGAAAATTAAAATAATTTTTCAGACACCACGAGTATCGGACGAGCGCAAAAAATGAAATTACCGCAAGAGTCAGTGGTAACTGGGTGGTAACTCCATTTTGGCGCATGTTGGGTGCCTGTAGACGCTTATGCGGCTTAGAAAAAGGGCCCCTCTGATTGTGCTATACAGAAGAGTCTTATGTATATGACTTGACTCTTTAATGCTGAATATGTATGGGCTTTTCTTTCCTATTCTATTAATCAGCATAATGTATTGGATTTGCTTGTCCTGTCCTCTTTCGGTATGTTAAAGCGTAGTGCCTGTGATCTTTTTTGGCAGAATACTATAGAGAGTTGCCATTGCCTTCTGAGGGCTAGCTATATCATCTGATCTTCCATGATGTTGCCTCAACCAAAACCAGTGACTAGCCAGACCTGATACTGCTTAGCTTTTGAGATCTAACGAGTGCAGGCTCCCCCAGGCTGCTGTTGCTGGGTAGGGAATTAGATAATGAATCTGTCTATGAATATAGTTAAATTCCAGAGCCTCTGCACTGGATCTGAGGAGCAGCAAAACAGAAATCTAATTTTCTCTGCATAAATGGATCAACAAACAAGATGTAGGTGATATATTCATAAGGATTCTGAATTTTGAATGTAGGAAGAATGATTCATTGTCAAAACTGTGAGGAAAATAGGTGAAATGAGCCAAAAATTAAAAACAAGAATACATCTTCATAGACATAAAGGCCTTGATTCAGTAAATGGTGCCAAAAATATCATTGTGGAGTGCTATTATATAAAGGGCACTCTGAGTTGAGTGATCTTTATAGAATAGCGCTTAGAGCCCATTCCTGCACCCAAATTTGGGTGACGATACTTATGACAACTGAAACCTGATATAAATACCAGCACCCAACTCTTGGTCTTGGGCATTGGGAATGGCGATATTCTATAACTCTGCAGGCAAATTTTTGGAATGCCCTTACCATCCCCCTGGCTATGCCCCCTTATGAGTTGCATGCTAGGGGATTTTGGTACACAGGTTTATAGAATAGCATCCAGAAAGATGTAAATGCAAAATCTAATTAATGCCAATTAACTGTAATAATTGATTGTTAACATCAATTTTTTGCTAGTTAGTGACTTGTTAGCTAATTAATTTGCACGTTCATCTTCAATCCACATGCAAATTTCGGCACACAAATTTGGGCGCCATATATAGAATCTGAGGGATAATAACTCATTATAGATAACAAAGTGACAGCCCAGCAGGTAAAAACATCCGGTGGGTGAAATATTGGGGCTGCTCGAGCACCCACAGTGCCCCCTAGGGTGCCTGGTTGGTGTCCTGGCATGTCAGGGGGACCAGTGCACTACGAATGCTGGCTCCTCCAATGACCAAATGGTTTAGATTTGGTCGTTTTTGAGATGGGCGTCCTCGGTTTCCATTATCGCCGAAACTGGGGACGACCATCTCAAAAACGACCTAAGGACAACCATCTCTAAGGTCGACCTAACTTTCATGATTTGGGCGTCCCCGACCGTATTATCGAAACAAAAGATGGACACTCATCTTGTTTTGATAATACGGGTTGCCCTGTCCCTTTACAGTGCCGTCCTGCGAGTACGCCCTCATAAAAACTTGGGCGCCCCGTTCGATTATGCCCCTCGACGTGATATGATGAACTTCATAATCAGCAAAGAGTTCTCGATGACTGTTGTAACCGATCAGACGGCAATGGATCTAGATTACAGGTGGTGGTGTGTAGTTCTGATAATGCTTGTGATGGGGAATCGAGTGACGGTATATTGAAAGCTGTCCAGGATGAACTTAGTGACTGAGATGATATAGCAGGAATTGTGTCCCTAGATGAGGGAGGGAACAAAGCCTGTAATTTATCGATTTTTATGTGAAAATAATTTGCCAGAGTATCTTCTGAAGAGCAACTGTAGTGAACAGACTGACTGGGAGAGTAGGTAATCGTCAAAAAGTTGAAAAAAAGTTGTTTACAAGCATTGGATGATAATTAAATTTGTTTAGATAGTAGTGCTGGGCAATTTTACAGGTTCAAAGCATTTTGGGTGTCTTCCTTTTTTTCCACAGGTGCTCAGGCTGCCTGCAAGCCTAAAGGCTATTGTAGTTGTGTACATTTAGGGACAGTAGATATTTGTAAAAATACATAATTAGATAATTAGATACCACAGCTTTAAATATAATGCATTGTTTTGCATGTAAAAGTAAGTGTTGATGGATCATTGTGTTTATTGTCTTACCCAGATTTGCTGTTTTGCTTTGACAGCAGCTGCCTTTTGCTGCCATTTCCCTTTCCAAAGCTGCTGCTCTAGGTGACCACCTAGTCTTGCCTTATGGTAGGGATAACCATGCTCCTTCCCCACCCATATGTAATCAATTCCATTGGCAGCAGAGGCCCCCCTTCCCACCCATATTAAAATGAATGCTCCCAGCAGTGGTGGAACTTCCCCTTCCTCCCATAAACCTCAAATCTCAAGAAAGACCTGCAGAAAGAGGTTAGGCTCTTACTGTCTTCCATGCCACTGCCAATACTGTACCAGTGTATTTGTTGTGCCTGCAATTAACATTCATTTATTCACAGAACTGATGCATTAATTGATCCCCGCACTGAAACCTGCCAGTGAAGCTACCAATCCTAGTTAAGTGGTGAACAAGGATTGTTTCCCTCCCCATTAGCCAAATATCAAGCCCCAGGTGTGCAGATTTCCACACACAAAATTCTGAAATGCGTGCGCAACTAAATTGGCTAATGAATCAATTAGCATCTATAATTGGGTGGTAGCAATCAATTATTGGTATTGCCAACAATTTGGATTGGCATGTGCATCTTGCTAGTCACTATTCTATGAAGATCCATGCGCAAATCATATATGGCCAGATTCTATATATGGTGCCTAAAATCCACGCGGAAAACATTCCTGCCTAAGCGTATTCAATTCTAGATTTATGTGTAGTATATAGAATACGCTCAGTTGATATTACAATGCAAGTCCATTTACACCAATAAAAATGTGGCGTAAATCCCTGCGCATAAATTTATGTGCACTGAACCATATTCTATAACAACGCTCATAAATTTTGGAACCCCCATGAAATGCCCATTTCCCCGCCCTTGACCATGCCCCTTTTTGCCTGCGCAGATTAGAAGTTAGGCACATTGCGTTACTGAATATGTTTAGCGAGTTGTACGTGTAAATTCTAATTATTGCCAAATAGTGCCCATTATTGCGTGTTAAGTGCTGTTAAAGATGCTGATTAACTTGTTAAGCCAATTAAGTTAGGTGCGTTGTTATAGAATATTCCTGGATTTCTACACAAATCTCTAGGCACACTATATAGAATCCAGGGGATAGCGTGCAATGTAAAGGGGCATGGCCATTGGAGGGACATGGCAGATCAGGGGTGTTCACTAAAGATCCACACAGTATTACGGAATACTGGGAATCTGCTCCTAAATTGTGACCAGAGATAACACCAGGTTTCAGTTGGTGTAAATCCTCATACCCAAAGTGGTGCGAAAATTAGCTCTAAGCGCTATTCTATAAATGGCGTAAAATTCAAAGCACCATTGGTGCATTTTTTGTTGCGATTTTGTAAGCACCATTTATTGAATCTAGTCCATTGTGGGAGGATTATGTATGTACAATAAAGATATTTTAGTATTCTCTTGGTTTATGTTACAGTCCAATTTTTCCTTCCAAATGGTGTATTTTCCCATGATTTTTTCCCCTTCTCTGAAATGTTATTTTCTCTGGTTTTACTTTACAGCTGTTTGGATAAGCTTGGGAGTTGGAATAAGTTGCCTACTTATGAACATCACAGTGACTGTCTTATGTTTCCTTTGTAGAAAGAAAGAGCAAGCACAGTAAGTGAAATCTTTCCTGTGTGCAGAGAAAATTGCACAGATGTCACAGAATGTAGCAATTGATTGTCTGATTTTGCTTTAAACTGTTATAGCTCCCTTTGTGCTCATTCTTTCAATATGAAATAATACAGTAAAAGCAGGCAGGACAATATTCAGCGGCTCTTACTCAGACCATATCTGGATTTTCAGCAACATTGTCTTGAGAATGCCATTAAAAATCCTTTTCGGCAGGGGCACATCATGGTCAGAGAGTGGGTATGGAAGTGCTATTCAGGTACTGTGCTCACATCAGCATGTGCTAACAATAATGCTGGGTTAATGAGGGAGCCCTTAGTGCCTCCTAAATAGGGGGCAATAAGCAGTCCCATGTTATTTGCGGCTGCTACACACAAATGACAACCCCCCCCCACCCTGTTTACTAAACTGTGCGGCAGTGCCGACACAGTCCATTCAAAGTGAATGGACTGTGTCGGCATTAGCGTGCAGTTTAGTAAACAGGGGTATGTAAAATATGACATACAAATTTTAACAAATTGAAAATGCCTTCTTTTATGGGCACACAACAAATGGGATTAGCATGAGGGAAAGTCCCGTGCTAGGATGCGCTAAGCCAATTCCATAGCGCACCTTAGTTAAAGGGCCCCTTAGTATTCTTTGCACTATAACCCTAAATGGAGGGCATTTTCACCTATATGTTGCAAGTGATACTTTTTTATTCAACTAACTTAACACATCGGCGATTCACTTTCAAGCGCTATCCTCCCTTCTCCAATTTAGCAATCTAATGAAATCAGAATGACAAGTGAGGTGATTAAATTTGCAGAGGATACAAAACTATTCAAAGTTGTCAAAACAATGTAAATTGTGAAAAATTGCAGAAAGACCTTAGGAAACTGGAAGACTGGACATCCAACTGGCAGAAGAAATTTAATGTGGACAAATGCAATGCGATGCTCATTGGGAAGAATAATTCGAATCATAGTTACCTGACGCTAGGGTCCACCTTAGGAGTCAGCACTCAAGAAAAAGATCTAGGAGTCATTGTAGACGATACACTGAAATCTTCTGCCTAGTGTGCAACGGCAGCCAAAAAAGCAAATAGGATGCTAGCAATTAGTAGGAAAGGGATGCAAAATAAGACCAAGAATATTATAATGCCTCTGAATCGTTCCATGGTGCAACCTCACATTGAGTATTGTGTTCAATTCTGGTTGCTGTATTTTAAAAAAAGATATAGCGAAATTAGAAAAGGTTCAAAGAAGAGCAACCAAAATGATAACGGGACTGGGACTCCTCCCATATGAGGAAAGGCTATAGAGGTTAGGGCTCTTCAGATTGGAAAAGAGATGGCTGAGGGGGGGATTGGATTGAGGTCTATAAAATCTTGAATGGTGTGGAATGAGTAAACATGAATCGATGTTTCACTCTTTCAAAAAGTACAAAGACCAGGAGACACTCAATGAAATTGCATGGAAATACTTTTGAAATAAAGAGGAGGAAATATGTTTTTCACTCAAAGAATAGTTAAGCTCTGGAACACACTGCCAGAGGATATGGTAACAGCGATTAGTGTATCTGGGTTTAAAAAAGGTTTGGATACATTCCTGGAGGAAAAGTCCATAGTCTGTTATTGAGATGGACATGGGGGAAGCCACTACTCTGAAATGCTGGTTGCTGATTAAGATAGTTCAATAAAAAGGTACAGTGACCCTTATTTCCTCATTTAAGACAAAGTGATATGATAGCCATGTTAGTCCACTTTTATAGGTAATAAATATAAACAGGGCTTTTTTGAGGGGGTACTTGGGGGTACTGAGTACCAACACCTTTTCCATTGTCTGCTAAAATTAGCCCATGGTCCCCAATTTTTAATGAACGTGCTCAGGCTCTGCACACCAATTCTGCCTTGTCACAGATTCTGTGACAGGTTGCAGGGGGCTGGTTATTGTGGAGTGGATCCCTCAGTGATCACCCCACCCCTGAAGGGTGGCCTAGCATTTGAGTACCGGCACCTTTTTCGCTAGAGAAAATGCCCTGAATATAAATAAACAAAAAGAAAAAGAAAATAAGATACCTTTTTATTGAACTAAATATATTTTTTATTACCTTTCGAAGGTATTGCCTTTGAAAGCTAATCAAAATGTATTGTTAGTCCAATAAAAATATATCATCTTATTTTCTTTGTTTTGTTTTATTTCTATTTATTCCCCATTTTAGATAAACGTATATACTGTTTATTGACCCTTATGTCTACCTAAGTGGACCAACACAGCAGCCACAATATTTTTCTTTTAAATGGAGAGAAGGCATAATCCTTTTGATTGAATATTGACAAAGAAATTAATGTCATTGTGTGAAAAGGGAGCATATCTGTCTAAAGGTTTCATGATTATTAGTCAATTCCTCTCCCACTAGGGAACTGCAGTCATCTCAGCTGGCTTGTTTGTCCTCCCCTTCTCTGGTATTATCAAGATTAACATACACAAGATTATCATACACATTCTACCTCTGCTTGTTAATATACTTATTATGTAACTTTACACTATTTCTTACACCAGGTAGAGAAGTACATTCAGTTTCCAGTTTTAGTTTTCAAATTTCATATGAATGGGCAGAGCAAGATGGCGACAGCAAATTATATGCTGTGTGTCTTGATGCTCTTTTTTGCTTACCTTGTTTTCCTGCTAATATGACATTGAGAAGAAAAGAAAAGGAAATTCATGACATGTAGCATGAAGTCGGCTATGGTGGTGGCTGGTCCTATTGTTAAATTTGTGTGCCATGTTTCAGTTCCAGATAATGCCTCCATAAGGCAGCCACAGGGAGTTCATCCATATGGAGAAGTGGCATCTCCCCGGGCATCTGATATATCTTTGACCCTGGAGGAGCACAGGGCTTTGTTGCAAACCGGAGCTGTGACTCTAGATAGAGCACAGGGTGAAATAGGACAAAGGCTGGAATGTTCTGCTGCTGTTGGAATATCTCTGGAAACACCCCTTGGAAGTGCACTTCTAGAGGGAGAGATAATCCAAAAAGCTTTTGAGAAAGGCTCTAAAGGACAAGGCCATAGCGGAGAAACTGAATGAATTCTTTATGAAAGATGATATAAGAGATCTTCCTGTACCAGAAATAGTTTTCAAGGGTGATGATGCGGAGGGACTGAAAGAAATCTTGATGAATCTGGAAGGTGTATGTGCCAAACTGACAAATTAAAGAGTAGTAAATCACCTGGACCTGATGGCATATACATCTAAGAGTACTCAAAGAACTCAAGCATGAAATTGCTGATCTGCTGTTAGTAATATGTAACGTTTTGTTAAAATCGTCTGTAGTACCTGACGATTGGAGGGTGGCCAATGTGACGCCAATTTTTTAAAATGGTTCTAGGGGTGATCCAGGAAATTATAGAATGGTAAAATTACAAAACACATAGACAAACATGGTTTAATGGAATAGAGTCAGCATGGGATCAGCCGAGAGAAGTCTTGCCTCACCAGTTTGCTTAATTTCTTTGAAGACTTGAATAAACATGTGGATAAAGGTGAGCCAGTTGATGTAGTGAATCTAGATTTTCAGAAAGCATTTGATAAAGTTCCTCATGAGAGACTGCTGAGAAAAAGAGTCATGGGCTAGGAAGCAAGGTTCTGCTGTGGATTAGGAATTGATTATTGGACAGAAAACAGAGGGTATGGTTAAATGGTCATTTCTCTCAATGGAGGAGGATGAACAGTGGAGTGCCGCAGGGATCTGTACTGGGACCAGTGCTATTTAACATATTTATAAATGATATGGAAATTGGAATGACGAGTGAGGTGATTAAATTTGCAGATGATACAAAACTATTCAAGGTTGTTAAAACATATGTGGACTGTGAAATATTGCAGGAAGACCTTAGGGAATTGGAAGACTGGGCATCCAAATGGCAGATGAAATTTAATGTGGACAAATGCAAGGTGATGCACATTGGGAAGAATAATCGAAATCATAGTTACCTGATGCTAGGGTCCACCTTGGGGGTCAGCACTCACGAAAAAGATCTAGGTGTTGTAGATAATACACTGAAATCTTCTGCTCAGTGTGCGGCGGCAAACAAAAAAGCAAACAAGATGCTAGGAATTATTAGGAAAAGGAGCGAGGTCGAGGTGAGGCGCTATGATTTGAATTCAGGGGGGCCTGGCCTGGTGGTAGATGGAGGGAGGGCGGGTGGAGGGGACTGCAGCGCTGGGCCCCTCTTGGAGGCCCTGGGCCTGGGGAATTTTGTCCTCCCTGCCCCCCCCCCCTCTCGGCGGTCCTGATCTTGCCAACACCACTACTCTGGTCACCTATCAAAATCTCCTCTCCATGATCCATGGGCTCCACTCTGGTTTTTATTCCTCTGTGTACCACCCTAGGTCCTCATGCACAGTGGGTGATGTCATATGATGATGTCATGAGAGTCAGCCATCCAATAGAAACTCACTCCCAGTATTCCACACTGTGCTTAACAAGTTGATGCATTCTCCTTCTTCTCCTCTTTACAAGCGCAGGAACTGTGGCCATGATGGAGTCCAGGATCTTTACCACCACTCTCCTAGGCACTCAAAGTTCAGATGTTATCTTTCTGGTCCACCCTGGCAGTTGGTATAGCTAGTTTTCATGGTTCTCCTGGGCAGGAAAATTCAAACTTGCAGTTCTCTATCAAGTAGTCCTGCTCCAGAACTGGAAATACCTGTAACGTCCCAAATCTGAATTACACAGTCTCTCTGTGCTTATCTTTCTGCCCCACACCACACTCCTCCAGTTCCAGGAATATCAGAAAATTTTAATCCTTGTTTAGAAAGCCCTTCCATCACAAACCCTATCACCTCACGTTATAGGCACCATTTTGTAACCTTAGTCTCATCAGTCAGGGCACTAGCTAGCTCGCTGTGGGTCAGGGGCACCTAAGACCAGGGCCACAAAGAATAAACAAAGTCTCACAATTCCTTAAAAGCACTGTAGCTTTCCTAGTCACATACATTGAGCTGAACGCAGGCCAGGGACCAGATAAAAATCTGGAAGGCCGTAGGGCTTTGAGCAGGGCTTTATTTCTCTTTTACTCCTTTTCTTTCCTTTACCAGTCTGGGAGCAAATAAGTTTCACTCTCACACAACGAAAAGATTCCAGTCCAGAGAGTTATGCAAAATAACCAAACTTTACTGAATATTCTGCAGCAGGCAGTTCAAATCCTCTTTGAAGTAAACAGTGAGTTTATAATCCAACTTGACAGCAGATGCAAACTGTAAAACCAGAGCAAACTTTGGGATAAAGTGTATCTTCTTAAATGGAATTAATAGTCCTACAGTATGTACATATTTACAGCTCCTCTTGTCCATACCCGTCCCTTCCTATGTACATTTATAATTGGGCTTCCAGTTCCAGCCTGATAAATGCAAGAACACAAATCATGACCTGCTCTAAAGAAGGTACAAAATGTGTGCTTGTACTCCAACTGTGCCTATGCGTATTTTATAAAATATATGTGTACAGCCCTGCATCTACTCTGCCTATAACAACACTTAAGCACAAATCATGCATAAACATTTTTCCCAGATTTTATAAATGGTGTGCAAATTTCCTTGTGGTGACATGCGCATGCAACTAAATTGACTAACAAACCAATTAGTGTCAATAATTGAGTGCCAGCACTCAATTATTGGCATTAATTCACAACAATTTGGATCTGCACATGCATATTGCTAAGCGCTATTCTATAAAGATCCGTGCGCAAATCTTATAGCATGCAACTCATAAGGGGGTGTGGCCACTGGAGGGGCATGGGTGGGTCAGGGGCGTTCAGTAAAGAGGCATGCAGTATTATTGAATACTGAGGATCCAGGCCTAACTTATGTGCCAGGATTTACACCAGATTTCAGCTGGTGTAAATCCTTGTGCCCATAGTTTGGCATAGAAAAACTCTACACGCTATTCTGTAAATGGCACTCAACTCAGCACTGTTTATAGAACAGCACTCCATGCTGATTTTATCAGCTCCGTTTTTTCAGCGCCATTTACTGAATCTAGTCCTTTATATGCATATGCAGTCGCACAGTTTTGTGAAAGCTCTTTTCTATGTGTAAAGCGGGCTGGAGACACAGAATAAGCTGTATAGACTTGCCCTTCACATGTTGCTTCTTTCAACCTAACCCAGTTTGTAAGAGAAACGTTAATGTGTTTGACTTACTACAAAGCTGAGGTGCTATTATCAGCTGGAGTATTGTTTGGTTTCCTTTCTCCTTTTTTTCTTTATGTGTAATAATGTAATTTAGAATGCCTACCCTCCCCCCCCCCCTTAATTTAATGCAATGAAAGAATCAACAAAATGTTCTGACCTATATCAGTGGCTGTGAAAACTCCATCATGAGACACCTGAGATCTCCAGTACCCTCCAAGCTCTGTTTTCCAGCCTTGATTGCAAATATTGTATGCACTGATTACGCTGAATAAATATGTGATGTTCTGTTTACCCCCTCATTTAGCAGAATCAAGCTTTATGTGAGTAAGTGATTGTGTTTAGTAACTGTGAATGGAAGGATTATTGACAGTTTTCCAAAACTCAAAACCTTTTTTGATATATACAGTAACAGTACATCCTTCGTGGAACTGAACATGTAAAATACTATTGACTTGAAATATGTAGGGTAGAATTAACCATTTGGTAAGCCCTAGGCAAACAGGAGTATTGGGTTTCCCATCATAATGCAAAGACTGCTTTTACTAAGCTGCGAGAAAAAGTGGCCTTAGCATGCCCTTACGCTGGTCTTTCCTGAGTGCTAACGCTATTTTAGTGCAGCTGCAAAATGGCCAGATTTTGTATTAATGGCCATATGCTAATGTTTAACCATATAAATAAAAAAGATTCTTTAAATATTTGTTTGTAAGCAATGAGATTAATTATAGACAGGGAGGAAAAAGTCTCAAGAAGCTCCCAGCTAATAGCTGAAAGAGCAGGGCAAAAAACCTCCCTGGTAAATCTAATTGCAAATTGTGAAACTGTGAAATTCAAACAGACAAAAACTTGGCAAACAAACCAGCTTTAAATACTTAGCTATCAAGTCTCTTTCATCCAGCTTTATCATATGTCATGGTCTGATTTATGATAAAGCTCGAAGATAGCTAAGTATTTAAAACTGTGTTTTGACAAGTTTTTGTTTGTCTGAATTTCACAATTTGCAATTAGATTTACCAGGGAGGTTTTTTGCCAGTGATGAAGAAGCTCTGCTCTTTCAGCTATTAGCTGGGAGCTTCTTGAGACTTTTTCCTCCCTGTCTATAATTAATCTCATTGCTTACAAACAAGTATTTAAAGAATCTTTTTTATTTATATGGTTAGACATTTTTTTGATTCTTTTTCCCTATTTATTATGTAGCATGTGCTAATGTTGCCATTAATGCATGGCCATTAAAGATTAATATATGAGCCACCTGTTTTGTAGTTGGTAAAGGCTGATGTGCTAAACCGTTAACACACAGCAATGTAGTTGCCCTAACTTATTACAGCAGACATACCCACTGTGTACCTCCAGACATGCCCCCTCCATGCAGTGGCGTAGCTAGGGTAGTTGACACCCGGGGCAGGTCATTTTTTAACACCCCCCCCCCCCCCAAATCCAGTACTAGGCATACCGAGAATACAAAACACTCAGGACCTATAGAGCAATTCTACCATACCATAAGCAGTAATTTCTACAAGTCACACAAGGAAAAGGAAAGCATCTTAAACACTACAGTGAGCACTAGAACATCAATTCACCTATTGTAAAACGAAACCAGACAGAATAGTACAGATCGTCGATCCTGCACAGTCAATGCCAATTGAAAGCCATGTCTTTTTCACAAACACAGATACACCCTAATCCATTATAGAATAAGTAATCATAAACTTTCTATTTAGACAAAAATTAAACTGAATCCCCGATGCCAGACTCTGCATACAATGCAACACCACAGAAACAGAAAATGTCCCCTAGTACTGTGCAAAATATAAAGACAGCAGATGTAAATTTGAAAAAAACTAACAAATACCAATCACCACTTTACAAATTAACAAATAGAAATAAAACAAATACAGAAAATAAAATAATACCATTTTATTGGACTAATACATTTAGCTTCCAGAGGCCAAAATCTCCTTCCTCAGGTCAGTACAGTATAGTGCTGTTACAGTATCCTGACCTGAGGAAGGGGTTTTTGTTCTCTGAAAGTTAAGTCAAAATGTATTAAAATTAGTCCAATAAAAAGATTACCTTATTCACATGTTCTATTTATAAACATTTATTAACACAGCTACAATACTATATCCTAAAGCAAAATAATAAAAATATATATTTACAGTTTGTTGTCTCTGGTTTCTGCTTTCCTCATCTTCTTTTCACTGTCTTCCTTCCATCCAGCATCTGTCTTCGCTCTCTCTCTGCCATCCAGTGTCTGGCCTCTCTAATGTCCCTTCTACCCACTGTCTGCCCTCTCTCTCACTGCCCCTTCCATCCACTGGCTGCCCTCTCTCTTCCTTCCATCCACATCTGCCCTCTACTTCTGCACCTTCCATCCACCATCTGCCCCAGTCTGCCATTTCTCTCTCCTCCTTCCATCAACATGTGCCCTCTCTCTCTCTCTCCCTTCCTTCCATCCACATCTGCCCTCTATCTCTGCCCCTTCTATCCACCATTTGACACAGTCTGCCCTCTTTCTCTCTCCCCTTCCACCCACCATCTGCCCTTTCTCTCTGCCCCTTCAATCCGTCTGCCCTCCCTCTCCCATCCATCTAGGGTCTGCCCTCCCTCACGCTCCCCCTTCCATCCAGGGTCTGTCCCCTCTCTCTCTGCCCCCTCTCTCTCTCTGCCCCCTCTTTTCAGCCCCCAGTTCCAGCCCCCTTATTCCACATGCCCCTAGTTCCAGCCCCAGCCCACATCTCCCACCTGCCTCCCTTTTCAGCCCCACTATCCCACCAGTCCACAGCCCTTTTCTCCCATCAGTCCCAAGCTTCAGCCCCCAGCCACTTCTCCCTGTCCCCTTTTCAGCCCCTAGTTTCAACCCCAGCCCTTTTCTCTCACCAGTCCCAAGCTTCAGCCCCAGCCAGTTCTCCCTGTTCCCTTTAAAGCCCCTAGTCCCCACAGTTTCAGCCCCTGCCCCTTTTCAGCCCCCTGTTCCAGTACTAGCCCCCTTATCCCAACTACGCTCCTTTTCAGCCCTCAGTTCCAGCCCCCTTCATCCACCACATGCCTTGCATCCCCCCTTTTCAGCCCCAGACCCATTCTCCCACCTGCCCCAGGCATGGCCCTATTTTCCCTCCTGCCCCCTTGCCAGACCCCAGTTCCAGCTTCAGACCCCTTCTCCCATCTGAACACTCCCTTCCCCAGTCCCCTTCTCCCCTCTGAGCACCCCTCTGAGCTCCCCCAACCCTCCCCAATTTCCTTCTCCCCTCTGAGCATCCGCATCTGGACTCCCCCACCCTCCCCACTCCCCTTCTTCCCTCTGGGCACCCATCTGGGCTCCCCCACCCTCCCCAATCCCCTTCTCCCCTCTGAGCACCCGCATCTGGGCTCCCCTACCCTCCCCAATCCCCTTCTCCCCTCTGAGCACCCGTATCTGGACTCCCCCACCCTCCCCAATCCCCTTCTTCCCTCTGGGCACCCATCTGGGCTCCCCCACCCTCCCCAATCCCCTTCTCCCCTCTGAGCACCCGCATCTGGGCTTCCCTACCCTCCCCAATCCCCTTCTCCCCTCTGAGCACCCGTATCTGGGCTCCCCCACCCTCCCTAATCCCATTCTTCCCTCTGAGCACCCGCATCTGGGCTTCCCCACCCTCCCCAATCCCCTTCTCCCCTTTGAGCACCCCTCTCAGCTCCCCCATCTGAGTCCCCCCTCCCACCCCACCCAACCCGACACACCTACCCACTCCGTTCTCCTGCTCCCACCCTGTTTTACCTTTAAACATTTTTTTTTGCAGCGCCGGAGTGGCAGGCAGCGCCTCGCGTCTGCCTGCTAGTAAAAATCTCCTCGATGTCGCATCCGGCCTTCCCACATTGAGTCCCGCCCGCCCTCACGGTAATAGGAAGTTACCTCAGAGGAGGGCGGGACTCAATGTGGGAAGGCTGGACGCGACGTCGAGGAGATTTTTACTAGCAGGCATACACGAAGCGCTGCCTGCCACTCCGGCGCTGCAAAAAAATTTTTTAAAGGTAGGACAGGGTGGGAGCAGTGGGAGCGGAGCACCCCCCACCCTCTGACACCCGGGGCGGACCGCCCCCACCGTCCCCCCCCCTTGCTACGCCACTGCCTCCATGGTAAAAATAAAAATAATGTTTTTAGTGTGCGGTCTGTACACACTAACCAAAACATTCCACAGGACGTCTAAGCATGCCCCACAGTAAGCCCTTTAATAAGAATGTGCTAGTGCTTATCACAACTTTGTAAAAGGACCCCTTAAAACCTTCCAAAAGTAGGGCTCCATATGGTTCTGACTGCTGAGGGTCCACAATAAGAAACAGGGGAAACAAAATCCCATGTATAATCATAGTAGCACAGTAAATGATGGCAGATAAAGACATGTACGGTCCATCCAGTCTGCCCAACAAGATAAACTCATTTTACATGGTATGTGATATTTTATATGTATTATCCGAGTTTGATTTGTCCTTGCCATTCTCAGGGCACAGACCGTAGAAGTCTGCCCAGCACTCTTCTTGTACTAAAAGTTCTGAAGCTAATGTTGAAGCCCCTTAAAATTTACACTCAAACCCATCCATATCTATTCAGTCATGATCAGGGCGTAGACCATAGAAGTCTGCCCAGTACTGGTTTTGCTTCCCAATTACTGGTGTTGCCACCTGATCTCCACTAAGATTCCATGGATCCATTGCTTCTAAACAGGATTCTTTTGTGTTTATCACACGCATGTTTGAATTCCATTACCGTTTTCATCTCCACCACCTCCCGCTGGAGGGCATTCCATGTATCCACCACCCTCTCTGTGAAAAATTACTTCCGGACATTACTCCTGAGTCTGCCCTTTTCAACCTCAATTCATGTTCTCTAGTTCTACCACCTTCCCGTCTCCAGAAAAGGTTTGTTTGTGGATTAATACCTTTCAAATATTTGAACGTCTGAATCAGGGGTGTAGCCCAGCCTCTTCTTCCCACTCTCCCCGTCTGCGTGGTCTGCTCACTTTTACTGCCCTGAAGCGCCGTTCTCCCTCCAGCACCAGCGATTCCCATAGCCTGCCTTCTGCCGGCATGCGTCATTGGGCCTCTTCTCAGGCACGTCCCGCCTACTCTGCAACTTCCTGCATCCCACCTTTGTGGAAAACAGGAAATTGCAGAGTAGGCGGGATGCGCCTGAGAAGAGGTTCCAACGACGTGCGCTGGCAGAAGGCTGGCTATGGGAATCACCGGTGCTGGAGGGAGAACGGCGCTTCAGGTCAATAAAAATGACCAGAACTGACCATGTGCAGGGGGCTGTCGTGGGGGCGGGGGGGGGGGGGTAGCGGGTGGAGAGGAAAAGCGAGGCCTGTGCCCACCCAGTTCACCTCCAGGCCCATCTAAAAATTAAACTCTGGCTACGCTACTGGTCTAAATCATGTCACCCCTGTTTCTCCTTTCCTCCAAGGTATACATGTTCAGGTCAGCAAGTCTCTCCTCGTACGGTTTGCAACGCAAATCCCATACCATTTTTGTAGCTTTTCTTTGCACTGCTTCCAGTCTTTTTACATCTTTAGCAAGATATGGCGTCCAAAACTGAACACAATACTCGAAGTGGGGCCTCACCAATAACTTGTAGAGGGGCATCAACACCTCCTTTCTTCTGCTGGGTTATATCCCTCTCTATGCAGCCTAGCATCCTTCTGGCCATGGCAGTCACCTTGTCACCTTGTTTCTTCACCTTTAGATCCTTGGATACCAACACCCCAAGGTCTCTCTCCTGAGTCGAGCTTACTAATCTCTCCCCTCTTATCCAGTATCTCTCTTTTGGGTTTCTGCACCCCAAGTGCATCCGTCTAAACTCTACACTTGTTTTTGGATCCACCCCTATTCTTGTTTAGTTTTTTCTTCCTTTGACTGCTGAGGAACAAGGAAGCAGCAGGTAAAAAGTGCTGCTTGCTAACTCCTCCTGCTGACTGAAGGATCATGAACAAGAAGTAGACTGAAGAGTCAGTCTTCTGTGGGCAGTAGTGGCTTTGGTTCTTATATATTTTTATTTTTATATTAAATATGAAAATATTACAGAAAAAGGAAATTAATTCATAAAGCTACTGAAATGCAACCTTCTTCTCAAAGAATGCACCCAGTCTCCGCAGTATGCATACTCTATCTGAAAGTGGGTGCCTTCTTTTCAAATGGTGTGCACATATGTCCACTATTCACACATGTGCACATTATTAAAAAAAGAGTGTGGCCTTTTCTGGAAGGGTGAACTCTTTCGGAAGAGTGTGTGCTATTAATGGCACCTTCAAAGAAACAAAATTTCAGTGGTTTTCCTTATGTTTCAGGGAGAAAAAGACACACAACAACATGGGAAATGTCATTTCAAATGAATGTATTTCCCTACCACTCATGCCTCTTCTTCAACTGCTCTTTCCTAGTGTATGACTAGAATTCATCTATACATGGTACAAAATAAGTTCATGCTCAAGCTTATGGAAAAGAAGTCCTATAAGCTGGCTGTCATCTGTACCTGATTATGTTGTCTCCTAGCTTGAGAATGACACGGGGACAAAGTTTGTCCCCATCCCTGCGGGCTCTGTCCCCATCCCCGCCCCATTCCCACAGCTCTATCCCTGTCCCATGCCCAAAAGCTCTGTCCCCATCCCACGGTTAATCACATATCCCTATCCCCATGTCATTCTTTGCTCCTAGCATCTGCTTGTTACTGTTCTTTCTAAGGCCAGAATTCTGAGAATCATTCTGAACTTGAAATTAAGAATGAAAAGCCAGATAAGAGCAGTGGCCAAAATTTCTTTTACAAAGAGAAATTGGTAAAGTTGCTAAAGTATTTTGTTCAGGGAACAAGTTTAGGCCTATGATTCAGTATTGAAGCCTCAGATTGTATATAGTGTGTTCTCCAGCTGATTCAGAAGGTTGCAGCCATGCTTTTGGCTTCTATGATTCTATTATGGCCTATCAGAAGGCATTGAATTGTCTTCCTGTAGCCTGGCAGATTAAATTAAAGTGATTATCCTGACTTTTTTTTTTTTTTTTTTATTTTGAGGAGGGATGCCCTCTTTATTACTGCTGCCCCAGTTTAACTTCTGCACTTTACAGTCATTTGATACCGTCCTGCTAACTATTTCTGCTGTTAACTGTGCTTACCTGGCAAATCATTGTGTAAATAATTTTTATCCAGTTTGCCATACTAGTGTTTGCTGGCATCTTTAATCACTGGTCCTCCTGAAGCCATCATTCCAGGTGGTATATTCTGTGACACTTTTCAGTTTCTGGCCCTATACTTTAGAACTCTTTACTTGCTGATGCTCAGGTTAAAAGGTTTAACTTGGCCATTGATAAAAAATGTTTTTTTTTTAAAGTAAAGGCTTACCATTTTGTTTTGGCCTGTTGACTCTTCTACCTTATAATGGTTTTACCTTCTTGTTATATTTGTTCAGTTGTCTATTGTTTGTTTTGCAATATTATCAGGCTTATTTTCGAAAGAGAAGGACGCCCATCTTTCGACACAAATCGGAAGATGGGCGTCCTGCTCATAGGGTCGTCCAAATCGGTATAATCGAAAGCCGATTTTAGACGTCCCCAGCTGCTTTCTGTTGCAGGGACGGCGTGCCTAATACATGAATGTCCTCAACCCATAATGGAAAAAAAAGGACGTCCCTGACGAGCACTTGGCTGACTTTACCTGGTCGTGATTTTCTTACAACCAAGGCACAAACAGGTGCCCAAACTGACCAGATGACCACCAGAGAGAATCGGGGATCACCTCCCCTTACTCCCCCAGTGGTCACTAACCCCCTCCCACCCTCAAAAAAATATTTCAAAATCTTTTGTGCCAGCCTCTATGCCAGCCTCAAATGTCATACTCAGGTCCATCACAGCAGTATGCAGGTCCCTGGAACAGTTTTAGTGGGTGTAATGCACTTCAGGCAGGCGGACCCAGGCCCATCTCCCCCCCACCTGTTACACTTGTGGTGGTAAATGTGACCCCTCCAAAACCCACCAAAAACCCACTGTACCCACATCTAGGTGCCCCCCTTCACCCGTAAGGGCTATGGTAGTGGTGTACAGTTGTGGGTAGTGGGTTTTGGGGGGGTTGGGGGGCTCAGCACCCAAGGTAAGGGAGCTATGTACCTGGGAGCAATTTATGAAGTCCACTGCAGTGCCCCCTAGGGTGCCCGGTTGGTGTCCTGGCATGTCAGGGGGACCAGTGCATTTGGTCATTTCTGAGATGGGTGTCCTTGGTTTCCATTATTGCTGAAAATCAGAAATGACCAAGTCTAGGGACAACAATCTATAAGGACGACCTAAATTTCAAGATTTGGGCATCCCTGACCATATTAACAAAATGAAAGATGGACATCCATCTTGTTTAAATAATACGGGTTTCCCCACCCCTCCATCAGGACATTTTGCAAGGACGTCCTCAGCAAAACTTGGGCATCCCTTTCGATTATGCCCCTCTACGTGTATGCCATTCGTGATCTATCCTGAACAAATTTTTGGATCATTAAAATACAAAATAAAGGAGTATTATAAAAAATAAATAATAAAGGTATCATTGCTGCTATCACTTGCACAAATGTCAAACTGAAACAACCTCATCAATTAAAAGGGGCCTATAGAAATCCTAACCATGATAATTCCATCAGTGTACAATCGTAGTACAGAATAGTAGGTTTAAGAGAGTGTGGATGATCTAGCCCCTTAAAAAAATATGATCAGGGAGAAGAAAAATGCCTGATGGTTCATGATGACGTATGTAGCTTAAAATGAGTCTTGGCAATTGGAGAGGAAATGGTGGAAAAATCCCTTTGCAGGTAATTTGCAGGTAATAAAGATGGATGGATGTAAATTGCAGACCAGACTATACAAAATGAACTTTGAACAGCCAAATTAAATATTTTTCTGAGCAACTTTGACAAACTAGGAATTACTCTAAGAAGCTGTTTCAGCAGTTGAGAGATCTATCTTCAAATTAGGCCAAACCTCAGAATTGCTCTAATGATTTATCAGCTGAGAAATGTGTGACCTTTTTTTAGGGACATAAGAGCCTTAATTTTCACAGACTAGAAATCCCTTTTAACTATGGAATCTGGAAATGTATTATCAGGCTTGGTAGCTTCTGTAACTATTTCTTCTGCTCGGTTAGATTTTGAACTGATGACCTCTTGAAATCTAAGCTAAAAGCCCACCTTTTTGATGCTGCTTTTAACTTCTAGCCCTTATTCACTTGTTCAGAACCCTTATTTTATCATCCTCACTTTAATATTCCCTTATCTCTTGTTTGTCCTGTTTGTCTGTCCTAATTAGATTGTAAGCTCTGTCGAGCAGGGACTGTCTCTCCATGTTCAAGTGTACAGCACTGCGTACGTCTGGTAGCGCTTTAGAAATGATAAGTAGTAGTAGTAGAAAATATTTTTAAGAATGAAAACAATATATGGATTAGATTTCCGATCTCATTAAAGAACACAAAATGTCTTCCATGCTAAATTTATATAATTAATGTAAGTTTAGGACTAGGTTATATGGTGACAGTGTTAAAGGAAGCTCTGGCGCAATCAATTCTAAGACAACAGGAAGCTGCTGTTGTTATTAAATCACTACTGCCCTGTGCCAACCTTCCTACATTTGGAAAGGCAATAAAGAAAGTAATTTGCTATCAATTACTTGATTTCTCACCACTCCATGCAGGTTATATGTAGAAATTTGCATCTTCTTTGGAGCAGGTGTAAACTTGTGCATTATAGAGGCTGGATCTGGGAGTCTGTTTTATAAAACCACAACTTTGCTGTCTTTATAAAATGGTTCATTTTTCAAGAAGCTATTCTTACTTTTCAGCCTTCAATAGTTAACATGATGCTCAAACACAATCTACCAGCATAGTTTGTGTCAGCATTTCAGTGACTCTTTGGATAAAAAGTGTAACGTGTACTTTAAGTTGTCTCCAGTAGGAGAGTACAGCATGCGGTTTGAATACTCACATCAGTTTTTTTTAACCTTCATTATATATGTGTTGGGTTTTTATCCTACCCAATTTACAAGCCAAGAATTTCTCTTTTTCCCACTGGTCCATTTGGCAGAGTCAGCCATTCTAGTAGTGTACCCCTCTCCCCAATTTTGTTCCCAACTAAAGCTTTGAAGATTTATCCTTACAATCCTCATCACACTAGCTCTGTTTGGACTGCTGGATAGCAACCTTAGGGGGTTCTTTCACTAAGTTGTGGTAAAAAGTGGCCTTAGTGCCTCCCTTATGCCTTTACCACAGCTGTAATGGGCTAAATTCTATATACAGTGCCAAGTGGAGGAGTGGCCTAATGGTCAGTGTAGTGGGCATTGGGCCTGGCAACCTGGTTTCAAGTCCCACTGCAGCTCTTTGTGACCTTGGGCAAGTCACTTAACCCTCCATTCCCCAGATACAAAAACTTAAGATTGTGAGCCCTCTAGGGACAAAGTATCTGCATATAATGTATACAGCACTGTGTAGTAGTAAAAAAATACCCACAAAAACAGTATTCTATAAGCTGTGCCTAAAGTTACTCGCAGTTTATAGAATAGACACTTAAGTGGAGAATCGCATGTAAATGTAGCCATAGAGGGGCATAATCGAACAGAAACGCCTATCTCCATGGGCGTTTATCTCCGAGAACGGGTACGTGAAGGGGCGGACCGAATCGTATTTTCGAAAAAACATGGACGTTTATCTTTTTTTGAGCTGGGCGTTTTTGTTTTTCAGCGATAATGGAAACCGAAAACGCCCAGCTCAAAAACGAATAACTCCAAGACATTTATTCGTGGGAGGGGCCAGGATTCGTACTGCACCGGTCCACCTCACATGCCAGGACACCAACCGGGCACCCTAGGGGGCACTTTTACAAAAAAAAAAAAAAAAGGTAAAACAGCTCCCAGGTGCATAGCACCCTTCCCTTGGGTGTTGAGCCCCCAAAATCCCCCTCAAAACCCACTGCCCACAAGTCTACACCATTACTATAGCCCTAAGGGGTGAAGGGGGGCACCTACACATGGGTACAGTGGGTTTGGGGGGCGGTTTGGAGGGCTCCCATTTACCAGCATAAGTGTAACAGGTGGGGGGGGGGATGAGCCTGGGTCCACCTGCCTGAAGTCCACTGCTCCAGTGACCTGCATACTGCTGCCAGGGAGGTGGGTATGACATTTGAGGGTGAAAATAAAAAGTTGTGAAACGGCATATTTTGTGGTGGGAGGGGGTTCGTGACCACTGGGGGAGTCAGGGGAGGTCATCCCCGATTCCCTCCAGTGGTCATCTGGTCATTTAGGGCACTTTTTGGGGCCTTATTCGTAGAAAAACAGGGTCCAGGAAAAGTGCCCTAAATTCTCGCTAAAAACGCATATTTTTTTTCCATTATCGGCGAAAGGCGCCCATCTCTGATCGGCAGATAACCACGCCCCAGTCCCGCCTTCACCACGCCTTTGACACGCCCCCATCAACGTTGTCCGCATCCGCGACGGAGTGCAGTTGAAAACGTCCAAATTCGGCTTTTGATTATACCGCTTTATTAGTTTTTGGGAGATAAACGTCTATCTCCCGATTTGGGTCACAATATAGGCGTTTTTCTCTTTCGATTATAAGCAGGATAGTCATTTATACCAATGAAAATGTGGTGGAAATGCCCATGCCTAAATTCACATGCAGAGCACCATTATTCTGTAATTGCATGTGTAACTCAAAACCATGGCTCTGTTCCACCCCAAAATGTCCATGACCCTCCCATTTCTGTGCCCCCTTTTTTGAACAACGTGCTTTGGTCCCAATTAAATCTAATTAGTACTGATAATTGTATGTTAAAAAGCCAATTATTGGCACTTATTGGCTCATTATTCTATTAAATTATGCATGCAAATTGGGAACGTCTATAAATTTGTGTGTGCAATTTTCAGTGACCTTTATAGAATCAGGGTGAAATGACAAATTTTCCATTGTTTGTGTCCATGGTCACGTGCTAATTTTGCACAGCCATTAAAAAAATAAACAGTTACTGCCACTCATTTTGAAAACGGTAAGGACTGACACAATATTTCTGTGCTAACTGGTTAGCACGCTTTAATGTGAATGCACTGTTTAGTGAAGGAACATCCATTCTCCACCTTCTGACGTACCCGGGTCAGCGCACTCTAATCTGACATCTACCACGAGATGCCCGAGCATGCCCCACAGTATGGCATTTTAAACTGTGTTAGGCACATGTTAGTGCTTAACGCATCATAGTAATAAAGATGCTAAAGGTAGACCAGCCCAGAGATTGGATGCTGCATGCTGCTTTGTGAAGAGACTAGAATTTGATTCCCAGCTCGGACCTTCACTCACCAGAACATGTTGCATTCATATCTACTGGTCAGCGACTGTCCCTGCAATTATGGTTTACTGGGACTTGCTAAACCACTCTAACTAGCAAGCAGAGCATAGCGGTGTATAGACTAAACAGATTTAGAAGGAGGAGAAGAAAAAAAGAAAGGAACTACAAATTAAAATAGGACTGTAAACAATGCACACAGGAAAAGGTGAGAGGGAGAGGAACAGGAAAAAAAAGGCAATGTGTAGGGAAGAAGTCTAAGTTTCATTTGGTGGTCCAGTCAGTCTGCACCACCGTAAGACCGTTCTTAGGATATGTTCAATAGTAGACAATACCCCTGAATAGTTGTGAATGAGGATTCATCATGCCCATCACTAATATCAGCTGGGCTTGAAACCTAAAGGAGCAGCAGGAACTCACTAGACAAAAACAATAAAATGACAAGAACTGAATGGGCATAAAATACACTATGGAGATAATTTTATAAAGTATGTTTTGCATTTCTGTGGCCAGATATGTAATAG
Organism: Microcaecilia unicolor; assembly: GCF_901765095.1. NCBI lineage: Eukaryota > Metazoa > Chordata > Amphibia > Gymnophiona > Siphonopidae > Microcaecilia > Microcaecilia unicolor. Next base: position 115,274,360 of record NC_044031.1, on the reverse strand, counting down.
ACATTTTATATAATAATAATAACTGGTTTAAAAGCATGACCTTTGTCAAGAAGGTGTGCACTTTTTTTGATGGGCAGAGCTAGGGTAGAGGTTACAAGTATGTGCATTGATTATAATATACTTTCATTAATGTGCATGTTTGTGAAATTTACACAGGAACATTTTCACCTGCTCTCAAGCAGGTGTACATGACTGTACCTGTGTTCAAACCCTGACTTTTGCTGTTTATGTATTTTTATAAAATAACACCTACATAGGCACCTACTTGGCCTCTAACCTAGGTACCCAGTTATAAAATTACCCTCTTACAGTAGAGGTTGTTCTTCCAGATCATTGTTGAGACACACAAAAGCTGACAGCAACTCACACTGTTACCTCCTGTGATAGGCAATATCTATTTTGTGGATTAAAGAACTTTGCCATCTTTAACTGTCAATCCTGACATATTTTACAAACTTCTGAGTTTAATAAGTAAAGAAATACATGTGGATTATTTTTTTTAACTACACCAAAGAGAAAATAATTGCAGAATTGACTTCTCTGCCTGTGCTGCTCTGTGTTTTTCAGGAAATCAAGAGAAGCACTTCCTAGTGGATTTGTCAATCCATTGTATGATGAACAGAGCATGTGTAAGAAAACTGAGGTAGGCCTGATCCTGAATTTTCATTATAGGCTCATAATGGAAAATGTGAATGCACTGTTTATCCAACCTATTGCTCCATCATAATGCATCCATTTCAGTCAATACACCTGTGCTTTTTATTCTTTCCTACCAACCAAGGGGTCCTTTTACAAAGACATGCTGAGAAATGGTTTACGGTAATGTAGGTGCGGGTTTTTGGGTGCGTGCTGATCCATTTTTTAGTGCGCCTGTAAAAAAGGCCTCTTTTTTTGCTGAAAATGGACGTGCGGCAAAAATCAAAATTGCTGAGCGTTCATTTTGGGTCTGAGACCTTACCACCCGCCATTGACCTAGTGGTAAAGAATCTGGGCGGTAATGACCTATGCACGTCAAATGCCACTTGGCGTGCGTTTGTTATGCGCACAAGAAAATAAAAAGTATTTTTCAGGTGCGCACCAAAATTGAAATTACACAAGGGCCACACAGTAACCGGGCGGTAACTCCAATTTGGCGTGTGTTTGGCACGCATAGGTGCCTACGTGTCTTAGTAAAAGGGCCCCAAAATTTGGAAAGTATTATACAAAAGGGTCAAAAATGTCTGTCTGGCTATCCATCTGTCTTTCTGTATGCCTGTGGACAAAATAACTCTCAGAAAATTAAATGGAATGAGATAGAACTTGGCATTTGGGAAAAACCAGTAGAAAGCACATATCAAGTTTGAAAATAGATCGGATTGGACCTGGGATCCAGAGAAATAAGTCTGCCAAAAAAAATAGTCAAATGCCTTTCAAATTGCTTTTCCCTGTTCTCTGTTCACCCATCCTCCCAAACTATGTCCTGCAGAAACTGCTACCTCACAAAAACTATCCCCAAAATGCCCTTCCACTCAGAAAAATTTCTACCACCCGAAAACAATCCCCTGGAACTGCCCTACCATCCTACATCCCAAAAAATGCCCCATCATCTTGAAAACTAGGTCACTGCCAAAAATTACCGTATTTTTCAGATTATAAGATGCACTTTTTCCCCCAAAATTTGGGAGGAAAATGTGGGTGCGTCTTATAGTTCGAATGTAGCGTACCTGCTCGCTGTGCGGGATGGCGGCGGTGGAGCGGGGTCACAGGAGGCATGAGCAGGGTCACCGCTGCAGGAAGCCGGTGGCGGCAGGAGTGGGGCGATGCTGCGGGCCCTGGGCTAGGAGGAGGGGATGTCCCGGCGGTGCGAAACAAGGGAGGCAGAAGCGGAGTCCCCGCTGAAACATACTATAGTGCTAGGGAGGAGGGTACAGGTGGTGCAGGCACGTTAGGAGAAGAAAGCCTGCGGCACCCGTACGTGCCTCCATCACGTGACTGGTGTGTCCTCCATTAACATTAACATAGGCAAATTCCACTGTAGAGCCACACAGGTTGTGCAAAACTGCTGTCCCCATACAACAGTGTTGCACAACCTGTGGTCCTCCAGCAGATTTTCACCATAACAGTGCATCAGCAGCAGATCTCCCCCATAACAGTGCATCAGCAGTAGATCTCCCCATAACAGTGTATCATCCACTGATGTTCTCAGCTACAGTGCCCCCATAACTATGAAGGACACAGTGCTGATAGTTTTGTCATTACTGTATTTTGTTGCAGAAAGATACAATAGCATACCGTAGTCTGCTGCTGAATCTACCGTAATTGTGGAAAGATGTCAAAGCAGAAAAGGATTTCATATAAAATCCCTTTTAAACTGGAGGTAGTGAAGTACGCCAAAGAACATGATAACAGAGCAGCGGAGAGACACTTTGGGCCACCTCCAACCAAAAAAATAAGGGAATGGAGGAAACAGGAGGATCAGCTGCAAAAAACGGACAAAACAAAACAATGTTTTCGTGGGCATGCTGCAAAATGGCCACAGTTAGAAGTGGCTATGAAAGAGTGGATCACATGTCACAGGAACTATGGCTTTTCAGTATCTATAAAAATGATCATATATGAAGCCAAACATCTTGCTACAGAGAAAGGCATTGAGGACTTCACTGGATCACCATCATGGTGCCACAGATTTATAAAAAGATGTGGCCTTGCTATGCGCACCAAATGAGGTTTGCACAAAAAAATGCCTATAGAATATGAATCCAAGATTGTGTCTTTTCACAAATTTGTACTGGATGCAAAAAAATTAAAATGGATTAGAAATAAGCCAGATTGGGAACATGGATGAAGTCTCGTTAACCTTTGATGTTCCATCAAACAAGACTGTTGATGTGAAAGGTGGCAAAACCATAACCGTGAAAACCTCAGGGCATGAGAAAACCCATTACAAGGTTGTGTTGTCCTGCTGTGCAGATGGCACCAAACTACCACCAATGCTGATTTTCAAGAGAAAAAACATGCTAAAAGAGGCAATCCCAAGAGGAGTCATTGTTCATGTTCATGACCAAGGATGGATGGATGAAAATGGCATGAAGATATGGATAGAAAAAGTGTGGTCCAAACGTCCTGGAGGGCTTCTGAAAAAACCTGCTCTATTAGTGCTTGACCAGTTTAGGACACATATCACTGAAGCCACAAAAAAGAGATTTAAAGAAGAGAAAACCCATCTAGCCGTAATTCCTGGGGGGCTTACCAGCCAGTTGCCACCTTTGGACGTTTCCATCAACAAGCCATTTAAAGTTTTCATAAGAGAAGAGTGGAATAAATGGATGGATGCTGGAAATCATGATCTGACACCAACTGGACGAATGAAGAGGCCCACTTTCACCCAAGTTTGTCAGTGGGTGAAAACCTCATGGCAGTCAGTTAAGTATGAAACCGTTGTGATGTCCTTCAAAAAATGTGGTATCTGTAATGCCTTAAACGGCTCTGAAGATGACATCCTCTATGAAAAGAGTGAAGACAGTGATACTAGTGATTCTGAGGAACTGAGCTTCATAAATGTGGACAGTAGTGACGAGGAGTTCTTGGGGTTCCCTGATGATTAGAGGAGTTTCTGTACTTAAAGCTTAAAGTCAGTAATAATGGTTGTTAATGCTGCTGTTGAGTTCTGTTTACATTTACCTTGGTTAAATATTATGTTATTTATGTTATTAAATATTTTGCCACACTTTTTGCTTCAAAATGTTTTTCCTATTTTCCTCCTATAAAACCTAGGTGCGTCTTATGGTCCGGTGCGTCTTATAGTCCGAAAAATACGGTACCTGTTAAAACTTCCCCAGCATCTCGCATACTATCCCCCCCTAAAAACCACCCCAACAACTGCCCATCCAATCTGCAAATTGCCCCGTGCTCAAAATGTATCCCCCACAAATTCCTCATTATCCTGAAAACTGTTCCTACTCTGAAAAATGTGCCTTTTACCCCTACAATTGCCCCACCCTCCAAAATCTACCCCCACAATTGGCTAGCATCCTATGAACTACTGCTCTTCCAAAAACTACTTCATGTAACTGCACCAGCATCCCACAAACTACCCTATCTCCAAAATCTATCACTCGCACAAACAACTACATTACCCCTTGCAAACTACCTCCTCCCTCCACAATTGCTCTGCTCCCCGCAAATTGCCCCACTACCCCAGATACCCCCACAGACACAAAAGTTACATACCACAAACAGAACATACAACAAAGATACACACATTTATTCACTTGCATACACAAACACATTCATGCCACATGAAAACACACATACACAAACTCATTCACCACACACACAAATCCCTCACACCACAGGGATTATTAATAATTCCCCATTTAATAATTCCCCAGCTGTGATGGTCTACATTTTATGCATTTTAAGTTATTAAGGTATATATTTTTATTTGTTGTTACTTCTAATTTGAAACTTTTTGTTTAAATTCTACTATGAGAAATTGCAGAATGATCATGGGAGGCTAGAAGACTAGCCATCCAATTGACAGTTGAAATTTAATGTGGACAAGTACAAAGTGATGCACATTGGGAAGAATAACCCAAATTATAGCTACATAATGCTAGGTTCCATATTAGAAGTGACAGGTGATTTGACCGGGTAGGAGACTTTACTGCATGGTTAAATTGCTTTGAATATTGACTAATCTATCTGCAGAGAAGAAGTGACATCACTGCCCAAGATGGATTTGTAATATCCCATGATAAGGTTATTACTAAGATAGCAGTGATAGATTTTTCCAGAGGCCCTAGGGGAGGGAGGACCCTGCCAGTGGGCTGGAGAGAGGGAGTTGGAGGCCTGCCCAGGGAGGGGTTGGCTGAGAAGTTGCAGAGATAAAGTGAATCATTGTGGTGAGTCACAGCAGGGGTGGAGTTGGAAAATAATAAAGGGGATTGAGGTAAGATATAGGAGGTCTTTGATTGTCTGTACCCCCACCAGGACCCTTGGAAGCACTGGGGGATTCTGGAGTGCCTTTGTATCGCTCCATGGTGCGACCGCACCTCGAATATTGTGTTCAATTCTGGCTGCAGCATCTCAGAAAAGATATTTTGGAATTAGAAAAGGTGCAGAGAAGGGCGACGAAAATGATAAAGGGGATGGGACGACTTCCTTATGAGGAAAGACTAAAGCGGCTAGGGCTCTTCAGCTTGGAGAAAAGGTGGCTGAGGGGAGATATGATAGAGTTCTATAAAATAATGAGTGGAGTGGAAAGGGTAGATGTGAACCGTCTGTTTACACTTTCCAAAAATACTAGGACTAGGGGGCATGCGATGAAGCTAGAACGAATCATAGAAAAGTTTTCTTCACTTAACGTGTAATTGGGCTCTGGAATTCGTTGCCAGAGAATGTGGCAGGGTCGGTTAGCTTAGCGGAGTTTTAAAAAGGTTTGGACGGCTTCCTGATGGAAAAGTCCATAGACCATTATTAAATGGACTTGGAAAAATCCACTATTTCTGGGATAAGCAGTATAAAATGTTCTGTACTTTTTTGGGATCTTACCAGGTATTTGTGACCTGGATTGGCCACTGTTGGAAACAGGTTGCTGGGCTTGATGGACCTTTGGTCTTTCCCAGTTTGGCAATACTTATGTACTTATGAGTGTATGAGATAACTGCAGGCTGAATATATGTAGTTGCTACCCATCTAAGCAGCAACTAGAAAGGAGTCAGAGCTTCAGGTGGATAAGAGTCCAGCCTGGAAGCGATACCAGGACAGGGGAAGCCTGTCCAATGCCAGAGTGCAGCCCAGCGAGGAGCACTGATGGAAGGAAGACAGCCTAAAGGGTCTGTGCCTGAAATCAGATGCAGGAGAAGCAGCTTTGGGGTTATTGCTGGCACAACAGGAGGGGTAGAAAACAGGAGTTTGTGTAAATATGTACAGTAGTGGAACCTTGAAAGAGTGAGGAAGAGTGGCTAAGGTCATCCTAAACGATCTCTGAACAGTGTGTATAAAGAGTTCTGAAATGTTTAACTGACAGTTGCAAAAAGTTCCATTAAGGTTATCTTGCATTGAATAAAACTCCTGGAGTGCAGAGTGGTTTTTGATGTAAGAGAGAGATCGTTTGCTCTTAGACTGAGAAAAGGATCACTATTGAGGCTCTCTCAAGCTCCCAACACCCTGGCTGTCTATTCTAGACCATTGACCCACTCCTAAGCTCGACTGCAGGCGAACTGGGACTTGAGTGCAATGTGTGTGTGATCCCCTGTGGCACCGCAATCGAAGAGAAAAAGTGTGTGATTTATCCCTGTGACCCAGGCTGAGGTTTTGGACATGAAATAATCACGGCGAGATCCGAGTTACAGATGGATAGGACTTGGAATCTCATAGACTAGAGCAAAATTCCACCTATATCCTGTGTCATGAGTAGTGGTCAGAGGTGGTTGTGATTTGTGTGGGTGTCCTTTTATGGCTGTGATAAAGAAGAGACAAGATTTGAAAATGTACTTTGCATCAGCAGAGAAGATGTGGAAGCAACAGCTACAGCAGAGGTGTGCTGGAAGAGACGGCAGTGGTGCAAGAACATTATCATTATTGGCTATATTAAGATAGGTCATTTTACCACAATTCATGTATTTTAACACAGGTCCCATTTTATGAAATGAGGCCTAGTTATTTATAACCTGGGTAAACAATAGAATAACTTGTCTTAATAGTAGCCCATGTTGAACTCTCCCCCCCCCCCCCCCCCCCCCCCCCCCCCACATATATCTCTATTCTACAGTTTTCAGAAATCTTACAATTATATCTACGTTAGTAGTTACATGCATTTTTTGGAAGAGAATTCAAGTTAAAAGTCTTCATTTATTTACTAATGGATAGAAAATGAGATTGTGCTCGCAGGAAAGATATTCCCAGACTTACAGAGCTTCAGATAGCTTTATTGGCATGACTTTTTTAAGATGTGTTGCCAAAGTAATACATTTAGCTAGTGTTCTTTATTAATAACCACCCTCCATGCCCACCCCAAGCCCTGACTCAGATTGCACATGTAAATAAATGCTTCCCTCATTAGTTGGGTACCTTAAGAATATGACATTGAAATGTGACTGTGTTTACTTTTATGGAAAAGGCAAACAAACAGCTGAGGGGCAGGGAATTCTGCCAATCTGAAGAGAGAGATGCAATAAGCCTGGCTAGACCTGTGGGAGATAAGTTATAGCTGTTGGCCCAGGGAAGTCTATGGAAAGTGCAGGCTCTACATGACTCTCTTCCTACAAATATGAGAGATATGCTGTAAATTTGTCTTCAAGACAAACAACATATGACATCTAAAGAAGAGATCTGTGTGATCTTATAAGTTCTTGCACTAGAACACTTCACTGTTGGTTTCTTAATAGGCATTATAACCTGCAAAGCTTCCAAGCAAAATATAACAAATAAGTTGTATCGTTGTTTAATTACAGGGAGATGTATTCAATTAAATGTGTATAGCTGATTATCTTAATCATAGCACTATATCACTTTACAGTTTTCATATAACTTTAATGTATTTGTTTTGACTTTTTATTTCAGCCTGATGTGGATTCTGACTCCTCTGGTGTTAATATCAGTGTTTCTCCATGGCAAACCTACCAGGAGGTATGCTCAAGATCATATCCTTTCAAACAACAAAAAGATGACATATATAAAAGAAGCAATACTAGCTACATTCTTGCAAAATGTTATATAGGCCCAATATTCAAACTATGGGCGGAAGCCCACATACTGTAGGTGCTGCCTCCTGGTATTAATTTAATTCAGTTCTGGAATTTATAATCTGCTTAATCATCAAGTTCAAGGCAGAGAACAATCACACACTATAAGCAGGTACTTTCTCCATCTCTGGTTTTTGTACCTGAGGCAATGGAGGGTTAAATGATTTACCCAAGGTCACAAAGATCTGTCCCTCCAATTATAGTTTACGGTGATGGGATCAAAGGCCACTGCATTAAAACATTAGGCCACTGTTCGGCTAGCAATGCTAGACTGCTTCTGATGACTGGCATTGAATATCAGGGGGGGGGGGGGGGGGTTGCCTAGCTCAAACGTAGGGGGTCTTTTACTTAGGCATGCTGATGTTTTTGGTGCACGTTAAAAACAGGCACGCACTAAATGCTAAAGATGCTCATAGGAATACATAGGTGTCTTTAGCGTTTAGCGCACAAGACCCCCTTAACCTGCTAAGTGAATATTCAGCACTGGACAGTTAATATTATAGCGACCAAAGCTAGGACTGCTATTTATGCGGTTTGATTTGTCCACTAAACTTAGGTGGCCAGCACTTGAATATTCATGGATAGCCAGATATATCACTTGATACAGCTAGTTAGATGCTATGTGCTAACCGTGAGCAGAGATAACTGGCTGTATTGTAACCTGCTTAGATCTAATAAGGTACAAGCATGCTATAAATCCTAATGTAATGTAATTTTTAACACAGCCGTGAAAAAGGTTATTTTCTATTTTTTTTTTTATAATATGGGAATGTGCTAATGTTAGCATTAGTGTGTGGCCACTAAAAATATTATCGCAAGAGCACTTACTGCCACCTATTTATGAGGCAATATGGGCTCCCATATTAACTGTACACTAACAGTTAATATGTGGTGTTATAGATGTGCTAACTGGTTAGCACAGAAACTCCCACTGTCCACCCCCTGCCACACCCCTCAAAAATAAAAAAAAAATTAAAAAATAGTGTATGCATACTATGCATTAAGTGGGAAATGACTGCAGGAGCATTTTCTATTTTTTAAAGGCTGCCCTATTATATTGAACTTCTTACATTATGATTATAGATCCCTTTTATGAAGCTGCATCAAAAGGGGGCCTGCACTGGCATCAGCACATGTTTTTGATGCATGCCGAGGCCCCCTTTTACCACAGCGGGTAAAAGGCATGTCTTCCTTTTTTTCAGAAATGGCCATGTAGCAAGTGAAGCACTAGGTGCATGGCCATTTCGGGGGGGGGGGGGGAGCCCTTACCACCACCCATTGAGGTGATGGTAAGGGCTCCCATGCCAACACGGCATTAACCAGGCAGTATATGGCACTGCCTGATTACCGCCGAGTACATTTTTGTAGCGCTAGATGTGATGCCTGCTGGGGGTAGCAACTACCGCTGGGCTGCTGCGGTAGCCTAGCAGTACTTCCCTTTTAGCAAGTGGTAAGCCTATGCTGGGCTTACCACCACTTTCTAAAAGGGGCCCTATGTGAATTATATCATTTAATATTATGTAGACTAACTTTCTATACATTATGATTTTACTAACTATTACTTTTAGAAATAAATATTCAGCCAGTGGCAGTGAGTGATTTTTTTGCCTCAATATTCAATGCTGGGCTACGTCCAAGCACTGGAATTGAATATTCAGGAATGTGTGGACAGATGGAACTTATCTGGTTAAGGATCAATAAGGACATATGAAATTGATGATCTGCTGTTAGTGATCTGTAACCTGTCTTTAAAATCATCCATAGTACCTGAAGATTGGAGTATGGTCAATGTAAAGTCAATTTTTAAAAAGAGTTCCAGGGTGATCCAAGAAATTACAGACCGGAATGCCTGAGTTCAATGCTGGGCAAAATAGTGGAAACTATTATAAAGAATAAAATTATGGAACACATATACAAAAATGGTATAATGGGACAGAGTCAGTATGGGTTCAGCCAAGGGAAATCTTGCCTCACCAATTTGCTTCATTTCTTTGAAGGTATGAATAAACATGTGGTTAATGGTGAGCCAGTTGAAGTAGTATATCTAGATTTTCAGAAAGCTTATGACAAACTTCTTCATGAGAGACTCCTGAGAAAATTAAAAAGTCATGGGATAGGATGTAGTGTCCTTTGTGGATTAGGAATTGGTTATTGGATAGAAAACAGAGGGTAGGGTTAAATGGCCATTTTTTTCTTATTGGAGGAGGGGAATAGTGGAGTGCCACAGGGATCTGTACTGGGACCGGTGCTATTTAACATATTTATAAATTATCTGGAAATCAGAATGACGAGTGAAATAATTAAATTGGCAGAAAACACAAAGCTTTTCAAAGTTGTCAAAACACATGTGGATTGTGAAAAATTACAGACCTTAGGAAACTGGCAGACTAGGCATCCAAATGACAAATGAAATTTAATGTGGACAAATGCAAAGTGATGCACATTGGAAAGAATAATCTGAATCATAGATATCTGATGCTAGGGTCTACCTTAGAAGTCAGCACTCCAGAAAAAGATCTAGGTGTCATTGTAGATAATATGCTAATATCTTCTGCTCAGTGTGCAGTGGCAGCCAAAAAATACCAACAGGATGCTAGGAATTATTAGGAAAGGGAAATAGGACCAAGAATATTATAATGTACATAAGTACATAAGTAATGCACACTGGGAAAAGACCAAGGGTCCATCAAGCCCAGCATCCTGTCCACGACAGCGGCCAATCCAGGCCAAGGGCACCTGGCAAGCTTCCCAAACGTACAAACATTCTATACGTTATTCCAGGAATTGTGGATTTTTCCCAAGTCCATTTAGTAGTGGTTTATGGACTTGTCCTTTAGGAAACCGTCTAACGCCCTTTTAAACTCTACCAAGCTAACCGCCTTCACCACGTTCTCCGGCAACGAATTCCAGAGTTTAATTACGCGTTGGGTGAAGAAAACATTTCTCCGATTTGTTTTAAATTTACTACACTGTAGTTTCATCGCATGCCCCCTAGTCTTAGTATTTTTGGAAAGCGTGAACAGACGCTTCACATCCACCTGTTCCACTCCACTCATTATTTTATATACCTCTATTATGTCTCCCCTCAGCCGTCTCTTCTCCAAGCTGAAAAGCCCTAACCTCCTTAGTATTTCTTCATAGGGAAGTCATCCCACCCCCGCTATCATTTTAGTCGCCCTTCACTGCACCTTTTCCAATTCCATTATATCTTTCTTGAGATGCGGCGACCAGAACTGAACACAATAATCAAGGTGCGGTCGCACCATGGAGCTATATAATGGCATTATAACATCCTCACACCTGTTTTCCATACCTTTCTTAATAATACCCAACATTCTATTTGCTTTCCGAGCCGCAGCAGCACACTGAGCAGAAGGTTTCAGTGTATTATCGATGACGACACCCAGATCCCTTTCTTGGTCCGTAACTCCTAACGTGGAACCTTGCATAATGTCTCTGTATTGCTCCATGGTGTGACCTTGCCTTTAGCTCTATGTTCAATTCTGGTCATCATATCTCAAAAAAGTTATAGTAGAATTAGAAAAGGTTCAAAGAAGAGCAACCAAAATGATAAAGGGTATGGAACTCCTCCCATATGAAGAAAGACTAAAGAGTTTAGGGCTCTTCAGCTTAGAAAAGAGATGGTTGAGGAGAGATATGATTGAGGTCCATAAAATCCTGAATGGTGTAGAATGGGTAAAAGTGAATCAATTTTTCACTCTTTCAAATAGTTCAAAGACCAGGGGACACTCAATGAAATTACATGAAAATGCTTTTAAAACAAATAGGAGGAAATATTTTTTCACTTAAAGAATAGTTAAGCTCTGGAACTCACTGCCTGAGGATGCAGTAACAGTGGTTATCCTATCTGGGTTTAAAAAAGGATTGGACAAGTTCCTGGAGGCAAAGTCCATAGTCTATTTTTGAGATTGATATGGAGAAGCCATTGCTTGCCCTGAAATTATTAACATGGAATGTTGCTACTAATAGGGTTTCTGCCAGGTACTTGTGACGTGGATTTCCACTGTTGGAGGCAGGATACTGGGCTAGATGGACCATTGGTCTGACCCAGTATGACAACATAAGAATAAAAACATAAGAATAGCCATACTGGGACAGACCAAAGGGCCATCAAGCTCCATATACTGTTTCCAACAGTGGCCAATCCACGTCACTGGCAAAAACAGATTTTATATTCTTTTCTTTTCTATTCTATTGTGTGATTTATATTCCGCTATTTTGATAATTCAAAGCATATTACAAAATGGTAAACAATCTCAGTTGGAAGGAATTACATAAAAATAGAACAACAAATTCAATACATTATTAATATTAAAATCATTAGTGTATGATGCTTATTAAGAAGAAAATAAGTAGGTTTTAAGAGTTTTTCCACATAAAAAATAGGATGTGATTAGTCAATTCTCAACTAGCAAGTGTAGTTCCACATTCTTGCACCTTGAAATAAAAAAGAACTTTCCCATAGTACTTTCAAGTTCATCCCCTTAACTGAGGGAAGATCAAGCAATAGTGCCTTTCAGCTTCTCAAGCCAATTATAATCCACCTATCATATCTGAATTTAATCCATAAGAGCATTTATAGATCAAACAGGCAACTTTAAAATAAATACGGTATTCAATTTTTAACCAATACAACTCATTTAAGAATGGACTAACCTCACTATATTTATTCATTTTAAAAATCAATCTAGGAGAGGTATTTTGCAAGAGCTGTAGTCTCTTCTGCTGTTGTTTGTTAATAGAGAAGTATAACAAGTTACAGTAGTCTAAAAATGGTAGTAAGTCTGCGTGAACAATAATCGAGAAACTAACCGGATTTAGCATAGTTCTAGTCTCACTCAACTTCCATAAGGTAAGAGATAACTTTTTCACGAAAATATTAATTTGATGTTTCTAGAAATATGCAGTGGATTTTACCAAGTCTATCTTAATAATGGCTTATGGACTTTTCTTTTAGGAAATTATCCAAACCTTCTTTAAACCCTGCTAAGCAACTGCTTTTACCACATTCTCTGGCAACAAATTCTAGAGTTTAATTGTACATTAAGTGAAGAAATATTTTCTCCAATTTGTTTTAAATTTACTACTTAGTAGCTTCATTGTGTTTCTAGTCCTAGAATTTTTGGAAACAGTAAACAATCGATTGATTCAGCCCTTAAACAGATAATTGAAGCCAAGCAGAGATAGAACTATGTTTTATATGGTTTGATTAGTCTAGTTACCTTTTCCAGTGCTGACTATTGGCACTTAACTACATAAGTGCTGACTCTGCCCCCAGACCGCCCACAAGATAACCGGTTTTAGCTTAGGTGGTTAGAAGGGATGTTGAGCAGCACTAAGTGCTGCTGAATATCCCCCGATAACCATGCAGCGGTGATTGAACTGGGCAGCCTGGTTAAATTGCTTTGAATATCAGCCCCTTAATCTATAATACAGAAAAAAATAACTATTCACAGAACAGTGAAGCAACTCTTAGCACTTGATTAGTGAAGTGCACTAAACATTTGGATTAGATTCAATAAATGGCACCTAAAGTTAGGCACTGGGATGCAGGGTGTTAAACATGAGTTCTATAATGGCAATTCCATGTAGAACTACCGTAATAGTATGTTAACTTAAGTCCTCATTTTCACTCTTAGCTTTAGGCGACAGAACTTATGCCAGCCAATGACGAATGTAAATGCACATGCCTAATTGCTTGCATGTAGGTATGTAAATGCAAATATTCTATAAAACCATGTCTTAATGCTGGACACACCCTTGATCCACCCATGCCCCTCCTCTAGCCACTCCCTTTGGAGTTGCTTGCTATAAAAATTAGGTGTGCAGTATATACAGTAGGGCTTGTTAAGGCCAATTATGGATAGTTATTGCCAATTAATCTAATTAGTGTATATACACATAACTGACCCTATTGTATAACTGTACGCCTAAATTTGAGCACCAGTTATAAAATTTGATGGTTGATGTGCAAATTAGTGTGCACTGTTAGACCATAAGGGCCCAATTCTATATATGACACCTAAAATTAATGTGTGCGAGGCAATTATGCCGAAGTGTATTCTAAATACTGCGCATAGATTTACATGCAGTATTTAGAATACACTTAGGCATAGTTAATGCGACTGAATCTACTTGCGTCCATTTACACTAACGAAAAACTGGTGTAAATCCCTGCACATAGATTTATGTGCACTGACCTATATTTTATAATAATGCGCATACGATTTGGAAAACCCATGAAACACCTATTTCCATGCCTCTAAGCAAGCCCCTTTTTGCCTGTGTGCATTAGAATTTAGGTGCAGTACATTACACAATACATATAGCAATATACGTGCATAATTTTTAATTTTTGCCAATTAGTGCTCGTTATTGCTTGTTAAGAGCTGTTACATCGATTAATCTACGCACATAGTTATAGAATACGCCTAGATTTACATATAGAATTGTGCATAACTCTACTCATGCTACATATCATTTGGGGGTAAGTGCAGCAACTCTTCCCATGCAATCATGACACCACATGCTAATTTATACATTAAGGAACAAATTCTATAAATGGTGCATAAAAAATTGACGCAGAAAAAAATGCGCTTAGCACTATTCTATAAACCTCTAAAGTCAGGCGTGGTTTATAGAATGTGCATAGCGCCTGTCTGTATGACTAAACTTTAGGCACGACCATTTATACCAACTAAAACTTGGTATAAATGCCCGTGCCTAATTTAGGCGCGGATCGAGCATATTCTGTACCAGTGTACCTGTGCCCCTCCCATGACCATGCCCCCTTCTGCGATCCTCTCATTATAATTTACACACACCACTTTACAGAATATGATTAGAAAGTTGTACATACAAATATTTTAATTAGTGCCAAATAGTTAATTGCTTGTTAGTAGCCAATTATCAGTACTGATTAGCTTGTTAAACAATTAAGTTGAATGTGCAAATTGACTGATTTGCACACACAACTTTAGTTGCCATTTATAGAAGCCAGGGGTAACTGCATGCTCTGTTCTGGGATGGGAACTTGGTGGGTTGTGGGTGGAGAATAATCATGGACTACATGTTGCAGTTAGCACATGTTTATTTATGCCTTCATAAAAAAGTAGCAGATGGGTGAGGCAGGATTTTCCTTGGCTGAATCTGTGCTGACTGTGTCCCATTAAACCATGTTTGGCTACGTGCGCAGTAATTTTGATCTCTATAATAGTTTCTATCATTTTGCCTGTGACTGACATTTCACCTGTGACTGGCATCTTGATATTCTGCCAGGTGCTTGCGACCTGGATTAGCCATGTCAGTAAGTGCAAAAATGTACTGCATTTTAGCAAGCAGATCCCAGTGTTAGTTGTGTGGTCTTGCTAGTTTTTATAAAATTTGGTTTAAGTTGTTTACTGTTTGTTTTGGCCTTGTGGTTATTTTGTCCTTTTTATATATTTTTATTTTTATGTGTTTTGTGTTTGTTAGGATTTGGGTTTGATTTTTGGGGGGTTGAAACTCAATGGGGCTCTTTTACCAAACAGTGGTAAAATGTGGCCTTAGAATGCCCTTATGTGAGTCTTTCCTGTGTGCTAAGGCCATTTTTATTGCTGGGGTAAAATGGACAATTTTTTTTAACTAATGGCCATGCACTCATTTTTCCATTAGCATGTAATCATTAGGGCGTGAGCTCCTACCTCCACCCATTATATAGCCAGTAAGGGCTTATGCACTAAGCAAGTGTTTATCAGTTAGTGTGCGGCAATGTAGCCAAGCAAACCAATCTGCACAGAACATGCCCACTATCCTCCCCCAGCGCTAACAAATACATTTTTTAGCATGTTTTCCCTTTCAGTACTATGTACAATTTTAAATACATAACAAAATACATTTTTAATTAAACATTTATTTATATTTTTCAGCATTCCTCCAGTAAAGGTACTGGTGTCTCATCTTTCTCAAATCCTTTGTATGGAATGACATCCTGAAACAGATAAAACATTTAGGATCAACTCATGTTCTGAAACTGAAACATGATTAATATCTATGCTGTATTGGTCACAAGATACTTTATGATAAAGAATCCTAGGTGCCAGTCATAGCCTGATCTAAGGGTGATTTCTAAGAAAGAAGAATCAAATTACTATTTTAATTAGCTGTGCTGGAAATGTAATACAACATTTTATTGATAATAGTATACAGGAAATCTATGCAAATGTGATGGTATGAGTGTTCATCTTATAACACAAACTGTGTACTATAACGTTATATATACATGAGACATGTGAAGCTATTCAAAGATTAGTATGCTAATTTAAAAAGTTACACATAATCAGTGTCAGGGTGTTGACTTGTTTAATATTTTGTTTTGACTTATGTTGTCAAGATTGTATTTGAGAAATAAACCTTCAAAGCATGGCAGATACACTATTTGAACCAAGGCATAACCTATCCTTTCATAGCTATTTTAATGTTTCTAAATATACAGTAAAATGTAGGCTATCAAAGCTTCCAAACAGGAATATAGGAGAAATAAAATGATTCTATAATTCCTTCATCTCAGCCATAAGACCAAAACTGAATGCAAGATAAACAAAGTTTCTTGAATTTGAAAGTCAAAACAAGGAAAATAAAAATGGAAACTCAGCAATCACCTGATACATAATAACTAGCATCATAGCATGTTTTTCTCTTCTGGGTTAGTGTACTGAACTCAATTGGCATTGTGAGCAGAACACCGGCATCCTGAGACAAACATTACTTTCAGATTTTCAAGTTGTTTATAAACAGTTTCTTCTGTAGGATTTTCTTCCATGAAGAGTAGTATTTGTTTGGCACATTTGTTTTATCCTCATCACTCCCAACATAACTGTTCTTAGCATCTGTCAATCTTACAATTCCATTCCTAGCCTTTCTCCTTCCCCCAATATATTTGAAAAAGTTCCTGTCATCGCTCTTCTTTACATCTTTAGCCATTTTTTCTTCTGCCTGTGCTTTTGCTAGCCATATTTCCCTCTTCACTCCTTTGAATATAATCCAGTAATCTTTTCCATGATCCTCTTGTTGCATTCTTTCTGTATTTCTCGAAAAGCAACCTCAATTGCCTTTATTTTTCCAGGAACTTGTTCGGAGAACCATATATGCTTCCTGTTTCTCTTCTTTTTGTTTACTTTCCTTGAATGAAGATCTGTTGCCATATTTTTTAGCATCTTTCAGCTTGGACCGCTGCCCTTCCACTTCTCTTGGACTTACCCATGCCATCAGCTCTTTCTTCAGGTATTCCCCCATTTTACCAAAATCAGTATGTCTGAAACCCAGTATTTTGAGTTTTGTGTATCTATACTCCACTTTTGCTCGTATATCAAACCAATCAGCTGCCAAAAAATAAACCATTTTTCAAGTTTTGTTAGATCTTTTCTCATGCTATCCACACCATCAGAGGTGTCTACCCTATTGCAAGTTTTGGTAACATCTGTAAAGAGTCAACTCTTACCAAAAAGCCCCTCCGCAATATCGCTTGCAGAAATGTTTTTAAAAACTTTACCAAGAACTGAGGTGATATGTGCTCCATTGAGGGCCCTTTCCTCACTGACATAGCCCTCAATTCCTATGCTTACTAAGCTAGAACGAGGTGGGAAAGGAGCAGTAGACATATATAGGCATCTGGCAGGTGAAATGGAACTTAGTCAGCTATTTGGCGATATTCTGTGAGAGATAGCTGGCTGACTCCCACTGAATATCACTGGTTTGTGCTTAGCGGATAGCCAGTTATATCGCGCGCTATGACTGGCTATCAGCCAATTTTTGGCACATCGTCAGCTAAGTTTGGCAGCCAAATCTGGCCACATCAGTAAGTGGAATATTTTTGGCCAGTTCATTCTTAACTGGCCAGTGCAGAATATTGGCTTGGCCGGTTAAGTTCAAACCGACCAAAAATAAATTGGATATTCAATGCAGGTCACCTGAAATGGTTTGGCATTAAATATCCAGGCTCACCGCTGACCATGGGAGGCAACCGGCTGCCTCCTGTGGTCTGAATATCAGCCCCACAAACTTTATGTGCAAGTTTATATTTCTATTTTCAATTATTCTAAAAGTCAGTCTGCTTAGAAAACTATATGCTAAAATTCAGGTAAAATTTGTTTTTGTTATGTATGTAATACAAAATTATATGTGTATGATAAAGCTTCACTCAAAACAAAGCAGAAGAATTTGTCTCCACACAATGCACAAAATAAACAGAATAGTGGAGATGACAACCAGCAACAGCAAAAAGTACTTGATGATGCTTTATTGCAATTGGTGCTGACTTGACATGGGCCGTGTTTCGGCTAAAGTGCCTGCATCAGCAGTCTGAAGCATCACAACATTTGATACACTAATAGTTTTAGTGTATGGCACATGATCACAATTAGCCACTAAGCCATAACATTATAGCTTCTATATATTAACATTTTCTGTAGAACAAATAGTATGAGGTCATGACAAAAAAAAAACCAGCATGTAGATGCACAGTCCTCTTTTCCTAATGGTTCAGCCTTTTGTTGCAAACCTATATGAAAATACATCTAGGAATAGTTGGCGATGTTGACAGCAGTAATGAGAAAGCGTCTGGACAATGGGTGGTGATGAAAGAATATATTTGCAGATCAGGAGAAACCAGACCCCCCCCCCCCTCCAAAACTGCCATGGGCTGGCATTAGAATACACATAAGCCTGTCCTGAAATGTCCAACCTATTCAAGCCAGGGAGGGTAATCTTCCATCCCAGAGTTATAAGGACACTAGAATTCAACCATTCTTCATGAAGAGCAGTCTGGACTATTGGGGCAGAAACAACATGAAGACAGTTTTTATATGATATTCTATTAATAAAGTTTGGTCTTTCCACTGATCCACTTTGTTGTTATACACTGTGTAGTACACAATTGGTGCACAATTGCCATTCATAAACTTTGGTTTATTGATATACTTCCTTATCTCAATAAATGTGGAATTACTTTGTTAATGCATTGCGTTGGTGTCTCTCCTTTCTTCTCATCTCTTCTCTCCCTCTCAGCCCTCACACTCTACTCCACAACTCGCAGAAGAAGCTCTGTTCTAATAACCCTATTTCCTTCATCTGTAATCCTCAATCAGTTCTGTAATTGAGACCTTGAAATAACCTGTAAGTTAGAAGGTTAGAACCTTGTCTGAGACAGAGTTAAATTTTTGTCCTGAGCATGCTCCAATTTTATATTTGATTGTGCTTTTATTGGTACTTTTATTTTTTTTTAAATGTATGTTTGAACCATTTTGTAATAACATATGGTTACTCTCTTGACAAACTGCATTTTAAATTGCTTATGAGCTACCACCAGCTATAATTTGGAATCAGCGGTTACAAATGTACATAAATAAATAAATAGTGTTTGGAACAGAATATTGCACACTAATGTATCTTCATATGCCCACTAGGGTGGCAAGTCTATGAATGGATGCCTCCATTTAGGCACACTGATGGGGGCAGTAGGAGTCTATTCTATTACAGAACCTAGTAGGTTTCATTATAGAATACTAGCATAACATGGTATAGATGTGACTAACAGGTAGATACATGCACGTACATAAAACATAGGGGTCCTTTTTCTAAGGTGTGCTGAAAATGGCCTGTGCTAGTGTAGGTGTGTTTTTTGGATGTGCACAGATCCATTTTGCAGCATGCCTGTATAAAAGGCCTTTTTTTGCCGAAAATGGACATGAGGCAAAATAAAAATTGGCGTGCATCCATTTTGGATCTGAGACCTTTATCGACAATTGACTTAGCGGTAAGGTCTCATGTGTTAACCGGGCAATAATCATCAATGCACGTACAGTGTCAATTACCACCCAGTTAGCACCACACATTGGAAAAGAAAAAATATTTTCAGATGCGCATATTGGATGCACATAAAAAATTGAATTACCGCCTGGGCCATGCGGTAGGTCCAAATTGGAATGCAGTGGACATGCGTAGGCGCCTACACGGCTTAGTAAAATGGCCCCATGGAGGGGCATAATCAAACGGGGTTGACCATCTCTAAGGGCGCCCATCTCTAAGGACGTCCTTGCAAAGGGGCGGGGAAACACGTATTATCGAAACAAGATGGGTGTCCATCTTTTGTTTTGATAATACAGTTGGGGACACCCAAATCTCAACATTTAGGTTGACCTTAGAGATGGTCGATCTAAATGTTGAGATGGTCGACCTTAGAGATGGTTGTCCCCGGTTTTCGGCGATAATGGAAACCGAGGACGCCCATCTCAAAAATGACCAAATCCAAGGCATTTGGTCATGGGAGGAGCCAGCATTCGTAGTGCACTGGTCCCCCTCACAAGCCAGTACACCAACCGGGCACCCTAGAGGGCACTGCAGTGGACTTCACAAATTGCTTCCAGGTGCATAGCTCCCTTACCTTCGGTGCTGAGCCCCCCAAACCCACTCCCCACAACTGTATACCACTACCATAGTCCTAAGGGGTGAAGGGGGCACCTACATGTGGGTACAGTGGGTTTCGGGTGGGTTTTGAAGGGCTCACATTTACCAGCACAAGTGTAACAGGTGAGGTGGGGGATGGGTGGGCCTGGGTCCGCCTGCCTGAAGTGCACTGCACCCACTAAAACTGCTCCAGGGACCTGCATACTACTCTGATGTAGCTGGATATGACATTTGAGGCTGGCAAAAAAAAAAAAAAATTTTACGGTGGGAGGGGGTTGGTGACCCCTGGGGGAGTAAAGGGAGGTCATCCCCAATTCCCTCTGGTGGTCATCTGGTCAGTTTGGGCACCTTTTTTTTTAATTTTCTTTTATTAATTTTAATATAATCACATAAAGATGACATTACATCACAATGCTTTGGAAATTCACAATATTCTATATAATACAGTAAACCTAATAATAAAAAGAAAAAATCAAAATAATTTGTCCACAATAAGTGGATCCAAGAACAGGAAATAAACCCACGTATCTAAATACATATCAGAAATAAACATTATATAATAAGTCACATTGACCAGAAGGAATTTAGGAACATACAGCCTAGACAGTACATTTAACTAGAAGTTACCATTTCAGGGGTATCCTTCACATTCTCTCTAGCAGTAATAAATTCTTGTAATCTTTTGGGAGAAGAAAAAAGGTAATTAACTCCATGCAAAGAAATCAAACACTTACAAGGAAATTTAACAAAAAAAGTTCCACCGAGTGAAAGAATTTTTGGTTTAAAAACCATCAACTCTTTCCTCCTAACTAAAGTTTCTTTCGCTAGATCTGGAAAGATCTGAATTTTAGCTCCCATAAAGATGGCATTCATTTTCCGGAAATAAGTAAGCAATACCAAGTTTTTATCCGACTCCAGTGCAAAAGTTACAAGCAATGTAGCTCGGTCTGTAATTTCAGACCTTTCAAGAAAATCAGTTAAGTTTGGGCACCTTTTTGAGGCTTGGTTGTAAAAAAAATGGATCAAGTAAAGTAGACCAAATGCTCGTCAGGGACACCATTCCTTTTTCCATTATCGGCCGAGGATGCCCATCTCCTAAGCATGCCCCAGTCCCGCCTTCGCTACGCCTCCGACACTCCCCTGTGAACTTTGGTCATCCTCGCGACGGACTGCATTTGAGAACGCCCAAAATCGGGTTTCAATTATGCCGATTTGGGCGACCCTGAGAGAAGGACGCCCATCTCCCGATTTGTGTCAGAAGATGGGTGCCCTTCTCTTTCGAAAATGCCCCTGATAGTGTTCTAAATATTTATGCACATAAATCATGTGTAAATGTTAGCACATGGCCCTTTAAAGCCTCATTTGCATCTAGTTTTCCTGTACTTACATTTCTATAGATAATAATTGTATTGTCTGCTCAACCTGATCTTCTGGGACTGTTTTATTAGATACACTGGAACCACAGAGGACAATTTTCAAAGCCATTTTATGTGTAGACAGTGTCATCATGCGCTACATGTACAAATCCAATTCATAAGCAAAGACAAAAGACAGGCTGGGATCCAACAAAAGAATGAAATACCACAAGGAGTTGGACACCAGAAACATGTAGAGTGAAGAACATTTTATTGGTGTTGCTGCAAATCCTATTCTTTTTTTTTCTATTTTGTCTTTATTGATATCAACATGAGATATTGCCACACAGTTCCCAATAGTGCCTCCTACCTCACAACATATACTGGCACTTAGTACACATGTCAACATTAACCCGTGATACAGTAGTATAACTCCATCTCAAGTTGATTTTTTCTCCTTATACAACATACCACAGACAATCCCCCCCACCCATCTCTTAGAACACATTTGTATACCAATCTTATCCCCACTTAATTCCCATACATAAGATCCCACTCTCTCCCGTCTTCCTTTCACTCTTGCTCACTCACCCTTCCCCCTCTACATTCCTCTTCCCTTATACTAGGAGGCATGGTTAGGGTGGGCAGGGGCTGGCATAAAAGCAGTGGTAATTCTATAAAGTTGGTGCTAGCATTCATGCACTGATTACACATGTAAATGTTTAGAATAATGGCACATACACATGTATGTGTGCACATATCCATGTAAATGCCAAAATTCCATGGAATATCTTATATAGCATATATTTTACAGGTAGATGAACCCATGGGTGGAGTCTGGGTGAAGTGTAAGCAAGACTCACACTTACACATGTAACTTATAGAATACTTTTACCTCTCTGATGACATTCAGATATGATCGTGATTGGTTTGTCTTTTTATTTTCTGAAGTTTTATTTTTTATATCTATATTTTACAATACTATATACTTTTATTGCAAACTACTTGAATTAGTACTCTGATAAAACAGTATAAAATTGGGGGGGGGGGGGGGGGGGGGGAGGGTGCTGCTAAGCAGGATCCAAGATGGCTGCCTTAGTATGGTTCCTCTGTCTACGTGGGTGTTAATTTGGTCCTCCGACATTATTCACACAAGAATTTTGCCTCCTTTTAAGTTTACTGATTACTGTTTGTGGTTGCAAACATGAAGCTGGCAAAGCTGCATTGTGCAGTATCCTCACAACAGGAAACAAAGCACTCTAAGCATCAGGGTGGGGAGCTGAAGGAAGTAGCCTTTATGGAGGGGAGCACACAGGAAGTTTATGGGAGGGACTGAGGTCCATTAACCTTATCTTTTTTTGACTGGAGGATGAGGATCAAGGGCCTGAGGGCCACAAGTGTTGCTGTCAGGGCTGAGGAGGAACTGATTATATTATTCACTATTACTAAATGCACATTTTCTATATAATTCTTATACAATTCTTAAATATTTCTTACTATGATTGCTTGCTAATGTACTATCATGTTCTACCATTCATGTTACCCAAAATCCTTCTGTTATACTAAATGTATACTTTCTCATGTATTCTCACTATTCATGATGCATTGTAAGCCACATTGAGCCTGCAAAGAGGTGGGATAATGTGGGATACAAATGCAACAAATAAATAAATAAATAAAAATAAATACCTAGGCTAGCTCTAAACCTTAACTATACTTTCCAAAGGTGCAGTTAAGGTTTTGTGTTATCACCATATTTACACAAACTTCAAGCAGTTTGTATTAACCGATATTAATTTTTAATGAGTGGCTTAGCATGTAATTGCATGATAATCACTTCATATACATGTTTAACATTAGCTCTCGTTAACATTAACACTGACTAACACGCAACTAGATGGGTGTCTGTAGTTGCGCTTTACATAATGAATGCTCAAAACTCTCACCTTTACAAAGAATGTTTTTTGCTTGGGAAGTATTGAGCTGAGCTCTATCAGGACTCCGCTTTTCTTCTTTGTAACTGTGCTTACCTTTGATTCTTAATGCCAAAATGGAAGGGCACGACTCAGATATCCTCTAGTGTCATTGGTCTTTCCCTGCAGCAGACAGAGATCACCTAGTTCACATGTGTGAGCTCTGCTACAGGTGTATCTGCTGTGCAGGGTGGCAGAAAGAGTCCTGCACTAGAGAGCATGGCATCATTCAGCCCAATTGGCTTGGTTATTCCCCCAGCGCTCTGGAACCTGGTGATGCTTGAGACGCTGTCAGGACTTCCAACGTCACTTTTAGTTTCTGTAGGAGGGCAGACTTCGCCCTCTGTTTCCGAGCCTTTATCATCTTCAGGCCAGATTTCAGTGCTGGCCAGTTCTGGAAGCACAAAGGAGGTTCCAGGGGATAAGTTGATGATCCCTACCCTGGTTAAGCCAACGTAGGTAACCCTTGACTCCATCTGGACTGACTTGGAGTCCATCTATAAGGTATGTTCTTCAGTGCTCCCTTTGGTGGGTGAGAATGTTTTCAAGGCTCAGTAGTTTAGGAATCTTTAAAATCTTATAGAGGTAAGCTGGAAGATCTAACAGGCCAAGTTACTCAAGTTAAAAACTCTCAAACCTCTCTTATGCAAGATCATAATCTATTCCTGGGAGAAAATCATCAATGGTGGATGTTTCTTCAGACAGCTTGAACCTGATGGATATTTTGAAGAAATCACTGGAAAGGTTTCTGCTGAGAACAACCTCGTTGGTGACTTTAACCTTTAATTAAGATAAAGAAGCTTTGTTGTGACTATTGAGGCCAAAGTTTCAATATTTCCTGATGTGGTTAAATCTACCCAAGCCAGACGTCGGCAGTTCTTAAGCCTTTGTCAAAAGGTCCTGGATGTGGGTGCTAATTTTCAGTTGAGATATCCTTGTAAAAGTGTTGTTCATTTAGATAATCATATCCAGTGGCGTAGGAAGGGGGGGCAGGGGGGCGGTTTCGCCCCGGGTGCACGCCGCTGGGGGGTGTCGGCTCCGCGCTGGTGCACTGCCCTCTCTGCCCCGGAACAGGTTACTTCCTGTTCCGGGACAGAGAGAGCAGTGAACCAGCATGGAGCCGACACACCCCAGCAACGTGCAGTCGGGGCGGATCGGCCTTCCCGCCTGTCCCTCGCCGCAGGTATGCGCTCCAGGGGGGGGAGGTATGCGCTACGGGGGGGGGGTATGTGCTACGGGGGGGTGCGTTCCAGCAGGAGGAGGGTGCGCCGTGCTGCACCGGGGGGGGGGGGGTATGCGCAGTGGAGACCCGCCCCGGGTGTCAGCTCCCCTCGCTATGGCTCTGATCATATCTATATATATTTTTGAAGCATCTCAATTACGCTTTTTTCTAAAGGGCAAAGGAACTGCTATTAGTGGAAAATGAGTTACCCTCATTTCCTTGAACCATTATAGGTGATGAATGGTGCCAAATTATTCCTATTTTGTGTTTCCTTAATTTACACTTCCTCGGAATTGTTAGTGTCCCTCTCTCTTAGGTGGACTATATAGAGCTAACCCTTTTCTTTTGTTGTTTCCCTAAATTCCTTTGAATTATTGCCTTTGTTATATTGTTTGTTGGTATTAGCTCATTATCCTAATTCAATTCTGTATTGATGTAATATTGAAAATGTAAATTTTAAAAAAAGATTTTTTTGCATGTAAATGCTAGTTTACATGCATAAAGATGCATTCATAAAATTAATTCAATGATTACTCACATAATAGTACGCACAGTGACAAGAATGCACATACTTTTACAAGCCCTGTATGTGGGCATGTTCAGAGCAGAGTTTGGGCAGATCATGGGTGGAATAACAATTTTTATGTATATAAAATATGTGTATAGTTTACATGTTAACATTTAGGCCTGCTCCTGAGCAGTCATCAATGTGGCTTCAATCTAAGCGTGATTTCTGTCACTTTGCCTCTAGTATTCTAAACGACACATAGGCATTTGTATGTCTTTTATAAAATAGACTAAAAATAAATACCCATATGAGTTTCATACATAGTTAACTTCTTATAAAGTTACCCTCATAATATATTATAATTTGCATTAGTGGACTATAGGCCTTAACTCCTGCTAGAACCTTCCTTATCTATCATCAATCAAGCCTAAGATGAAGGCCACCCCAACGATAGGCATGACTAGGCAATCACCTAGGGCAGCATCTTCTGGAGGGGAGGGGCATCTATACTTAAAGCAAACAATAGATATAGACAGCTCCACAAACGAAAGAACTATTTCCTGCAGAAAGGGCAAGCAATTTTCAAAGAGCCCATTTACTTGGCTAGATTACGTTTGGAAATTGTCCACATTATTTTTGCATGTATAATATGTAGAGGGGGGTTGAAAATTAGGGGCCTTAAAGTTAATAGAAGGGGGCATAAGGCTGAAGGTTTGCTAAGAGCACCCGATACTCATTGACCCTTCCTAAGCTTTCCCTTTGGCATGTTCCTGATCAAAGAATTATGCTACAGTTTATCAGCACAGTTACTGAACAAACATTTTCCCAAAGAACTTGCCTTTTTCACTGCAACATCCCACCTGTCCCCCACAGTACTTCATTCTTCACAGCTTTTTAGGAATAGCCTAATGGTTAGTGCTGCAGCCTGAGAACCTGGTGAACTGGGTTCAGTTCCCAATGCAGCTCCTTCTTACCCTGGGCAGGTCACCTAACTTTATGCAAAGTGCTTTGATTATAACCAGAGCAGGGTGGTATATCAAATCCTATCTCCTTTCACTTTTTCTTCAACTTGCTCTCCTATGAGCTGGGATGGAAAGGCTGTGTTCCTCCCTCATGGGGCCTTATTCTGAGATACTACAACAGAAATCCATGCAGAGCAATCAATGCCTTGTTTAGCCTTTTACTATTGTATATTCTTTAAATCATCCTTTCACATGTTTTAGGGTCTCTGTGACTATGGCATAAAATAAAGAAGTGCTTCTAGGATTTACTTTTGACACCTACGATTTGTATCAAATTAAAATTTTCAAAAAAAAAAATGTTTTCAATGTAATAGAATTAACAGTCCAAAAACAGAGCTGACCTTGGAAAAATGAACTATTGTTCAATGCAATGTGTTCTACTTCATTGCCTCTTCTATTTTGTCATTGTCTTAGACCATAAAGACTTTGAAAGATTCTCAGAGCAGAACATACTCAGTTTCACCTTGGTAACACAGGGAAGGTAGGGATATTCTAGGACAAGTCATAAAATATCAGGCACTGCTGTAATTCTTTCCCTCTGTGCCTTAATTCCTCACTGCCTTATAGTAAATGAATGAACAAAGAGAACTTCTCATGGTATAATGGCACCCTATACAGTACAGTCTCGATTATCCAACTTAAATGGGACCAACCACTTGCCAGTGAAGTGAAAAGTCAGATAATATGGAAAACACTGCATAAACCCCTCAAATAATGCATAAACAAAGGCATAGAGTTCCCAATTTTCAAAAATTGTTCTGAAACAAATATTTTTAATAGAAATAAATGTGATGACTTCAGTGCGGAGTCTGTCAGATACTGTATGTCATATGGTTGGATTAGCGAAGGTTGGATAATCGCGATTGTACTGCACTACCGTTCAAGAAGTGCTATATGTTATCCAGATGTGCTCTCCTATTTATCTCCTCTCTCCACTTAACCAGCCTCTGTCAGTGTCACTGTTATTTATTCCATGACACCAAAAGGATCAAGCAACAATATTTATTTGTGTTTATTTATTCTGGATATATCCATAGTTTTTCCAAACCTACAGAAAAATAACTCTTCTTTAGGGCACTCCATAGACAGAGAGCTCATGGTGTTCCAATTGCCGATTCCCCTGCGCTATAGTGAAAACCTGGCATGGAAGTAAAGGAATAATCCACTTCAAAGCCCAAAACATAATGGCTGTCATTTTATAAGCACTATTCATGCTTTAAATGTCTCAATTCCAGCACTTATACATTGTTGTGGCCAAAACATATAATCCAGCAAAAAGAGCAGGACAAAATGTTTAAAACCTACTAAAATGTGTAGGGCTGGCTGAGGTATTTCAGAGATGGTATGGGAAAGTGTCAAGAGCAGTGCTGTGTCAGTCAGCCAATTCTGGATAGCATGCAGATGTGCATCCAATACTACATGAACGTCAGGACTTAGACCACCTTTACATCATGAATAAGTGCCGCTGTAACATGTCCCTATTATTATTTATGTTGGTGCTGACTGCAAGAGAGCTGAAAGTCTGTGAGCCTGACCACTGTTTCTGTCCACCCTGGTCTGTTGTCTGAAATCCCTCCTTCTCCACACCTGCAGCCTCCCCCACCTTCCAATACCATACCAAATACCTCTTGCCCCTCACCTTTCCTTCCCCTCCCTCTCTGGGGTGCAGCGGGTCCCTTCTGTGCTACTGTCTGGTTGTCAGCATGTTTATCATTCTGCCCCTTGTACCATCTGAGGTGAGGTTTCCCTTGAGGGACAAGAACTGCTGCTTTGGAGCCAGTCTAACCTTCCCATGGAGCCTCTGCCAGAGATTATAAAATGGCAAGCATAATATTTACATACGCGTTTAAAAAAAAATCTAGGAGTGAGGGCTATAAATGTTGCTATTTGGTATATCCAAGTTTCTGAAATTGCCTGCATCTCCAAACATTTAGGGCTGCAAAATGTCTATGCCTGCCATTTTATAAAGCTGGCAGCTTCTCTGGCTCTGTATTAGAAACATGATCCAAAGTTGTTTATAGAAGTTTTGGTTGGAACAACATTATTTTTATTTCAATTGTTGATGCTCTTTATATTGTGTTTAGTACATAAGTACATAAGTGTTGCCATATTGGGATAGACCGAAGGTCCATGAAGACCAGCATCTTGTTTCTAACAGTGGCAACAAGTACCTGGCAAGATCCCAAAACAGTACAATACATTTATGCTGTTTACCCTAGAAATAAGCAGTGGATTTTCCTCAAGTCCATCTTAATAATGGCTTATGGACTTTTCTTTTAGGAAGCTACCCAAACCTTTTTTAAACCTTGCTAGGCTAACTGCTTTTACCACATTCTCTGGCAAAGAATTCCAGTTTAATTACACATTGAGTAAAGAAATATTTTCTCTGAATTGTTTTAAATGTACTACTTTGTAGCTTCATTGCGGCCCCCTAGTCTTAGTATTTCTAGAAAGAGTAAACAAGCAATTCACATCTACCCATTCCACTCCACTCACTATTTTATAGACCTCTATCATATCTCCCCTTATCTGTCTTTTCTAAAAGCTGAAGAACCGCTTTATGTATTTTGATCCATTTCTGTGTAGTGCTGAGTAAATAAAGGTTCAAAATAAACAAAAAAAGACCTGCTGTTAATGTTTTGCATGGCTACGAGGGGCACCCCAGAATATCATAGCCAGTGCTCGAACCACTAAGCTACTCCTCCTCCACTCAACTTCGAGGTGTAAAATGTTTTCTCTTGTTCCTAGATGCACCCCAGAGCAGGGCAAAACATTTTGCAGTACAGAACGGAGCAACAGAGTAGTTTAATAGAGTATTGCACTTGATGGGCTTGATATCCAGGGGTACCAAGTTCAAATCTCACGTCTGCTGTTCCTTATAATCTTAAACACATCATTTAACCTTCTATTGTCTCAGATACAAAACTGTATTGTGAACCTTCCAGGGACAGAGACATATCTAGAGAGTGCCTGGAGGTAACTCACCTTGACCTACTACTGAGACAGGTATAAGCAAAAAGAATAAATACAAAACTTTTGCACCCCAGAGCAGGGCAAAGCATACTGCACCTCAGAGCAAAGCAAAATGTATTGCATCTCAGAAGTGCCTGGATCAAATTGCATTCCTGCTCCTTGTGATTTCAGGTAAGATCTAAATAAACATTTGCGCCCCAGGGCAGTTCTAAATGTTGTACATACGTGATAGTAACATAGTAGATGATGGCAGAAAAAGACCTGCACAGTCCATCCAGTCTGCCCAACAAGATAAACATATGTGTATACCTTACCTTGATTTGTACCTGCCTTATTCAGGGCACAGACCGTACAAGTCTGCCCAGCAGTACTTCCCGCCTCCCAACCACCAGTCCCGCCTCCCATCACCGGCTCTGGCACAGACCGTATAAGTCTGCCCTCCACTATCCTAGCCTCCAAACCACCAACCCCTCTTCCCCCCACCTGCTCCACCACCCAATTTCGGCTAAGCTTCTGAGGATCCATTCCTTCTGCACAGGATTCCTTTATGCATATCCCACGCATGTTTGAATTCCATTACCGTTTTCATCTCCACCACCTCCCGCAGGAGGGCATTCCAAGCATCCACCACCCTCTCTGTGAAAAAATACTTCCTGACATCTTTCCTGAGGCTGCCCCCCTTCAACCTCATTTCATGTCCTTTTGTTCTACCGCCTTCCCATCTCCGGAAAAGATTTGTTTGTGG
This sequence comes from Microcaecilia unicolor, assembly GCF_901765095.1. Lineage (NCBI taxonomy): Eukaryota > Metazoa > Chordata > Amphibia > Gymnophiona > Siphonopidae > Microcaecilia > Microcaecilia unicolor. The sequence continues at coordinate 115,244,373 of NC_044031.1, read as the reverse complement.
ATTAATACCTTTCAAATATTTGAACGTCTGTATCATATCACCCCTGTTCCTCCTTTCCTCCAGGGTATACATGTTCAGGTCAGCAAGTCTCTCTTCATACGTCTTGGAACGCATTGTTTTGTACCGCCACCATAGGCAGCACTGGATGTTTTCCCCTGCTGGCACTGAACGGACACCAGGGACATGGCGGGGGAGGGGGGGGAACACGACCTTGCAGATGTTATGTACTTGTCCTATGGGGGCAAGGCACGATGGTGTGAGCTCATGTGGGACTTTTTCAGCTTCATGGGCACCCTTAGGTACATTTTTTTTTTCAGATATTTTACATTACCTCATTTTGAGTCTGCCATTGATGTGATGTATGTTTTTGAGTGTCTTTAGGATGCCTTGGTCGCAGGGTAGAGACGTGTCGATTTTACATTAGTCTTCTACATTTAGTCCTGTATTTTTAAAATACAGCACAGGCTCTAGATGTTTTGCCTTTCTTAAATGCACTGCACATTTCTAATTGATAGAAATGAGTGTGCTGTTCCAAACTTAGAAGTCTTTAATGAAAAATGTCTTCAAAGCAGAAAATTAACATACACATTCTAGTGCTATAATACGGCATACATGTATAGAAGACAGAATGGATCCTTTTGGCTGAGTTTTGAGTTACAGCAGGCAGTGGGGGGTTTGGGGGGGGGGCAGGGGGTTATATTTGTTTTTGTGTTTGGGTTGGTTTTTTTTTAAACATTGACCTTGGAGCTGTAACAAATCTATGAATTCAGTGCCAGTATCTGGATAGTCACTGGGGCTGAATTTCCAGATACTGAGTTCAGTACCACTGCTATCCAACTAAGTATCAAGATAATTTAAGACACAAGACAGTATCATGGTGGTCTGTAAGGACATTCAATGACTGTTGTACACTGCTAGGATACCCTCCTTCCACTCTTCTGGTACAAGGACCCCATTTCTTCTTCTCCAGGCTTCCTGACTTATCAAGGATCCTTTTTGGTACCTTGAATCTTTCCTTGGAAATGTCTTTTCTTCTAATGAGATCCTTTGGTCTTCTGAATATAGCACTGAGTGAGTAACTTGCTACTTTCTCCTCTTCTTCTTCTTAGACATCTTTGGAAATACAGCTTTAGAACAGTACAAACAACAGAAGCACTCCTGAAAATTCCTCACCTGGGTCCCCTACTTCCACTTCAATAAAGATGCAAAGCCAAAGACAGATTCTCTGTACTAGCAACCTCCAGGAATAAGCAAGACGACTACTTACTCCACTGCCAGCAAACCTGCCAGGAGAGATTAGAGACACCTGCTTGAGTTCCTTCCCACCAGAACACCAGGAGGTCCTTTCACTATGCTGTAGTATGCATTAAAATGTGCTTATGCAGCTTAAAATGCCTTTCTATGGGGCACACTCAGGCGTCTCATGATAATTATGGCATCAGCACACACTTCCCATGCATTAAAAATAGATTTCATTTTTTTAGCACTGGGAGCGGGCTGGGGTGGAGAGAAGGCATTTTCTGCACTAATTGGTAGCACGACTATATTGTTAAGTGCTAACCAACTGACATGTAATAGAGTGTGAGTCATTACTGCCTACAAAATAGGTGACAGTAGGGGCTCATGCACTAATGAGAAAATTAGCATGTGGCCATTAATAGCAAAACTCTGAAATTCAGCCATTTTACCTATGTGGTAGCGCATGGGAATGACCTGCATAAGGATGCACTAAGGACACTTTTTATCACTGTTTGGTAAAAGGGCCCCCAAATTGGAAAACTACTACTACTATTAAACATTTCTATAGCGCTACTAGACTTACACAGCGCTGTACAAATTAACATGAAAAGACAGTCCCTGCTCAACAGAGCTTGCAATCTAAATTGGACAGACGAACAGACAGCTAGGGGTGGGGAAATTGCAGTGGTAGGGGTGATAAGTGAGGGTGTTGAGTAAGAGAGTCATGGTTAGAAGTCGAAAGCAGTAGCAAAGAGGTGGGCTTTAAGCCTAGACTTGAAGACAGCCAGAGACTGAGCCTGACGTACTGGCTCAGGGAGTCTATTCCAGGCATAGGGAGCAGCGAGATAGAAGGAACAGAGCCGGGAGTTAGCAGGAAACACCTCCTGCTCCTTCCCTTTCCTCCTCAAGGCTTCCAGACTATTGGTCATTCTAGTGAAGAATAATTTCACTCCCCTAGAGCTCCAATTCATAACTCCCTAGAATTTCCCATAGGCACAACAACTCACCCTTTGGACTCTACTATTTCTGGTATATCTATAGCAAAGCATCAGAGCAAGATGGTTCTGTCCCATTCTACATTCTAAAAGAAGAAGAGCTGGAGCAGACACTATCAGATCCAAAGATTCTTTATTTGAACAGACCCGACGTGGCCATGTTTTACCAATTAGGCTGCATCAGGGATACAGTACTAAAACAACTAGCCAGAGACACACTATGCTTTTCTCTGGTAGTAAAACTGAGCATCCAAGATGACTTCAGCACTTTCTCAATGGCAGACAGCACATAAACTGCTCCTTCCTTTCTTGTAAAGATCTGGCTAGCTGTTTTAGTGCTGTACCCCTGATGCAGCCTAATTGGCGAAACGTAGCCACGTTGGGTATGTTCAAATAAAGAATCTTTGGATCTGAAAGTGTCTGCTCCAGCTCTTCTTCTTGTTTTGTTGCAAGACACCTAGTGCCTCTCTTTGATTCTCATTCTACATTCTGTTCTCCATTCTGTCTTCTCTCTATGCTGTCCTGTGGGGAAGCTCCAGCCTCTTCTCCCACATGCTACCCTGTGCTGACGCATGGACTCCTAGTAATGGAATAAGGATTCTCTTACCTAGATCTCCTTTATGCAAGCAAACAGTGTCGCCTTCAGCACTAGTACACTAAAATTTATTTAAACGAGTTTTGCTTTCACTATTGTTTCTACACAAAATAAAGACAATGTAGCTTTCTATCATCTTTCAGATTGTTTTATTTTTTATTATTTGCACATGTTATCTTTAGTGAGAAAGTACATAGGAAGGACAAGTTTCCACACACTGCCTTGCAAAAGTACCTTCTAACCTACAACATTTCTGCTTTTCCAAGAGCTCTGTTCAATTAAAATTTACAAGCACAATTTTCTTGGATCATATCTCTTCTCTGGCCCTTGCTCTGAAGGTTATTTCTTAGAAATATGTGTCAAGCTACCACTTTTGATTCTAGGTGAACTATGGAATTACAGATACACTGATAGCAGTGCTAATGTAAAAAATGTATTTATCCACATTATCTTGTTCCTTTTCTGTCTGGAAAGGGCTGCTGAGCTGTACCTTGTAATATTATGTTCAGATCTGATCAGTCATCAGTCTGCCATCTGAATATGATACAGAAAAAACAACTTGAAATTTTCTTTATTTCTTTTTGTTGGAAACAGTCTAATGCCTACAAATGCTGGGTAGTAGTTTACTTTATAGTTAAACTACTTTTCAGTGGTTAATCCAAAATAATTTTTTGAAGTATGCAGTTTTTATTGAAAACAACCAGAAAAGACAATGGCACAAGGTACAATGAAAACAACCAAATAAACCATAAACAGGAAAAGTCCAAATAGCAAATAAAAAGTATACATACTACTTGTCTTCTATGCTATACCCAGCCCCAATACAGTCACCTATCTATCTGTCCACCCCCAAAAATGGAACTAACCTCCACAATGTTTTAATAGGAAAAGAACCCAATGCAGCCCCCATTGTAAAGACAAAAAAGAACCAAAAGAAACCAGAAATAAACATCCCCACCTCCCAAACCCCTCTTCACCCTTCCCCATCCCATCAGTTAGGTACCCCACAAGTCTCCACAAATGCACCCCAGTCTAGCCCCACAACCAAATTAGATTGGATTAAACTAGTCCCTCCCCAACAGCAAGAGGTGCAGGACTATGAAAGGCCAACAAAAAATGAGCACCATTTGCTCACAGACCCCTCTGCCATCTATACCGGCTGTGCCCAAACCACCCATGTCCAAGTAGCTTCATATATCCCTTTAGACCCTTTCAAATCTGTGGACAACTTCTCATACATCTGTAGCTCATCAACCACCTGTTTCCAGTGAGTCATGGACAATCCTTCTGCCAACTTCCATCATCTAGCAATAGCCATCTTCGCTGTCAGGACTAGTTTGGGAGTAAGGGGCTGGGTTGTCGAGGAGTAATCGCACTCCAGAACCAAACTCAACAACAAATATATCAGGTCCCCCATCCAGTTCTCCCCATCAACTGAAAAATATCCCTCCAAGTAGTCTGCCAGAGGTTCTGTATTAAAGGACAATACTACCACACATGGTCCAAAGAACCAATCCCCCCCACCATCACCACAGCCTCTCCAAAAGAGACCATCTCCAGTCCTAGCCCCTCTCTCTTTAGTGTTTAAGTAAGACCTTTGCACCAAGCTAAATTGCAATTGATTATAATTGGTTATGAGTGAGCACCTAGGGAGGTAGGCATAAATCTGGTCCCATCCTCCTTACCCAAAGATATCTGAAGACCACACTCCCAAGCCTCCTGCTGTAGGACAGGCAGAGGACCCCACATCTCCATCAAGGTTGTATAGGCTTTAGACAAAAATCTCCTAGGTGGCCATTCTTTAAACAACCAAAGTTAATTCTCTAAAAAGAGAAAGAAAGAGATCAAATATATATAGCTAGACTCAACTCTTTCTATAAAAGAACCAGCAAGATTTGTAAACCTCTTACATGCAATGGAGTACAAAAATTTCATAGCGGAAAAAGCCTCATAACCTTTCCTCCACTTCTTGTTTATAGAAGAGCATATGGTAGGAATATCCCGGGTACATTTACTTCATCAGCATAAAAAAAACCCTTGAGAATTAAATTGTTAAAATTCCAATGCAATCAGTTTTCCTGGATCCAAATACAAGTGATGTTAAAAATAAAGTTCAAATATGACTTAACTTGAACATTCATACAATTCAGCTCCCCATGTAGCACACACTGACTGTAGCCAAAGTTTCACCAATCTGGCTGTTTCAAGGTGCATATAACGTATCTCAGCTAAGGACTTCGTTATTGGATCAAGTTAAGACCATTTCCGGCCATTTCCGGTGACCGGCATTGAATATCTGTTTTATTTTTTGGAAGTGGGACTGAAAATCAGTGGATAGCCGGTTATGTCAGCCAATATAACTGGCTATCTGCTAGCTGCTAATCAGAGATATTCAGGAAGCGATATGGGGCATTTATCTAGCCAGCTGCTAATCCTGGCTGCTTAAATGCTTTTGAATATCGGGAGGCAGCTATTTAAATGGCCTGATGTGGCTGTTTAGAATAGCCAGATATGGCTTGAATATTCAGAGATAGCCGGCTATATCGCACAATATAGTTGTTTATCTCCCAGGTGCTAAGCGGGAATATTCAGCGGGGATAACCAGCTATCCTCCGCTGAATATCACTGGATAGCCGATTAAAGAGTCCTATTACTAAGGTGCGCTGAAAAGTAGCCTGCACTGCTGTAGACGCGTGTATTGTACACGTGCAGGTCCATTTTTCAGCGCACCTGCAAAAAAGGCCCTTTTTTGGCCGAAAATGGGCGTGCGGCAAAATAAAAATTGGTGTGTGTCCATTTTAGACCTGAGACCTTACCGCCACCCATTGACCTAGCAGTAAGGTCTCACATGTTAGCCAGGCAGTAATAGTCTATGTGTGTACAATGCCGATTACCACCCGATTAGTGCTGCGCACCAGAAAATAAAATATATTTTCCGGCGTGCGGTGGACGCACATAAAAAATGAAATTACCACCCAGGCCACGCGGTAGCCACTGACACGCATAGGATGCGCGTAGGCACCTATGCAGCTTAGTAAAAAAGCCCCTAAGTGCCATTTAACAGGCCAGGTGCCATTCCTAGCATGTTAAATGGTTTTGAATATTGGGGGGGGGGGGGGGGGGGATAGTATTTAGCTTTAGTTAATTTGTGATTTGCAGAGAATTTATCAACTTTTGTTTTTTAAACATTAACCCCCGGATTCTATATAGCGTGACCAAAATTGCACATGCAAATCCAGCCATATTCTGGATTTGTGCACACAATTTAATTACTTAGCAATCAGTGCTGATAAGTGCCACTTTACAAGCAATTATCAATACTAATTGGCATTCTTCAGAATTTATGTGCACAACTTGCTAGGCATATTCTGTAAAGTGGTGCACATAAATTTTAATGCACACTGCCAAAAAGGGGTCATGGCCATAGGCGTGGAATGGGCGGACCATGAGCATTCTGAAACTCTATGCACTTGGTTATAGAATACACCTGTTCCATGCTTAACTTAGGCGCCAGTATTTACACCAAGTTTTACATGGCATAAATGGACATGCCAAGAGTTAGGCGTCGACATGGCCGCAGGGCGTATTCTATAAACCAGCAAGGCATATTCTATAAACTGCACCTAAATCTATATCTAGGCAGAAATATTTTTGGTGCCAATTTTTCAGGTGCCGTATATAGAATCTAGTCCTAAACACATTTCTTCCTCAGTGCAACAGTTCTGCAATTGATTTTAAGGTAAATTAAAATGGCATTGAAGTGGTTAACTATTAGTTATTTTATTTATTTAGATTTTGCTCACATCTTTTTCAATAGCTCAAGGTGAATTACATTCAGGTACACTAGATATTTCTCTTTCCCAGGAGGGCTCACAGTCTAAGTTTGTACCTGAGGCAATGGAGGGTTAAGTGATTTGCCCAAGGTCACAAGGAGCAGTAGTGGAATTTGAACCTGCCACTTTGCGATTGCAAGACTGGGGCTCTAACCACTAGGCCACTCCTAGTTAACTACTTTTGCACTTGTCTCATGTAGTTAAACTATTGCAAGAAAAATTTACTTAACCAGCTAGTTAAACTACTTTTTTAGTAAAGTAACTATAATTAAAGTTAAACTACCTTTTAAGTATTTGGCACCCAGCACTGATGCCTGCCGAATAAAAACATATAATTGGTTTTTTTGTTACATTTGTATCCTGTGCTTTCCCACTCATGGCAGGATCAATGCAGCTTATATGGGGCAATGGAGGATTAAGTGACTTGCCCAGAGTCACAAGGAGCTGCCTGGGGCTCTAACCACTAGGCCATTCCTCCACTTTAAACTGTATTACTTTAGCAGGTTTTATATTACATTTGCATCAGTTGTTCAGGGAATATTAGATCATCTGCAGACATCAGTCATATTTTCTAAGCAAATCTTTCATGTTTTCTAAGCAGGCCTTCCAAATCATTCTGCAGACCAATGCACTTGTACAAACATTTTTTATTTCTTGCTTAACTCAAGTTCAACTTGTCTGGTAGAGCATAGGGAATTCTGATGAGAACATGCCAGATAAAATAGCTCCATTAATTCAGATTGTTAGCACCATAGGAAGGAACAGATACATATTTCTAAACAGAATGTTGCTATAGAATTAAATATTGTGAGCAGAATTCACTACTTTTAAACCTCAGTTAGAATAAATGTGTTGCTCAGATCCCAAGGATGACATCTGACTAGTAAATATGCAGTCCCAGGGTGTGGAGGCATTCAGATTGAAAGTAATAATTTTGAATTTTTCCATGGCTCCTGTATCCTGGTTCTTCCGCCTTGAAATTATTCATTCAAAACACCAGTACCCATTCTATGTTCAATGTTAACACTTGGATTGTCTGAGGCATCATGCACTGATATTCAATCCATTTAAATAATATTTATCACCATGCTAAATCCAAGCAGCATGATAGTTCCGTGCTTTGATAACCTGCTATTATGGGCAAGCAGAAGGTCAGTAAATGGGTTTGGCCCTCTCAGCCTGATACAGGTTATACGCATTGCATTTTTTCTAGCAAAAAAACAGGTGCCAGTACTCAAATGCCAGGCCACCCTTCAGGGATGGGGTGATCACTGAGAGATCCACCCCACAGTAGCCAGGCCCCCTGCAACCAGTCACAAATCTATGGCAAGGCAGAACTGGTGCGTAGAGCCTGAGTTCTGTCATTAAAATTTGGGGACTATGGGCCCTTTTTAGCAGACAATGGAAAATGTACCGGTACTCAGTACCCCTTCAAAAAAATGTCCTGGTTATACGGAATCTATTTCTTTCTCATGCTGAAATCCAAGAATGGTCCATAGGTGGCCCACTTCGGATTGGTTCAGTCACAGGAAGCCAATCTAGAAGCAATAATCTTCATGTACTGAACTATCCTTGTTTACCCAATGTTACATTTAAGAGACACTTGAAGGAAGTACCTCAAGACAGTTTACCATCTTTTGCTCAAGTGTATTATCTTCCTAGAAAAAAATTGAAGTTCTCAATCTCAGGAGGAAGGGAGAATGTTGATGTACTCACTGTATGTGGCTACATCATCAGAGCCTTCTGATTCTGTCAACTCTGATGATTTCTTTTGTGCTTTGTCTGGATAAAGAGTGGATTCTTAGATTATTTTTTTAAGCATTGAGAGAATTTCTAAAAACTATAACATCTCTCGTTTTTGTTATGTCCCTAGAGAGGCCCAGAAAAAGCAGAGACAGTTCTTTATATATCCTGGTTTATTTATTTTTGTTACATGTGTACCCTGTGCTTTTCTACTCATAGCAGGCTCAATGTGGCTTACAGGGAGCAATGGAGGGTTAAGTGACTTGCCCAGAGTCACAGGGAGCTGCTTGTGCCTAAAGTGGGAATTGAACTCAGTTCCTCAGGACCAAAGTCCACCACCCTAACCACTAGGCCACTCCTCCATTTTGATTGGGAGCTACATTTTGTTTCTCAAATTTCCTTGTAAATGTATTGTGAACTTTCAATCTGTGAAGTATATTTTCTTTAAACTTTCCCACTTGGCTATATTTTGGCCTCCATGAGATTGCCTGTGAGGTTCTCTTTATGCTGATGGGTGAGCTATAATAAGATTTTGGGCTTTTAGATGGGTTGATGTTTCTTTTTCTTTTCTAATTATTGTTATTAGATTTTTTATTTTTTTGTAGTTCTCCTTTTTTACAATTTCCTCACTTCTGGCCATAAACAGGAGCAACAGAGATGGCTGCACATGGCTCCAAGCTCCTAGGGATCCCTCGTTTAACTGAGTTAGCTTCTTTTCCCTTTGCATCTCCATCTCCATCTCCCTCTCTTTCCCTCCTCCTTGGCAATCATGCTTCTCAGCATTGACACACTATACTCCTCCAACTGCACCAATGGCCAGTCCTTACATTCCATTTCAAATGTTAAGTCCTGTGTTTGGGGAGGGGGCAGAAAACTGATCTGCACAGGGCCCCGCAACTGTTAATGCTGGACCTGCTTTTCCCTCTAAGATTTGTGGGCATTTGCTATTTTATGTATGAGATTTTCTTTGGCTATTACGATTGACTTTTCTGTACAAGATTGATTGCCTTACAGTAGTTTGAAAATATTATAAATTAAAAAATATATATATTCACAATGTGTAGTAAATATATTTTAGTAAACATCATAACAAAATAGAAAGAAAATAAAACAGTGGATCGCGGCACTTGCTATAAGCAGTTGATGCAAATATAAAGTACAAGAACATTTCTCTTCTGGTCAGTGACTATTTTCTGTCATATATAAAATGAGTTCTGTCATTCTTCTCAATGGTCTTTGTGGTAAGGTAAAGGTTTCCTAAACCTCAGATGTTATGTTGAGCTGACATTTTGGAAGAATGCATAAGAAATGAAATTCTTTTTATTTCATCTTCAGGTCTTTCAATCACATGTCAACCATTGTTCTGCATATTTATTTAAAGGCAAACAAAAGACTTATTTATGTCTCTTAAATGATAAGTGCAGTGTGTTTGGCAGCAGAGTACCAGCAGCTGCTCTATAGACAGTCTAGACAGGGCAATGTCAACTTCATAGTTTTGGTTTCCATTTTCCAATATTCTTTTCTTATGTGCATTCACTAGTAAAAATGCTGATTTGCAACGTGTAACACATTGCAGTGATTATATATCCTCAACAAAGACCAGGAAAATGATGTGATTGACAATTCTATGAAGGGTGCCAAAACTTAGATTTGTTCATTGTTTATTGAGTATTTAAACTGAACTGATAGATCAAGGCAATGAAAAATTATAAAATTAATATAATAGGAACACCAAAAATAAATAAGACAAAAAGTAATTCAAAGAAACAAAATTACACAATGACCAGGGTCGTAGCCAGACAGCAGATTTTGGGAGGGCCTAGTCAAGAAATGGGTGGGCACCAAGTGTTCTCCCCCCCCCCCCCATGTGATGAGACCAGTATCAGCAGCTTAGGAAGCTTAGACTGCTGAAGTGGAGAGCAGTGTTTTCAGCACCATCAGGGGGAGGTCTTCAGCTAGCGGAGCTTGGGATCCCCACTAGCTAGCATTAAATATGTGCTGCTGTTGGGTGGGCCTGAGCCCTAAGTGGATGGGCCCCAGCCCACCCAGGCCCACCTGTAGTTACGCCACTGAGTCACAATCATACAAAAGCCCTTGAACTGTGTTTTAGGCAATCAACTGATTAATCACCCTGGGGTCGAATGACCAAAAGCCTTTGTAAAAAGAAATGTCTTCAATTGCATCTTCAAGCTTTTGAAAGAGGTCTCACTGTAAACATTCCAAAGCTTGGGCCCTAAAAATTAAAAAGCTGTATTCCTGGTAGATTCTAAATGGGCAAAGTGGGGGCTAGGGAGCACTAATCAATGGGAATCCGGAGAGCATAAGCACCGCCTCAGGTGAATCTCTTCATAAAGGCGGTTAATAAATCCCAATAAATAATTAAAATAAGGTTTTACAAGGAACTGTCAGGGAAGAGAAAAACAGCAGCAGACCAGAATAATAAACTTTATTTTGTTTTTCATATCATTATTAGATTTTCAAAAGGAAGTACGGTAACAGAAGTAGTCGTTCAAACACATCAATAACAAGTTATTAATAACAATTATAGGGCCCTGTTTACTAAGGTATGCTAACATTTTTAGCATGTGCCAGTGCTAGAGAAACCCAGAGGAATATATCGATGTCTCTAGCATTAGCATGTGCTAATTTTTAGCGTGAGCTAAAAATGCTAGCTTGCCTACAGTGCAGCTTAGTAAACAGGACCTGTAATGTCAAATGTAATGCAAGAGGAAATAGCAATTGCTGGTGTAGTAGGTCAAGAAGCAGAAAATACGGTAAGTATTCTTGAAAAATTGGTCAAATGGGGTCCATAGTTTTTTTTTTAAGTTGATCAAATTATGCATTTTATTTTCACAAAGTTTACAACCAAACAATGCAATATAACATAAAAAGCATGAGCATAACCATTATGTAAGAACATCTGAAGGGTGGAAAACAGTTTCAATGACCCCCCCAACCACCAAGAATATGCAGCATAATAGAGCTAGTAAAAAAAAAGGCCTCCCTATCCCTCCCCTCCCTCAATATCCCTACCCCAGATGCCAGATCCCTTATACGTATAGCAAATCTTCCCCACGTCCCCACATCACAGAACCAGGCAAACAGTCAAAAACCACTACTTGGACTATAGGTCAGGGTATGTTGAAAGCGGAATGAACCCAAATTAGAAAGGTCTATAAGCATGGAGCCCAAGGCTTTAAAAAAAAAAAAAAAAAACCCACTTCCCGGGCATTCACACACCATCTTCCACAGTGAGGCACTTCAATGTAAAAAGTTTGTGCATTTGGTTTTTCCATTATGTTAGAGTGGGAGGGGTGGGATGAATCCATTGTAGTAAAATACAGCACTGTGCTAGGAGGACTGTCTTGTGCAAGAAAAGGCCAATTTTCCACGTGCCCTCTACAATGCTAGTGGCATTATCCAAAACACACATCTGTAGCATAGCCATCCAACTCTGACAGTATACAGTGCTTACAATGCTCAAAGAAGCCCAAACTGCTTACTTTACATGCCATTGTACATACAAGCAGTGGTGCTAAATATCTCATAGTGTTGTCACTGTGCCGGACTATGGAACTATCCACTATGTTTAGGCACGGTGGCACAGTATTTGTCAACCAGACAGCTCGTCCTAGAAATCCTATTATTGTTTCTCGTTAAGTGACAAAAATTGAACTGAAAATACCCAGGCAAGTTACCTTTTGTCCACATATTCTTGAAGTTCAAAATGGAGAAGGAGGAAATTATCCAAGTGTGAATACTAAGGGGCAAGTTTTCGATGGAATCCTTGGAACAGGTGAATGTTTTGACTTCTAGAGGTCCAGCTTGATCCCTCCATAGGTATATTTATTCAAGACATTTAGGCTAATGGTTATGGTTAATTTTGTTTGATATACTGCTCTTCCTTTAAAACATTACAAAGGGGTGTACAATGAAAACTACATTTAGAATAGAATGCAGAAAAGAACGTCAATGTTATTTAAAATAACAAGTACAGAGAGTACAGTAATAGGTACTGTAAAGCAGTTATGTACTTTTACTGAATCTTCTATTGTTAAATTTGAAGAACAAGATACATTCATTTGTGTGAATGAAACTGGAATGCTGAAGGTGCTAATTCCAGCTTCCATTAGAGAGAATATTTCATTGCAGAAAGAAATGGAGATCTTGGAAAATAATCAGATGTATGATTTACTTTTTTAAAACCTTTTCTAAATTTTCCTCAGTTGCTTCAAAAGAATGATTTCAAAGATATTTAGCAGAAAATTAGACATTTTTGATTGAACCTTTGTGTGGTGAAACTCCAGTATTTGCCTTGAAGTGTTGGTTCTGTAGGCCTAGAACTAGGAATGATGACATCCCCTGGTACTGCAATTCAGCAGAAGCTGTTGATCTGAATATTGCAGGGTGAGAAAGCTTCAAGAATTAAATTATTGCTTTCTTTTGCACTGTAAATTGATAAGAATTTGACTCCTTTTTTTTTTTTTTTTACTGTCCTTGAGATAATTTATATCAGGGTCAGAAAACTGGAATCTTTCTTGACTTTTTGTCTGGTGATGCAGGATAGAAGGAAGATGTTTCAGTCCTTGTGCCCTAGACTGTTCTGTTATATGTATTGTTACATTTCAGGGTACCAAATATACTCTTTTTGTATCCTACCCAATTCTAGATCACACCCCATCTAGGGTTACCACTTTTTTAAGAGGACATGTCCTCCTTTTGTGTTTCTTCTTTTATGTGCATATGACCAACACACCTACCCACATTAATGAGAGAAATTATCTCTGGCCTATAGAGAGGCATTGCTCATCTCCTCTCTGTTTCCCTGCTGCTTGAATCTGTTAAAGGAATTTTGTTTATGCAGCACAACTTTAAGCATTTGTCATGAAAAGACGTTCATATATATCTCAGAAGCCAGTAAAAGCTGTTAAGGGATATCGGCTCTTCTGATAAGTAAACTTGGATTCAGGCTCAGTCAAACTGAAATCCGGAAGTTCTTGAAAGGTAAATTCTGCTGTACTGTCAGTCACTGTTTGATGTGTGTTCATTAACTAAAAGCCGTTTACACATTTGCTACAATTAAACATGTCATCCCCCATTATAATGGGGATTACTAAAGATCGTGAGAGAACTCTCCAGAGTAGGTTCTGAGGTTGTGGGTGGTAAAGGATCCAGCCCAAGGGGGTAGGTTACTGAGTAAGTTGCAGAGGGAAATGTTTCTATTGAACAACCGTAGGGGAGGGAATTAGGAGTTAATAAATGATGTTGCGGTTTGCACGAGGTAATTGGTTGCCTCTACCCCTGTCAAGACCCTTGTGAAGAAAGATCTGTTTGGAGCCAAAGGTGGTAGTCCAGAGAGGTACTTCTTTGGGAGAGACCTGTGGACCGACAGGGAGGTCTGGTCCAAAGGAAGATCTCCTTGTTGCACAAGTGCTGCAGGCACACCTTAGGTTGTTACACCCAGAAGGGATGGGAATGGACAGGAGGAGCTGTAAATATGTGCATACTTTAGGATTATAAATTGCATTTAAGAAGATACACCATATTCCGAAGTTTGCTCTGGATTTACAGTTTGCATCTGCTATCAAGTTGGATTACAAATTGACTTGTGTGTTTCGAAGAGGATTTGAACTGCTTGTTGCAGAATCTTCGGTAAAGTTGGTTTGTTTGCATAAACTATGGACTGGAGTCTTTTCTTTGAGTGAGAGTGAAACTTATTTACTCCCAAAAAGAGAACAGAGTAAAGAGAAATAAAGCCCTGGCTCAAAACCCTATGGTTTCTGGATTTTTATCCGTCCTTGGCCTGTGTCCAGCTCAATGTGTGTGATTAGAAAAGTAGCAGTGCTTTTAAGAAAAAAGCCCTGGTCTCGGGTATCCCTGACCCGTGCGAGCTAGCTGGTGCCCTGACTGTGTATGGTGAGACCAGGGTTACAAATATTTCTTTAGCAAATGTAGCAATCATTTTTATTTTTTTGTGTCCTCTTTATTCTCCCCGCAAATATGGTAACCATACCCCAAACTATTTCACAAATGAGACATGCATAAAACACCACCATTTCTGCATGTTTTGGGGCTTTGTAGGATGTTTAGCATGTATAGGTCCCATCTGCAAAACATTTCCAGCTTAATACATTGGTTTAAAATAGTCTTAAGAAGATGGCAGTGATAGGATTTAAACAAAAATCAATTAAATGCAACTCCTGTAAAAATTATCGATGTCACCAAAGAAAATTTGAGACCAGATTCAAAGTCCAGTGGATGAGAAGAATAGAGTACTGTAGTTCTCTTCAGCACAATTTACCTTTATCAGGTCTAGTGACAAAATGTGCTGATATGGCTGCTGAGCATATTAGGCTTCGTCATAGCGAAATTCTTCATTCTAGAAGTATCATAACGGAAATGTCAAACAGATTTATCATGATTAAGGTAAACTGGTGCCTACAAATTCACAATGATTTGCAGCTAATTGTGAAGTGTGGGTCTGTTCATTATACAGTCATACCGTTATTAATCATTGGTGTGTTAACTAGGCAATAAATGGTAACATTAAACCCAGTGGAAAGATACACTACCTTCTCTTTCTAAAACAAAGACCTGGACCATTTGTAAAATAATTTAAAATTTTCCACCATAGGCGAAAAACACATAAGATCACTGAGCCATGTTGTTAGACACACAGTAACTGTTTAAAAAAACACAAAGGTTTAACTAATTATCCATGAGCAACAGTGACATAAATTTTACCACAATTAAAGTCAATGGATTTACACTTGATTATGATTGAACAAACATTGCCCAAAACATAATGCAGCACTGCTTTTCAGTTCACTGTGGAAAGAAAGAAATGTTAATTGTAGAAATCAGATATAAAAATATACAGTGGAAAAGATTCTTTAAAATGTACAGGCTGATGATCAAAACAAATTCCCCCAGATTCTATAAACGGCGACTAAAGTTCTGTGTGGAAATCAGCATGTATAGCTGTAGTAAAAGCAGTTAGCTTAGCAGGGTTTACAAAAGATTTGGATGACTTCCTAAAGGAAAAGCCCATAGGCCATTATTAAAATAGACAGGGAAAATCCACTGCTTATTTCTAGAATAAGCAGAATAAAATGTATTGTACTGTTTTGGGATCTTGCCAGGTACTTGTGGCCTGGATTGGCCACTGCTGGAAACAGGACACTGGGCTTGATGGACCTTCGGTCTGTCCCAATATAGCAACACTTATGTACTTATGAGGATTTCAACTCATTTTAGAGTAATTAAACCCAGACTTCCCTCTGCTCAAAAACAAATAGAGTTAAGTCACTTTCTATCATTGTCTAGTGACAATTGAAAGGAACTTACAATTTTATTGATTAATGGTAGGTCTGTGATAAATAAGACCTCTATTATTTATCATGTGATTATTGAAAAGAATCTTGATATGTTGTCCTCCACTATATATGTGGGATGCAAAATATTGTAGCATTAACAGTTTTAGGGTTTCCTTTTACTATGCTGCGGTAAGCACTAGTGTCTGCTTACCACAGCTTAAAAAGGTTTAGCATGGGACATGCTCAGGCATCCCAC
This sequence comes from Microcaecilia unicolor, assembly GCF_901765095.1. Classification (NCBI taxonomy): domain Eukaryota; kingdom Metazoa; phylum Chordata; class Amphibia; order Gymnophiona; family Siphonopidae; genus Microcaecilia; species Microcaecilia unicolor. Next base: position 115,228,396 of record NC_044031.1, on the reverse strand, counting down.
AGTAAGTTCCTAATCTGCATTCGCAAACTGTGTGCTAAAAAAATATTTAAAATTATTCTGTGGAGGGGGCATAGAGTGGGCATTGTTGCGCTAATCATTTAGGGACCCTTTTACTAAAGGGTTGCCACTACTGCAGTTTGGTAACAGGACCCCTCAGTGCAGCTACATTACTGTGCACTTAGGGTAGTTAAGAAAAACAGAGAAGGAGTAGAGGAAATCTTGATCCAGTGATGCATTACAGTCTTATCAGCTGGAATTAATTGAATATAAGCAAGCAGTGGAAGTAACTAAGAATTTGTATTCTCAGTCAAAGATCAAGTTACCACTGAATCGGCCAAAAGACTTGTTAAATATAGTGAATTTTTTGACCCAAAAGGGGAAAGTGGAGCTGGAAGCTCAAGATCACTTGTAGTTCATTAGTTTAAAAAAACAAAAAAACATGAGGTGTTTTGCTAAGTTTTCAGTCAACTCCAGCTTCATCACATCCTTTGTTAAGTTTTGTTGATACTTAATGGAAAGATTTTGAACTGAATACAGATATAGAAATCTGTTCTATTTAAAAATCTCTAAATTGAGAATGGTGGCAAAATAAAACACTGGCATTTGCAGATGACGTATAAAAAATATAAAAACCCACCCAAACTCACTAAGCACATGGAAAGCTATCCACCTTATAATTGAAAGAGAAAAACGCCTAGATTTCGACCCAAATCAGGAGATAGACGTTTATCTCACAAAAATGAATAAATCAGTATAATGGAAAGCCGATTTTGGACATTTTCAACTGCACTCCATCGCAGAAGCGTACAAAGTTGACGGGGGCGTGTCGGAGGCGTGGCGAAGGTGGAACTGGGGCGTGGTTATCGGCCGAGGAGAGATGGGCGCCTTTCGCCGATAATGGAAAAAAAGTATGCGTTTGTAGCTAGAATTTAGGGCACTTTTCCTGGACCCTGTTTTTTTCACGAATAAGGCCCCAAAAAGTGCCCTAAATTACCAGATTACCACCAGAGGGAATCGGGGATGACCTCCCCTGACTCCCCCAGTGGTCACTAACCCCCTCCCACCACAAAACATGATGTTTCACAACTTTTTATTTTCACCCTCAAATGTCACACCCACCTCCCTGGCAGCAGTATGCAGGTCCCTGGAGCAGTTGTTAGGGGGTGCAGTGGACTTCAGGCAGGTGGACCCAGGCCCATCCCCCCCTACCTGTTACAATTGTGCTGCTTAATGCTTAGTCGTCCAACCCCCCCCCAAACCCACTGTACCCACATGTAGGTGCCCCCCTTCACCCATTAGGGCTATAATAATGGTGTAGACTTGTGGGCAGTGGGTTTTGAGGGGGATTTGGGGGGGCTCAACACACAAGGGAAGGGTGCTATGCACCTGGGAGCTCTTTTACCTTTTTTTTGCTTTTGTAAAAGTGCCCCCTAGGGTGCCCGGTTGGTGTCCTGGCATGTGAGGGGGACCAGTGCACTATGAATCCTGGCCCCTCCCACGAACACATGCCTTGGATTTATTCGTTTTTGAGCCGGGCGCTTTCATTTTCTATTATCACTGAAAAACAAAAACGCCCAGCTCACAAATTGTCAAATAAAACATGGACGTCTATTTTCTTTCGAAAATACGGTTCGGTCCGCCCCTTCACGGACCCATTCTCGAAGATAAACGCCCATCGAGATAGACGTTTTCGTTCAATTATGCCCCTCCATGTGCACAAATGCTCGTAGTCTAAGTAAAAAGGTTCAAGACTTGCAAGCCCTGATGTTTGAAGAAAACTTGGATATTGTTGCTATTACGGAGACATGGTTCAATGATTCTCATGAATGGGATGTGATTGTACCGGGCTATAATATTTTTAGGAAAGATAGGGCCAGTGTCGCTGTGAGGAGGGGCAGGGGGGCAAAATTCCCCGGGCCCGGGCCTCCAAGGGGGGCCCGGCGCCGGGGTCAGGTCGCCAGCGCTGCAGTCCCCGGTTTCACCTGCCTGCCTCCTCAGCTCCGGGCCCCCTACATTCGAAGCGGCAGACAGATCGCCTCCCTTCGGGCCTTCCCTCCCTCGTGGAAACTGGAAGTTACATCAGACGAGGGTGGGACACAGGGAGGGAAGGGCAGGCGATCTGCGACTGCCGCTTTGAAATCAGGGGGCCTGGAGCTGTGGAGACAGGCAGGTGAGACCGAGGACTGCAGCATCAGGGGGAGCGATAGGGGGGTGGTTCAAACAAATCCCTTACCTTACTCTACTGCCCTGGTGGTCTAGTGACCTTTTCTGCCTTCAGGGCAGGAAAGAGCCTCCTCTTTTCTGCCCGGAGCGCTACCCTGCATCCTGTTGCTGATCTCGGCTCTAATTCAAAATGGCTGCAGAGAGTTGAAGCGATCTCGCGAGACTTCAACTCTCGGCGGCTATTTTGAATCGGCGCCGAGATCAGCAACAGGATGCAGGGCAGTGCTCCGGGCAGCAAAGAGGGGGCTCTTTCCTTTCCCCAAAGAGGTCACTAGACCACCAGGGCAGTAGAGTAAGGTAAGGGAAGAGGGGTGACGGGGAGGGGAGTGGAGGGAGGGTGACGGGGTGTGTGACAGGTGGGAGGGGAATATGTGACAGGGGGCGGTATGAGGGTGTGAAAGGGGGCATGTGTCCTCTTTTTTGGGGGACCAAATATGGTAACCCTACACATGGCCATGCAGTAAGAGAACTCTTACCTCATGGCCATGCGATGGGGAGCCCTTACCACCACCCGCTGAGGTGTGTCCTGTGCTAACCCGGCGGTAACCTCCCTCTCCTTCTCTGCCCATATCCAGCAGACAGCCAAGACCTGTCGCTTCTTGCTTTATTTATAAATTACAAAAAATCAGGAAGATCAAAACCAACAAACCAAGTTAAACCATAAACTCACTATAACAAACTTGGATTCAAAGTAAATTTATCTTTTCTATTTATCAGTGCTTTTTTTGTGCCGGTACGCAACGGTACGGCGTACCGGCACCTTTTTTTGCTAGCCCCGCCCCCCCTCGCGACACTCCGGGCGAGTCCTGCACTTAGTTTTTTTTTTTAAGACTCAGAACGCGCGAACGATGCAGCCGGCAGCGATTGAAAGAGGCTGTCTGGGCTGGCGTCTGCGTCGGGGCTTCCCTCACCCTCTGCGAGTCCCGTGAAACAGGAAGTTGTAACAACGAAGGCGGGACTCGCAGAGGGTGAGGGAAGCCCCGACGCAGACGCCAGCCCAGACAGCCTCTTTCAATCGCTGCCGGCTGCATCGTTCGCACGTTCTGAGTCTTAAAAAAAAACCTAAGTGCAGGACTCGCCCGGAGTGTCACGGGGGGGGGGGGGGGGAGGATTGGGGAGAGAGAGAAAGACGGAAACCAACAGAGGGAAGGATTGGGGAGAGAGAGAAAGAGGGAAACCAACAGAGGGAAGGATTGGGGAGAGAGGGAAAGAGGGAAACCAACAGAGGGAAGGATTGGGGAGAGAGGGAAAGAGGGAAACCAACAGAGGGAAGGATTGGGGAGAGAGGGAAAGAGGGAAACCAACAGAGGGAAGGATTGGGGAGAGAGGGAAAGAGGGAAACCAACAGAGGGAAGGATTGCGGAGAGAGGGAAACCAACAGAGGGAAGGATTGGGGAGAGAGGGAAAGAGGGAAACCAACAGAGGGAAGGATTGGGGAGAGAGGGAAACCAACAGAGGGAAGGATGGGGGGAGAGAGAGGGAAAAACAGATGGAAGGATTGGGGAGAGAGGGGAAAAACAGATGGAAGGATTGGGGAGAGGGGAAAAACAGATGGAAGGATGGGGAGAGAGAGGGAAAACACAGATGGAAGGATTGGGGAGAGAGGGAAAAACAGATGGAAGGATGGGGAGAGAGAGGGAAAACAGATGGAAGGATGGGGAGAGAGAGGGGGAAAAACAGATGGAAGGATGGGGAGAGAGAGGGGGAAAACAGATGGAAGGATGGGGAGAGAGAGAGGGAAAACGGAAGGATGGGGAGAGAAAGAGGGAAGACGCTGGATGGAAGAATGCAGAAAGAAATAGGGGAGACACTGGAAGGATGGGGAGAGAAAGCAGAGCTGCTGGATGGAAAAGGGGAATAGAGAAAGACTGGAGAATAAGAGGAAGGGGCATGGGGAGAACAAGGGTGAGGAAAAAATGAAAAGCCACAGGTAGATGAAGGAAATTAAAGAATGGATAGTAAGAATGAATTAAATCTGGACAGAGAGAGAGCCTGAAAAATATTGAAGAAAGCAAAGAAAAAGGAGACAAAAATGACAAATGGCACAGAAGAGTTAAGCGAAAACAAAGGAAAGCAGAATCACAGACTGGGACCAATATGGAAAGAAAAACAGTCACCAGACAACAAAGGTAGAAAAAAATCATTTTATTTTCATTTTAGTGTTTGTAATATGTCCAATTTGAGAATTTACATTGGCTGTCTTATTTTGCACTGGGTATACTGGAGCTGTAAGAGCTTACAGAGATTATTTATCATGAAAAAAAATCACGTTATTTTTTTCTCCTATAGTACTATAATATTTTCAATGATGTCTGTTTATATGCGCCATGGCTGGTATAGGGGGTGTGGTTAATGTGGGTGTGGCTATCATAGGGGTGGAGCCATATGTGGTGACCCCGCCCATAATGAGTACCGGCACCTTTTTTTCTACAAAAAAAGCACTGCTATTTATACACTTAAAAGTGTTATAAAATATTTTAAAGTGTTTAGAATGTGCTCAGACCATACCGTTTACACCCATTATATCCCCAAGAGGAATATGTGGTGGTGTCACAATGGAACCATCATTGCACATACGATGTTCCACCTCCTAATTTTGTATGTACATACAGCTGAGCCTAAATAGATCTTCACCACCAATATATACATATATCTATAGCATGATGTATATAAATCATAAACTACTCAAATTGGATGCTATTAAGCTTAAGCTCAAGCCTCTACCCATAAAAATGGTGCATTTTTCTATTACCATCCAATACATAAATAATAGAACATACAATACAGCATTTGTTTGAACCTCAAGGAGATATATGCTAGTTCAAGACACCCTGATCTCAATTCCCCCACATATCTTACATACACCAAAAATACATATTACACACACACACACACACACACACACACACACACACACACAGTTATTACACTTCCCTTGGGGTATATTGTGCTTGTGCTTCATTAAAATTACATATCAATCATCCGTTCCATTCTTGCCATCACAATAACTGCTCCCTTTAACTCTGGCCGAGTTTCAAAAATCTTCATCAGAAAGGGAAAAATACTAATCCTTTAAACCCCTTTACAGGCATCATAAACCCCCGGGTGGGATCGCCTCTGGAAGCCTCCCTCACTCCACGGAGCATTTTCACTTACCAAAATATTTAAAGACCACTGGAGAGATCCCTGTAGTACACCGCTTGTAATACCCCTATCCTCAGAGTGGACTTCCTTTATCACTTCCCTTTGTCGTCTCCTACTCAACCAGTTTTTAACCAGGACACTTTTTAAAAAAATCTTTTTTTAGGGCCCATACTACAGGTGCTCAGTTTATTTCACCTATGCAGAGGTGTGTCAAAAGTCTTTATAAAACATAAGTACATCACATCTAGCAATTCTCCCCCAATCTAGCTCTTGAGTCACCAGTGGCGTTCCTGAGGGGGGGGGCTGACACCCGGTGCCGATCGCCGATGCGCCCCGCCCCCCAGGTGCAGTGCCCCCCCTGGAACAGCGCGACGCCCCCCCCCCGGTGAAAGAACCCCCCCCGGGTGCATGCCTCTGGGGGGGGGGGGTGCCGCGCGCCTGCCGGCTCTTCGTTTTCATGCTCCCTTTGCCCCGGAACAGGAAGTAACTTGTTCCGGGGCAGAGGGAGCATGAAAACGAAGAGCCGGCAGGCGTGCAGCACCCCCCCCCCCCACCGGCATGCACCCGGGGCGGACCGCCCCCATCGCCCCCCCCCTTGGTACGCCACTGTGAGTCACCCAGTCAAAGAAATTGATCAGATTTGACTGGCAAGACCTACCTCTAGTAAAACCATGCAGCAGCTACTGTAAAGCACTGGATTCCAAAAACTGCACTATCTTGGGTTTAGCAGCATTTTCATTCATTTGCTCACCACAGATGTCAGACTAATTAAGCTGGAGTTCACCACTTCCTCCTTGCATGCAAAAAATTAAGACATCATAAATATCCCAAAATTTCTGCATATATGAGATACACAAACATATTTACACAGAAAGATCTTCACACTAAAAGTTCCCTTTTCATCATTTTTTTTCATCATTTTGTTTTTATGTTATTTTTACTTGCTCTGCTCAGCTTTGATAGTTGTCATAGTGCTTATGATAAGAGTTTTGTGGGTTGTTAATTGTCCAACAGGTGCATGCTTTTCGAATTTCTAATAGATGAAAATTAGGCAATGAAGTACTTTCCTTGTAACAAATTACTTATCTAGATTAATTAGCAGCCTTCAACATAGCTCAGTGGGCAGCAGCTTGTAAGGAAAGGAAAAGTGTGGTTGAAAAACAGATTAAATGCTAAAGGGATCACAGGTAGCAATTTTTTGTGGGGGGTGGGGGTGGGGGGAGACAGCAGGAAATGTTTCCAAAATGTTCTTTTGCAAACAGCTTCTGGGACCTTTTTACTAACCTGCACTAAAAAGTGGCCTGGCATGTGAGTTTCACGTGCGCTGAAGCCACTTTTAGCACGGCTATCAAATAGTCACATTTCCTATTTCCCCGTTAATGGCTACGTGCTAATTCCCCAATTAATGCATGGCCATTAGCATGGAAGCCCTTACCGACAAGTATTTTCTAGGCGGTAAGAGCTCCCGCACTAACCATGTGCTAATCGGTTTGTTAGCACATGGCATTAAAGCTACACTAACCAATTTACACTGGGCACACCTACTCTCTGCCCCCCCCCCTCAAACATGCCCACAGAACTAAAAAATAGAAAGTATTTTTTAGCATGTGGGAAGCAGGCACTGATCCGAAAATTACTGTGGGATGCCTGAGTGGGCCCCATGGTAGTGCTTTTTAGCCTATGGTAAGCACATGTTAATGTTTTGCACAGCTTAATAAAGAGGCCCCTCTATTTGCTCCCATATATTTCTCAGGCTTTTTCTACTGTTTGCTTTTAATGCCCTGCCAATTCCTAATACATCCTGGGGTCTGGTCTGCACTCAGGAAACGATAGAGGGGGTTGGCGTGGAATACCACCATGCTTGGGACAGCTATTCTGATTCCTCCCCAACTTTCCTAGGGTCTTGCTTTCAGGAATATTGCTTGGCATAGATAACAACATTTCAAAATGATTTTGGGAGTGGCAAGTACAATACAAATTACCCCTCCCTGGGTATAATAAAGAAGCTTGCTCAGTATTGGAGGTGCTCAGCACCTACTGGTACCCATAGAACTAGCTTCTATGTTGCTTGAATCTATTAGTAACTACTTCCTCCTCCTCCTTCTTTCAAGATGCTTTCTGTTCATTGGCGACTGGGGTAGGGAGAACGCAGTGCTACAGCTGTTAATGATCCCATGGCGCCAACCATTGTATCAACTAAGAAGCTTGGGCAGGCGGGAAGGAGGAGAATGGAAAGAGGAACAAAGGAGAAAGCTAAAGGCTACGTGGATGTGAGGGAGGGAAATGAATGAAAAGGATGGATGAAAGAGAAGTGGATAAGAAGGGAATGATGGAGGAGGGATCGAGAAAAGGAAAGGGAGAAAAGAAAGGAGGGTTGAGGGAGAGGAATGCATAAGGAAAAGAAACAAAAGGTAGGAGTAGCCTAATGGGTAGTGCAGTGGCCTGAGAACCAGGGGAACCAGGTTTGATTCCCTCTGCCACTCCCTGTGTCCCTGGGCAAGTCACTTAACTCTCCACTGCCCCAGGTACAAAACTTAGATTGTGAGCCCACTAGGCACAGAGGAAATACCTGCATATAGGGAAAGGGAAAAGAAATGGGATTTGATATACCATCTTTCTTTGGTTACAATCAAAGCGGTTTACATATTATATTCAGGTACTTAATTTTGTACCTAGGGCAATGGAAGGTTAGGTGATTTTCTCAGAGTCACAAGGAGCTGGAGTGGGAATAAAACCTAATTTCCCTAGTTCTCAGGCCACTGCACTAACTATTAGGCTGCTCCTATAATTTGTACAGCACTGTGCACATCCAGTAGCACTATAAAAATGATAAGTAGTAGTGGTAGTAGGAAGACAGATACTGTATAATAGAGGGGGAGAATTGAAGAAGGAAGGAGCAGAAGATAATGATGGAGAGAGATGGAGGATAAATCAGGGGCATAGCTACGGGTGGGCCTGGATGGGCCCGGGCCCACTCAGTTTTGTCTCAGGCCCATCCTCACCTTCTCCCACCCCCGCCATAGCGCTGCCTCCTCTCCTGCACTTCACGGTCTCTGTCTCCCACCCTCGCGGCAGCGCTTTCAATTTGCTATCAGCGCTGCCTGCCTGAAAGCTGACAGATGCGGCGTGACGTCCTCCTGCTCCGGGGCCTTCCCTCTGCCGCGTTGATTTAACTTCCTGTTTATGCAGGGCGGATTCCACGTGGCAGAGGGAAGGTCCCAGAGTAGGACGTCGTCATGCCACGTCTGTCAGCTGTCAGGCAGGCAGCGCCAATAGAGCGCTGCCACGGGGGTGGGAGACAGAAACCATGAAGTGCAGGAGAGGAGGCAGCACCACGGTGGGAGAAGGTGAATGGAGGCAGCGCTGATAACTTTAAATGTGCTGGACCGTGTGTGTGTGGGGGGGGGGGGGGGGGTTGTAGTGCCCACCCATCCAACCCGCTGGCCCACCCAAAAATTGTCTTCTGGCTACGCAACTGGGATAAATTATTTCATATGTGGAGCTGCACAGTAGGTTCAAGAGAACTGAAAACAATACTTTATTAAAAATGCTGGGTATGAGAGGTGTCACAGGCAAGGGAAAAGTAACATAAACAAGTCATGTGCAGCAAAGTCCTCCCCTGTTCCCGGTCCTGTTCCTGCATGCCACATCATTTACTATGGTCTCTTGTCAACAGTATTCATAAGTCTGCCTCTAGTTGGGTCAAGAATACAGTTCTTCAAGGGTCCAAGTTAAACTTGGCCTATCTGGCTGTCACAGTTGCAGTTCACAGACATAGAATGGAGGAATGCGCAGTGAGTCTTTGTTACTTCTCTCTGGGCCTCCTTAACCAGGGTGTGAACTGAGCTTTTATCCTTTCTGGACCATTACCTCCTGGTTCCACCCCTCCCGTGTCACTTCCCCATGGGTGAGATTATGTGTTTTTAGGTGATTCTGACTCTTTGAGGGAGTGTCCTTAAGGGGAAGGGTAGAGGTAAGTTATTCCAAAGGCAGGGGGATAGGAAGAAAAAAGCAGAGGATCTTGTAGATTCCCAACATGACTGAGATAAAGAAGGAAGAACCAGTCTATGATCATTGAGAGATTGCAACAGTCATGAAGGGTAATAAGGAATTGTAAAACAAGATAAGTTATCTGGAATGCCATCATGTAAGGCCTTGAACGTTTGGGTGCACATTGAGCTCAAGGAGAAGTGGCTACGTCCTATAGACTCCCTCATATATATCCTAATAAAAGACCTCTAAATTAAAAAAAAAAAGGCCTTGAGCTCAATGCGCACCCAAATGGGAATCCAATGCAATTTCAAGAAAAGTGGCGTGACAGAATCCCGGCGCCTTGCTCTGCACAAAAAACAAGCAGCCATGTTTTGCAAGGTTTACAATCATTTTAGACTAGATTGAGGGAGCCCTGCATATGTGATATTACAGTAATCTAGTCGGGTGGTGCAAAAAGCATGGTAAATAGTATGCAGAGATTCCACATCCAAATGATGATGAATGGAACAAAGTTGACACAAGCTACAAAACGCTGAAAGGAGGACTGATGAGATCTAATGGGCAAATGTTAACTGAGAGTCTAAAATGACCCCAAGATATCAGAATAAGTCTACTGAAGTGACCGAAGCATTTGGAAAAGTTAGACAATTGAAGGTCCTGGAGCGCGACCAATAATCCAACTGTCTTGTCCGGGTTCAAAATTAAACGGTTATCCTTCAGCCAAGTTGCTACCTCACTGAGGCAGACTTGTAGAAGGGAAGAGCTGAATGGAAAGAGGATTAGTGTAGAAAACAAGAAGGATACCATCTGCATAAAAACAAACACAGATATACCCAAAGATTGAACTAATGATGCAAGGAGACTAAGGAATATACTGAAAAATGAGGTGACAGGATGGAACCCTGAGGAATACCATCAGGCTTATTTTTGAAAGAGAAGGACGCCTATCTTCTGACACAAATCGGAAGATGGGCGTCCTTCTCACAGGGTCACCCAAATCGGTATAATCGAAGGCCACTTTTGGACGTCCCCAACTGCTTTCCGTCGTGGGGGCAACCAAAGTTCATGGGGGGGGGGGGGTGTCGGAGGCATAGTGAAGGCGAGACTTGGGCATGCCTAACACATGGGCATCCTCGACCCATAATGGAAAAAATAGGGCGTCCCTGATGAGCATTTGGACGACTTTACCTGGTCCTGTTTTTCTTATGACCAAGGCACAAAAAGGTGCCCGAACTGACCAGATGACCACCGGAGAGAATCGGGAATCACCTCCCCTTACTACCCCAGTGGTCATTAACCCCCTCCCACCCTCAAAAAATATCTTTTAAAATATTTTGTGCCAGCCTCAAATGTCATACTCAGGTCCATCGCAGCAGTATGCAGGTCCCTGGAGCAGTTTTAGTGGGTGCAGTGCACTTCAGGCAGGCGGACCCAGGCCCATCCCCTCCCTACCTGTTACGTTTATAGTGGTAAATTTGAGCCCTCCAAAACCCACCAGAAACCCACTGTACCCACATGCAGGTGCCCCCTTCACCCGTAAGGGCTATGGTAGTGGTGTACAGTTGTGGGTAGTGGGTTTGGGGGGGGGGGGGTTGGGAGGCTCAGCACACAAGGTAAGGGAGTTATGTACCTGGGAGCTTTTTATAAAGTCCACTGCAGTGCCCCCTAGGATGCTCGGTTGGTGTCCTGGCATGTCAGGGGGACCAGTGCACTATGATTGCTGACTCCTCTCATGACCAAAGGGCTTGCATTTGGTCGTTTCTGAGATGGGTGTCCTTGGTTTCCATTATTGCCGAAAACAGAAACGACTAAGTCTAGGGATGACCATCTCTAAGGATGACCTAAATTTCAAGATTTGGGCGTCCTCGACCGTATTATCGAAACAAAAGATGGGCGTCCATCTTGTTTTGATAATACGGGTTTTCCCGCCCCTCCATCGGGACGTTTTGCGAGGACATCCTCAGCAAAACCTGGGCTTCTCTTTCGATTATGCCTCTCCACATGATAAAGGAAAATGAGGAGAGGTATTACCTGACATAGACACCGAAAAAGAATGAAAGAAAAGAGGAGATTATAGATTTGACCCAATACCCCCAAAGCTGGTAACCTTCGTAGAATAAGTGAATGATTCACCAAGTCAAAGCCAGCAGATAGATCCAACAAAACGAATAAACCAATAGAACCCTTATCCAAGTGAGAATTTAATCCTCTGAGAACTACTACTACTACTTATCATTTCTAAAGCGCTACTAGACGTACGCAGCGCTGTACACTTGAACATGTAGAGACAGTCCCTACTCGACAGAGCTTACAATCTAATTAGGACAGACAGACAGAACAAACAAGAGATAAGGGAATATTAAAGTGAGGATGATAAAATAAGGGTTCTGAACAAAGTGAATAAGGGTTAGGAGTTAAAAGCAGCATCAAAAAGGTGGGCTTTTACTTAGAAGAGACACACTTATAGGTTCTGTGCTGTTGCCATTTTTATATAATACCTTTTTGTAAATCTCTCCCAAAAGGGGTAATGCCATAGCAGGACATTTATGTGAAAGGTCCAAAAAGGTGTTCATTTTATTCCTATTTTATAAAGGCAACATAGATGTCTCAGTGCCATTATAAAACAGGCTGATACACTGACCTCCAGTGGGGCACAATCTTGTTCTTAAGAAGGTGAAAAATATGTGCGTGTACTCATGTATTTTATAAAATACACATGTTCATATCAACTTTGCCACAGCTCTGTCCAAACCACACTCATGGAAATGCCTTCATTGGTTGTGTATGAGTGTACATGCCATCTTCTCAATGTGCATACTTATACCCAAATATGCTGCTGTTTGTAGATCATAATCAACAGCTACATAGCAATGAAACTCCTCTATCATCGCTACATAGCTGTTGATTATGATCCTCTTCAGTAACACCGGCTGGGATGTCAATAACTTCTTCATCTGACGCGTTTGAAACAGCTGCATCTGTTTCATCCCTCTCCACATTCTTAAGAAAGTTTGCCCGCTTGTAGCAGTTCACGATGGTTGCCTGTGTAACATGATTCCAGGCTTCTTTCTGCATATGTAGGGAATTCAACAGTGATAGATTATGAGCCAGTTCAACAGCACGTTTATCCTTGCCAGTCTGGTCATCCATAACGCTCATCAGACAACGTAGCACAAGAGCCCGATAATGTTGTTTGAAATTGGCTATTATGCCCTGATCCATAGGTTGGATCAGAGAGGTACTGTTTGGTAGGAGGAAGACCACCTTGACGTTAGACAGCCTGACATCATCACTGTGTGCAGCACAATTATCACAAAGCAACACAATCTGACGCTTTTGTGCCCGCATTCTAGTGTCTAACTTCTTTAGCCACTGCTTCCAAATTTCACCAGTCATCCACGAATTTGTGTTAGCCTCATATGACACAGGAAGTTGCTTAACTTTCTTGAAGCAACGGGGCTGTTTGCTCTTTCTAATGACGGGGGTTCCAACTTCTCACTCCCATCCATATTGCAGCAAAGGAGGATTGTCAGTCAATCCTTTGATGTTTTACCTCCAGTAGTTTTGGCATGTTTGAATACAAGTGTTCCATCAGGAATCTCTCGCCAGTAGAGACCATTTTCGTCAGCATTGAAAATGTCACAAGGTGCAAACTCGTTCAAGATGGTAGGAAGAACTGAAACAACCCAATTTTCAGCACCAAAGTCATCAGTGTCTTGTTTCTCACCATGCTGTTTCTTGAATTTTATGTTGTTTCTCTTCTTCCATCTTTCCAACCATCCAACAGTGGCTTTGAATTCAGTTAGACCAAGACTTTCAGCTAGCTGATTAGCTTTCTCCAAAAGTAGTGTGCTTATGTGGAGTCTTTCCTGCAGAGGAGCGGTCTTAAACTATGCATATAAGCAAATCTTGCACTTATCAGTGGTGCGCTTAACCGAAGTTTGTCCCCATAGAAATTGATGGTGCCAAAAACGGGACCGAAGTACGGCATGCAGTTAAACAGAGCATGCGCTTATCCGACTTGAACTTAAACGGAGTGCACTGTACCAGATTATCATTGATTATCCTGACTTCTGTAAGAGTTGTGTGAAGCATATGAAAAGATTCATTTCCTTGCATTAAGAGCTTCGTGCTATTGGCGTTCAGGTGTTTCTTAGATATTTTTTTAATCCTAATCAATTGAAAAGTTGTATTGATTTGAAAGTAGTCTGGCTGGGGGCCAGGACCACTGCATGAGTACAACATTTTTCTAGAGTTCACTGTACTTGTGCATTTTATACTAAGCCTAGCTGAAATATTTATTGACTTGTCTTAGGTTGATATTCAAAAGCAGTATGCAGCCAGTGGCAGTGCTTACCATATAGATGCATTTTAAAGGAACTTCTGTGGTGGTTTTATGAATAGATTTTATGTGTAGAACAACCAAATCTATCTGTTCAGAAAAGGAGCATGATTTAGAATAGAGTGACAGGGCAAAAAAAAGAAAAGGCAAAAATGGGAAAATTTAATTGCTAAACATATAACTGATCATGCCAACATTCAGTCTGGGTGGCCAGCAATTTTTTTTAGATGTATTTTGTTTGGAGTGATAACACCTATGTTGAGGTTCAGTCCGTCTACCTTTCTGTATGCATGTTTTTTTTTGCACATGCATAAACAGTTGAATACAATGGAAAACATGTGCCTCTTGCTGAAGTGACACTGGAGGGAATGTGCTGGTGAGGTTCCCTGGCCTGTTGGCACAAAACAAAGTGGCTCACCACAGCAGCACAGTAAGGAATGTACCAGAGAGGTTCCTCGGCCTGATTGCACAAGAAGAGTAGCTCATCGCAATGACGCAGAAGAGGAAGTCTCCCAGGCCCATAGGCGTAGACTGGGGGGGGGGGCGAGGGGGGGCAATGCCCCCCCAAACGACGATGAGGCGCCGCCGCGCCATTAGTTTAAAAAAAAAAAAAAAACACATGCACGCACGCGCTCCTCTCCGTCCGCTTGGCTTCCCTGCTCTCTGTCTGCGTCCCGCCTTCCTCTGACGTCAGAGGAAGGCGGGACGCAGACAGAGAGGGCAGGGAAGCCAAGCGGAGTAGCGGACGGAGAGGAGCGTGTCCGTCTACCCCTCTCTCTTCCTCCCTCCCTCCCTCCCTCCGCCGCAGGCAGCAGTCTTTTCCAGCGTTCCTGGCAGCGGTAGCGTTGTACACGCTGCCTTTGGCTCTGCCCCGAAGCCTTCTCTTCAAGTTCCTGTTCCCGCATAGGTGGGAACAGGAACTTGAAGAGAAGACTTCCGGGGCAGACCGAAGGCAGCGTGTACATCGCTACCGCTGCCAGGAACGCTGAAAAAGCTGAAGACTGTTGCCTGCACCGGAGGGAGGGAGGGAGGAAGAGAGGGGGTAAACGGAGTCACCATCTTGGACCTCGCGGGGGGGGGGGGAGCAGAGGGAAGATGGATGGGACTGGGAGGGGTGGGGAGCAGACTAGCAGAGGGAAGGAGCAACAGATGGATGGGACTGGGAGGGGTGGGGAGCAGAGGGAAGGAGCAACAGATGGATGGGACTGGGAGGGGTGGGAAGCAGAGGGAAGGAGCAGGAGATGAATGGGACTGGGAGGGGTGGGAAGCAGAGGGAAGGAGCAGGAGATGAATGGGACTGGGAGGGATGGGACTGGGAGGGGTGGGGAGCAGAGGGAAGGAGCAACAGATGGATGGGACTGGGAGGGGTGGGGAGCAGAGGGAAGGAGCAGGAGATGAATGGGACTGGGAGGGGTGGGAAGCAGAGGGAAGGAGCAGGAGATGGATGGGACTGGGAGGGGTGGGAAGCAGAGGGAAGGAGCAACAGATGGATGGGACTGGGAGGGGTGGGAAGCAGAGGGAAGGAGCAGGAGATGAATGGGACTGGGAGGGGTGGGAAGCAGAGGGAAGGAGCAACAGATGGATGGGACTGGGAGGGGTGGGAAGCAGAGGGAAGGAGCAGGAGATGAATGGGACTGGGAGGGGTGGGAAGCAGAGGGAAGGAGCAACAGATGGATGGGACTGGGAGGGATAGGACTGGGAGGGGTGGGAAGCAGAGGGAAGGAGCAGGAGATGAATGGGACTGGGAGGGGTGGGAAGCAGAGGGAAGGAGCAACAGATGGATGGGACTGGGAGGGGTGGGAAGCAGAGGGAAGGAGCAGGAGATGAATGGGACTGGGAGGGGTGGGAAGCAGAGGGAAGGAGCAACAGATGGATGGGACTGGGAGGGGTGGGAAGCAGAGGGAAGGAGCAACAGATGGATGGGACTGGGAGGGGTGGGAAGCAGAGGGAAGGAGCAGGAGATGAATGGGACTGGGAGGGGTGGGAAGCAGAGGGAAGGAGCAACAGATGGATGGGACTGGGAGGGATAGGACTGGGAGGGGTGGGAAGCAGAGGGAAGGAGCAGGAGATGAATGGGACTGGGAGGGGTGGGAAGCAGAGGGAAGGAGCAACAGATGGATGGGACTGGGAGGGGTGGGAAGCAGAGGGAAGGAGCAGGAGATGAATGGGACTGGGAGGGGGGGAAGCAGAGGGAAGGAGCAGGAGATGAATGGGACTGGGAGGGGTGGGAAGCAGAGGGAAGGAGCAGGAGATGAATGGGACTGGGAGGGGTGGGAAGCAGAGGGAAGGAGCAACAGATGGATGGGACTGGGAGGGATAGGACTGGGAGGGGTGGGAAGCAGAGGGAAGGAGCAGGAGATGAATGGGACTGGGAGGGGTGGGAAGCAGAGGGAAGGAGCAAGAGATGGATGGGACTGGGGGGGTGGGAAGCAGAGGGAAGGAGCAGAAGATGGATGGGACTGGGAGGGGTGGGAAGCAGAGGGAAGGAGCAAGAGATGGATGGGACTGGGAGGGGTGGGAAGCAGAGGGAAGGAGCAGGAGATGAATGGGACTGGGAGGGGTGGGAAGCAGAGGGAAGGAGCAACAGATGGATGGGACTGGGAGGGATAGGACTGGGAGGGGTGGGAAGCAGAGGGAAGGAGCAAGAGATGGATGGGACTGGGAGGGGTGGGAAGCAGAGGGAAGGAGCAGAAGATGGATGGGACTGGGAGGGGTGGGAAGCAGAGGGAAGGAGCAAGAGATGGATGGGACTGGGAGGGGTGGGAAGCAGAGGGAAGGAGCAGGAGATGAATGGGACTGGGAGGGGTGGGAAGCAGAGGGAAGGAGCAACAGATGGATGGGACTGGGAGGGATAGGACTGGGAGGGGTGGGAAGCAGAGGGAAGGAGCAGGAGATGAATGGGACTGGGAGGGGTGGGAAGCAGAGGGAAGGAGCAGGAGATGGATGGGACTGGGAGGGGTGGGAAGCAGAGGGAAGGAGCAAGAGATGGATGGGACTGGGAGGGGTGGGAAGCAGAGGGAAAGAGCAGGAGATGACTGGGAGGGGTGGGAAGCAGAGGGAAGGAGCAAGAGATGGATGGGACTGGGAGGGGTGGGAAGCAGAGGGAAGGAGCAGGAGATGGATGGGGGTGGGAAGCAGAGGGAAGGAGCAGGAGATGGATGGGACTGCGAGGGGTGGGAAGCAGAGGGAAGGAGCAAGAGATGGATGGGACTGGGAGGGGTGGGAAGCAGAGGGAAGGAGCAGGAGATGGATGGGACTGGGAGGGGTGGGAAGCAGAGGGAAGGAGCAGGAGATGGATGGGACTGCGAGGGGTGGGGAGCAGAAGGAAGGAGCAAGAGATGGATGGGACTGTGAGGGGTGGGGAGCAGAGGGAAGCCTACTGGAAAGAAGACACTGAATAAAACAGAAGACACTGGGACCAAAGCGAATAGAAAAACTAAATGATCAGACAACAAAGGTAGATAAAAGTATTTTATTCATAATTTATTAATTGAAATGTGTCAGCTTTTTGAAATGTGATCTGTGATATTTTGCCTGTAAATTCAATTCCTTTCTCCACATTAGCATATTCATTTGCATATGTATATATGCAAATGATATGCTAATATGCTCCGCCCATTCTTTGCCCCCCCAAATGAAACAGTCAAACTACGCCTATGCCCAGGCCCACTGGCAGAAGTGGCAAAAGACCTAGATTGGAGTGGTGAAATGGAGCTTGCTGGTGAAGTGAAAGAGAAAAGGAAAGGAATTGAAAGGAGATGAGATAGGGGAAGAAATAAGATAGAGGGAAGAAAAAAAGAACTTAATGGGGAGACAGGGGTTGATTCATACCTTCCAGTAGTGTCAAATCACCTCTTCTCATATTTAGTTATATTTCTCTGTAGCACACATTTACTCCCCTGAGTCAGCCGCTGTACAACTCATACACCCCCATCCACCCTGGCAATCCCTCAACACCACTTTCACTCGTAATTCTGCATTCACTCACCTAACTCCTCCACTTGAAACCCCTCTTTCACCCGTTGTCACGGTTGTGGCTGTGCCCTTATGTTCAGACCTACTGTTTCTTTATATCTAGCTCTGTGACCTCTCCAGTCTGCTTCATTTCCTATTGTTCTTCCTGTAAGCCAAACCTCGCTTTGGTCTCCCTGCTTCTGCTTCTTTTCCTACTTGTGACAACATCAGCCTACTCCTTTATAAGGACCCAGGGAGCTTTCCTACGTTGCCTTTGCAAGAGGTCTCTTAATCTTGTGTTACCTGTTTAGAGCATTTCCCTGCTTGGCTTTGTTCCTGAGTATCTTGCTCCTGAAGGTCTATTCTGTGTTTCTTTGAGTCTTGTGCTTCTATGCTTGCTTTGCTTCTGTGTGTTTGCTTTTGTACCTTGATCCTGAAACCTGGCTCTAGAGCCACACCCTGCCCTTGCTGTCTGCTGCCTCTCAGTCTGCCTGGCCTTTCCCTTTCCAGCTGTGGGTGCTGGTAAGCACATTGCTTCTTTGTTTGTTTGTCTTCCCTTATTCTGCTTAATCCTTTGCCTGTTATGTTTACTTCCTGGCTCTTGAACTCTGTTTCTGTCAAGTTCTGTTCCTGTTGTGTGTTTGAGCCAGGTTCTGCTCTATGTTTGAGCTAGTTCTGGCCCAGTTCCCTGCTAAGCCAAGTCCCTTTCAGTATCCTGTTCCAGCCAAGCCAAATCCCTTTCAGTATGCTGTTCCAGTCAAGCCAAGCCAAGTCCCTTTCAGTATCCTTTTCCAGTCAAGCCAAGCCAAGTCCCTTTCAGTATCCTGTTCCAGTCAAGCCAAGCCAAGTCTCTTTCAGTATCCTGTTCCAGTCAAGCCAAGCCAAGTCCCTTTCAGTATCCTGTTCTAGCCATACCAAGCCAAGTCCCTTTCAGTATCCTGTTCCAGCCAAACCAAGTCTCTTTCAGTATCCTGTTTTAGCCAAGCCAAGTCCCTTTCAGTATCCTGTTCCAGTCAAGCCAAGCCGTCCCTTTCAGTATCTTGTTCCAGTCAAGCCAAGTCTGTTCCAGAATCCTGTTCCAGCCAAGCCAAGTCTGTTCCAGTATCCTGTTCCAGCCAAGCCCGTTCCAGAATCCTGTTCCAGCCAAGCCAAGCCCATTCCAGAATCCTGTTCCAGCCAAGTGAAGCCCGTTCCAGAATCCTGTTCCAGTCGAGCCTGTTTGAGAATCCTGAATCCTGTTTGAGAATCCTGAATCCTGTTCCAGCCAAGCCTGTTCGAGAATCCTGAATCCTGTTTGAGAATCCTGAATCCTGTTCCAGCCAAGCCTGTTCACAAATCCTGAATCCTGTTTGAGAATCCTGTTCCAGCCAAGCCTGTTCGAGAATTCTGAATCCTGTCCCTGCCTTGTTTATTGTCTTGCTTCTGTTATTCTTGTTGACTAGCTCCTACCCTGTCTTCCCTGTCTAGTTGTGCTTTGTCTTGTCTCTTTCAGTCTAGTCCTGTCCAGATCCAGTCCTTGCCTTGTCCTTGTCTTGCCCTTTTCTGGACTCAGTTTTAATCTACTTCTGTGTTTTGCCTTGTCTTGCATTTCTAGGTCCCAGTCCTAGTTTTAATCCAGTTCTGAGTCTTGTCTTGTCCTGTCTGGGTTCCAGTTTTGGCCCTTGCCTTCTTTTTCTTGCCTCGTCTGGATCCAGTTCTTGTGTTGTCCATTGTGTTTAGTTACCTCTGTCCTGCCTTGTTGAGTCTGTTAGTTTATCCTAGTCCAGTCTGTTCTGATTCCTGCCTGTGCCAGCCCCGGTGATTTGTCTGCCAAAGGTCCAGCTTTGGTCCAAGGGCTCACCATTCCTGACAGTTGTGACACCCATTGATTCACTGAGTGCACCTTCTGCCTCTCAACCCTCTCAACCAATCAGACACTTACTCAACCCCCTTCCCCTCCTCTTCAGACATCATATCCCCTCTCCATCCACTTGGTCACTCGTGACTTTTGCTACTCAGCATCTTTTGTTCTACTCAGTCAGCCTCCCAACTTTGATTACAACCTTATCCACTCAACCTTCTATCAAATTAACTCATAGGTCCCTATAATCCTCCATCCTCTCATTCATTCATCCCATCAATTACTCTTATTCCCAGTATCCACTGACTCACTCACACACAGACTGACAGTGAAATACATCTTTGTGCAATGCTTACAGGATGCACTTTTCAACTTGTTTTTAAATGCCACATGGTGTTTAAAAAATGATGCATGTTCAGCACTACTGTAGAGATAGATGGTAGTACTGAATGTACAAGGAGACTATTCAGCAACTCTCTCATACATATACACCTTGCTGCTCTCTATTCATACACACTACCCACCTGCTCAATGCTTAAATATATATCCTCTTCATTTCTTGAGCTCTGTTCTCTATCCCTCTTTTTTTTTTTTTTTTTTTACATTTTAGAGGTCTTTTATTAGGATATACAGTATATGAGGGAGTCTATAGGACACAGCCACTTCCCCTTGAGCTGAATGCGCACCCAAACATTCAAGGCCTTACATGATGGCATTCCAGATAACTTATTTTGTTTTACAATTCCTTATTCCCTTTTATGAATCTTGCGATCTCTCATTGATCATAGATTGGGTCTTCCTTCTCCGTCTCAGTCTTGTTGGGAATCTATGAGATCCTCTGCTTTTTTCTTCCTATCCCCTTACTTCTGGAATAACTTACCTCTACATTTGCAAACCGAGCAATCCTTTCAATCCTTTAAGAAAAAACTCAAGACCCATCTTTTTGCCGTGGCATTAATGTGTGTTAGTTCTGGTGAACTTTTCAGCAACAGCAGTTAGGTACAGTTTTTATTTCTTAAGTTTTAGTTGCCTCTGCTTTCCTCTGTAGTTTTCTAAAGTTAGTTTTGGATCTGCCCTGGCCCTCAATGACATTCTGTTTTCTTTTTATATATTTATGAAATTTTGTAAATCGCTTAGATATGGGATTTCCCAGGATTTGTCAATTCATCAAATCATTAATAAACATAGACATTACTTCATTATGTCACTATTTATCACTGGTTCCATTTTTAGTAATGAGACCTGCTTACTAATAACGAGTGTTAACGGTGTTACCGTACACTACTCCAATAGTGCCCTTTAGTAAATCTAATTCTTATGGGAGCAGGTTTACAACTGGCCACCTCCTTTTACATGAGGATGCATGATAAGAGCCTATTATATAAAAGCACTTAGGCACCCAGGTTCTCTTATAGAATACTAGCGTAACCCATTATTGGAACACCTAACATTTATGTTGCCACAGTTATCTCAGGGGCCACAAAACAGGAAAACACCTCTGCATAAAGTCCAAGGAAAGCAGAAGAGTAGAGAATGCAGCACAAGCTTCAATCCAAGGAGTGTTGAACAAAACACCTTTATTAGCACCAAACAAAGACCTGACAAGGGGCCATGTTTTGGGGGGAGAGCCCGCCTGCCTCAGGGGTCAAGGATTACACTGTTGGTAGGACAAGGTAGCATATGATACCAGAAGTAAAGTTATCCTGATGTGATTATATGTGAAAGGATTGTACAAATGTGAAAATGCTAGTCAAAAAATGCCTTGGCGCCAAAATCATCACTTCTACTATGTCAAAGCTACTGGGAACACTACCCATGTCCTACACAAGTTCTTCCCACATGTATGTCCTCCCCCCTCCTTTGCGTTTGCGCACTATGGGGTCCTTTTACCAAGCTACGGTAAGCATTAGCATGTGCTTACTACAGCTTAAAAGAGCTTATCGTGGAATGTATTCAGGTGTCCTGCAGTAAATTCTGGGTTAGCATGCGCACACCATGTGCTACAAAATTATTTTTATTTTTACCACAGAGAGGGCATGTCTGGGAGTGGAGAGTGGGTGGTTCTGCAGTAATTAGCGCAATTACATTCTCATGCACTAACTGATTAACATGTGATTAGTGTGAGAGCCCTTACCACCTACAAAATAGGTGCCAGTAAAAGCTCACATGCTAATCTTTTTCAATGGTCACGTGCTAATGGCAACAATAGCGCATGGCTATTAATACAAAAATTCAACAATTGGCCATTTTACTGCTATGCTAAAAATGACCTTAGTTCACAGGAAAGACCCATGTAAGTCTACCTTTTAGTGCTGCTTTATAAGTGCCCTGCTGGCACTTTTGTGGGTAAATGTATACTGTAACCAGGTATCTCTCTTGTGCAGCCAAGGATAGAACAATCTCCTCCAGCCACAGGCTCCCAGTACAATGAAGAAATAGATGTCCACCAGTAACTGCAATCTTAAGGACTTTTATTCCATGCAGTTTTCTAGTACACAGTTCCCACAGCAGCATAGCACATACAAGGATTCAATACAGGCTTACAGGCTCCAGTCTGGGCTCTTTATCCAGGGTACAATAAACAGTAATTCATTTCCCAAGACAAACAGTTCTTTCAGTTCATCATCACAGTTCAGTCACCAAGTAGCAGTTTCTACCTTCTATCCTCTTTACCTTCAGGAGAGTTCAATATTTTAGGGACTCCTTCTACCCAAGGGTTTTCCCCTGCATCAGCTTCACAGTGAATTCAATACTTTTGGGACTTCCTCTCAGCCAAGGAATCTCAGCCTGCTTCAGTACTTTAGGGACCTCCCTGCCCAAGGGTTTTCAGCCTGCAACTGCTTCTCTCCTTCAGCTCCTCTCTCCTGAACTGAACTCAACTGCTGGGACTCCTTCCCACCTGCCTAATCAATCCCTGGCTTCAGCTACCACCACCAATCATTCTCCTTCCATTAGCTTCCTCACACCCAAACCAGCTGAGTTAAGCATTAGACTAATGAGACCAATGATGAGCTCCTGCACACAGGGTTTCCTAACTCTCGTTCCGCCTAGTGGCAGCCACTCTACACAACCTGCCAGCTTACACCCATGTCTTCCCTGATTGCAGCTAGGAGTCCAGTCTGGGTTCTTCATCTCCCCATCTGGCTCCTTGCCTGCAATGCCTTCTGGGACTTGTATTTCAGACTGAAACTGCCTTAATCCAACTATCCTGGATGTGACTTTATCACAATACATATGTGCATATATGCTAGTATTCTAGACATTTATAAATACAAGGAGCATTTAAATATGGGCACCTAGATTATAGAATGGCTCTTCACTATAGAGCTACTTATATGTGCAAACCCCTGTACTGCTATGGATTTACAGCCTGTCTCACTGACACGACTACTCAATAATTGCCGTGGATTCTTTTGGATTCGTATTAGATAAATGAAACCTTTATTAGAGGTGCTAAGTTCTACAATGATTAAGGTATATATAATGATTAGCTATATAAACACAATGATTACATCACTGGTCTCTACATCTAAGCAATGCTAAGAGTTGTTAGACCAGGAAAAGAAGCAATAATACATACATACAACATCACTGGTCCTTACATCATCCAGGCTCTTAACTTCAGCTGGAGGAGCCCGTTACAGCGAAAGCCAGGAGTTTTTTAAACCAGGAACAGATCCTCCTCTGCGCAGTACGTACGTTACTCACAGATGTGCTCCCGATTTTACTGAAAGAAACTCCCCTTTTTATTAGGCTCAGAACTCATGTTCAGACCTAGGGAAAATTACAGAATGCTTCTATGTTTGTGCAGCGCTGCGTATGCCTTGTAGCGCTATAGAAATACTAAATAGTAGTAGTAGTAGTAGTAGTAGTAGTTTAGGTAAACAAGCCATACTGTGGGAACATGGTCACATGCTCTCCAAGTCCAGGTGGCCAAGCTGGGCCTGGAAAACAAGTGCCATCCTCCCCTTCACATACCAAATTAATTAGAGCTGTGTCTTATCTTCTGCATTCCAACTTATTTTCACACAATCAAAGTTACACAATGATTTTTAAACAGAATTACTTCTAATCGACAATACAGACCCCGAGTGCACTGGTTGGTCAAGATAGAGATGAAAAACAATCTTTAAAATTCACTTCCATTACAACCCTTTAGCAATGCTGTTCTTTTGTTGAACGTCTTTCTTCATATAATGGTCTTTTATTCACAGGAAAAAGGTGTATCACAATGTGTTTTCTCTATACTTGAAAAATTATTCAAGTACAGATTTGATATTGTTTACTATATTCTATATTTAGGACTTTGACAGCTGAAAGCACATATGTTTTACAGACCTGGTGTAACTGTGGGTGTCCAAATGTTGCAAGGGCACACATAACTTACAGTATTCTGTAGGACCCGCCCATGTCCTGCCAATGCTCTGCCGACATGTATATCTCTCTTGCAGTTGCGCACTATAGCATTTATGTGTGCTCTTATAGAATGGCGATTAGATCACTTATGCATGTAAGTGCTCCTTTTTGCTGCATTTGCTCGCACAAAGAACCACATTACCAGCCTGCTTATTTTCGAATGAGAAGGGCGCCCATCTTCCGACAGAAATCGGGAGATGGGCGTCTTTCTCCTAAGGTCATCCAAATCGGCATAATCAAAAGCCGATTTTGGATGTCCTCAACTGCTTTCCGTCTCGGGGATGACCAAAGTTCAAGGGGGTATGTCGGCAGTGTACACAAGGCAGGATGGGGGCATGGTTAACAGATGGGCGTCCTCGGCTGATAATGGAAAAAAGAAGGGTGTCCCTGATGAGCATTTGGCCGACTTTACTTGGTCCATTTTATTTCACGACCAAGCATCAAAAGGGTGCCTGAATTGACCAGATGACCACTGGAGGGAATTGGGGATGACCTCCCCTGACTTCCCCAGTGGTTACTAACCACCTCCCACCCCAAAAAAAACAACTTCAAAAACTTTTGTCTTTTTTTTTTAGAGTATGTCCTTTGCTATGCCTCCGGCAGTTGAGGACATCCAAAATGTGGAGTTTTTGTGAAAAAGACATCCATGCCTTTGCTATGCCTCCAATACCCTTTTTATTTACTTATTTGGATTTTTGATCACAAGTAGCAACAGTAGGATTTGAACTAGCCACCTCTGGATTGCAAGACCAGTGCTCTAACCACTAGGCCACTCTTCCACTCTGTGCTGTGCCCTTGAAATTTGGCCATCCCTGTGTGGGGGGGGGGGGGGGGGGGAGGTATGTGTGTGTCAGCGGAGGCATAGCAAAGGCATGGACATCCTTCTTTCAAATATTTTGGACGTCCTCAACTGCCCCCCACAGGAATGTCCAAATTTCAAGGGAGTGGGATAGAGTGGAGGAGAGGCAGAGTGGCCTAGTGGTTAGAGTGCTGGTCTTGCAATCTAGCAAGTGGCTGGCTCAAATCCCACTGTTGCTACTTGTGATCTGAAATCCAAATAAATAAAAGGGGTGTCAGAGGCATAGCAGGCATGGATGTCCTTCTCACAAACATCCATATTTTGGACATCCTCAACATGCAATTGCCATCGCTTCCCCTCCTTAGGAAGGAAATTGTGTGCAAATTACCAGCTTATTTTATGCATGCCCGTTCCTTTCTAGATCGGTAAGGGAAGGGCTTTTTCCATTCAGTTAGAGGGACCAGTGCACTACAAATGCTGGCTACTCCCATGACCAAATGCCTTAGATTTGGTCGTTTCTGAGAAAGGTGTCCTCGCTTTCCATTCTATTATCACCGAAAACCAGGGACAACCATCTCTAAGGTCGACCTAAATTTCATAATTTGGGTGTTCCCGACCGTATTATCGAAACAAAAGATGGACGTCCATCTTGTTTTGATAATACGGGTTGCCCCGCCCCTTTACGGGGCCATCCTTAGAGATGGGCGCCTTAGAGATGGGCACCCCCGTTTGATTGTCCCCCTCCATGTGTACCTAGTTAAAGAGTTACATGTGAACATGCACTAGGCACTATTCTCTAGAAGTGCTATACCCCCACATTCTACATATGGGGTGAATTCTACAAGTCATGCCTAAAAAAATTGGCATAGAAAAAAAAACATTTAAGCACTATTTTATAAGCCATGCCTAAAGTTAGGGGAGGTTTATAGAATAGTGCTTAAGTGCAGGGGTCACGTATAAGTTTAGGTGCATCCGTTTGTACCATTGAAAACCTGGTCCAAATGCTCCATCTTAATTTATGCGCAGATCCCCCATCTTCTATAATTGCATGCATAACTGGAGTTTACGCCCATGCTTTGCCCAGAAATGCCCATGACCTTCCCATTTCCACACTCCCTTTTCCAGGATGCACATAAAATTTAGGCATGGATCACGTAACAGAAGGATAATTGTTTAAAATAGGAAAGGAACTCCAATTAAAATAGGACAGCAATTCAACCACACAAACTTTCTAAAAAGAAAGGAGATAGTGGAGGAAGGGGGGATGAGAGGGGAAAGGAGGTAATGGTGGGGGGGGGGGGGGGGAGTGTGAAAGGGGAGGTAGGTGGGGAGTAAGTATAGAGACGGAAGGTACAGAAAAATATAAGGGCATATTAGACTCAGATCAAACAATCCAAGATTAAGCTAGAATCAATGTAGGCTTGATTAAATTACCTGGTTTTCAAATCTGTTTTGAAACCATCGAATGACAAGCTGCTACAAATTGATAGGGGGAGATTATTCTAGGTGAAAGGTGACAAGAACTAAAAGGCACTATGCCTAGTTGATTCTAGCTGCACTAATTTGGGATTTGGCAGGACTAAATGATGGTCACTTGGGGAGAGATTCAATATATGGCACCTAAAAAAATTGGTGTGGAAATCAATGCCGACTAAACGTATTCTATAAGCAGTGCCTAGATTTAGGCATGGTATATAGAATACCACTAGTTGATATCTCAGCACCTAAAACTACACACCTCCATTTACACCAATGAAAATGTGGCATAACTCCCAGCAACTAGATTTAGGCACACTGGGCCATATTCTATAAATACGCATGCAAATTTTAGAATGCCCACGAAATGCCCATTTCCCTGCCTATAACCATGCCCCTTTTTGCCTGAGTGCATTAGAAGTTAGGCGTACTGTATTACAGAATACACTTAGCAAGTTGTGTGCGTAAATTCTAATTGCCAATTAGTGCTCATTATTGCTTGTTAAGAGCTGGTATCAACACTGATTAGCTTGTTAAGCCAATTAAGTTACGCGCATTGTCACAGAATATGCTTGGGTGTTGACGCAGATATCTAGGTGAGCTATATAGAATCTGGGGGTTGGTGCATGTAAGCGCACTCATTTAAACCTGCCATTGACATGGTGTAAATTGTCCCACCTAACTGAGGCACATCCATGCCAACTTGCACTAGTCTTCTATAATGGCATCTTGGCGGCCAGTGCATGGCATCAGTACGCCAAACGGAGGCGCCAATTCATAGAATTGTCTCCCATATGCATTATTTCAGGTTGCCATACAATTCCAGGCTTGTTAAGCATGGTTTTATCCTACAGTCCTTTTGTTTGATCCAGAGGGATCAAATGAGGATTAAAGACATTTAATTGATAAGGTGTGGCAGTGCATCAGTGCCTCAATAAAGATTAGTGCAGAACCTATTGAACAAGCTCTGTGAAACTACTGAAGCTGAAACTGTTGGCTTTTATTGTGAAGTATAAAACAAAATGAGCTGATTTTAATATATGTGTATGTTTATGACTTTTTATAAGAGAAGAGAGAAGACTGATGTGCCAGTGGCACTTTCATGATTGGATGCTAGACAGTTATATATTTTACCTTCCTTTTAGCTGTGTATCCAATGAATCATTATTGTATTTGTAGCGCTAGTGTATCAATATTATTACCCATATTTCAGTGTGGGTAATTTGCTAAGAAATAAAGGCTGGACAATATGCATGATATTATAAAATTACATAGGGGGTCTTTTACAAAGCGGCAGTAATCCCAATACGGGCTTACTGTACACTATCCTGGAACTACCACCGAACCAACGCGGCCACTGGCAGTAGTTCGGGCACGAGTGAAATTTTTTTTTATAGTGCATTGCTAACCTAGTGGTAATCAGGCATTGCTGCATGCTGCCCGATTACTACCGGGTTACCACGGGAGCCCTTACCACTACCTGAATGGATAGCAGTAAATTCTCCCCACCACATGGCCACGCGGTAAGAGCTATCTTGCCACATGGCCATTTTATTTCAGGGGCTTTTACCTGCTGTGATAAAAAGGGCCCCCAAAGCTACCACAGGGCCCTTTTTCCTGCAGCTTAGTAAAAGGGCCCCATAATTTCTAGTCTCCATCTTTAGATATCAAATATTCCTAAATTAGACATTGTCCATTACTGATGATTTCTTTTTACTTTCTTGTAACTGTTTCTGCACATGTTTCTAATAACTGTTGTATTTCTTATCAATTAAGACTTTCACAAGTTTTCCTTTTACTAGACAACCAGGTAGACCACTGGGTGTGTTTTGCAGTGATCAGAGGGTGTGTGTATATGGGAGGGGAGGGGAGGGTCGGGGGGGGGGGGGGGGTGGCTTCTACTTGAGGAGGCACTTTTGGTTGAAGGAGTCTCTTGAGCTATGCTTCCCAATCTTTTGTGGCCATGACCCTATGATTGCAGCCAAATAAAATTGTGTGACCCCCCTGGAGGTGCAGAATAATGATGCATCATTTGGGTTCCCAACCCAAAGTTTGAGAAACACTGCTCCTGAGGTAAGTGACCTGCCAGGGGCTGACCTGTTGGGAGATACTGTCAAGAAGGATGCAGTTAGGGGGGATGGCCGGTTGGGTTGCAGATCACTTATATAAGTTAGTACTGAGGCCCATGTTACATGCCTCCCATACTATTTGCCAAGACATGTTATAAAGGCCTGTGTGGTAAGTTTCTGCCCTAAAAGAGAAGCAAGTGGAAACACAGTTTCAAGAGATCAAGCCAGGATCAGGGGTGAGATGCTCCAAAAAACTTTATTGAGGACCCAACACGGTCCGTGTTTCGGTTTTTAAAAAAACCTTCATCAGGGGTCAATCAGTAGTAGCACAGGGGATATACTGACAGACAAAGGAGCTTGTAAAAATGTAGTCTCTTTTGGAGCTACACATTCAGCTTGATATATAGCACGTTGTTCTGCTCTTAATAATTTCTGGTCAATGTTTCCACCACGGGGATTTTGTTTAATAAGTCTTTTGCTGTGGCTCATCCATCCCTTCAAAATTCTGCACCTGACAATTTGAGAATTGAGGCCAGTGGGTGTTATTCTGTTGCTGGATTTTACCAGGGGAAAAAAAAAAACTGGCCTCAATTCTCAAATTGTCAGGTGCAGAATTTGTCTGTCAGTATATCCCCTGTGCTACTACTGATTGACCCCTGATGAAGGTTTTTTTAAAAACCGAAACACGGACCGTGTTGGGTCCTCAATAAAGTTTTTTGGAGCATCTCACCCCTGATCCTGGCTTGATCTCTTGAAACTGTGTTTCCACTTGCTTCTCTTTTGTGTTGAACTTTTGTGGAAATTTTTGGACCTTTTATTTCTAAAGTTTCTGCCCTATGCAGTAAAACGAGCTGCACTTTAGTAAACACCAAATCTGTCACCATTTCTGCCTCTCTCCAGATAAACATCCTGATCCACAGTTAGAAACCAGTACAGTGTGAAACAAGTAGCAGAACTATGAGAAGAGGGGTTATGTTATAATGGACTTATAACCCACCAACTCTCTCAATTGGGGTTCTAAGTGGGATACGAAAAGAGAACTGATACTTTTTATCAGGATTTGCAAAAGCTATTCAAAACTACTTCTTAAAAGAATTGGAAAACAGACAAGTCTTCACTATTTTACAAAAGGAAAAATAACTTATCTTAGAGTAGATTTCAATAGAAAGGTAATTCCATAACAGCACAGCAAGATATATAAAAGAATGAGAGTGCTTTAAACATCACATTTCTAACTGTTGGAAAAACCAGAAGCAAATAATTACAGCTCCAAGTTACTGTAGTAGAACTTAGCAGTTTAATCAATTGAGATAATCCCTCTGGGCAGTAGCCTTCTAAGACCTTAAACACTAAGCAAACCACCTTAAAATGAACCCGAGACCACACTGGTAACCTGTGCAGCTCCACCAACAGAGGTGTAACATGATCTACTCTTGATTTACAGTATATAAATCTAATCTAGCAGCTGAATGTTGAATTAGCTGTATCTTACTAATCAATTTTGTAGTGATTCCCAAATACATGGAATTTTCATAGTCCAGCAGAGCTAGAATCGATAACTGAACAATAATTCTAAAATGATCCTGCAAAAAATACAGACATAACAAATGTAGCTGTTTTTGCTTAAAATAAGCTTTCCGAACTAGATTCTTCACCTGGGGTTCCATTGTCAGTGAGGAATTTAAAGCATTCTCAGAACTTTAGAAGCTCTCTCAACATTAAGCCGAATCATTTCATTATTCAAAATGAATTTAGCGATATTAAATTTTTGTATTATCAGTATTCAATTTAAGACATACAGAGTGAACCACTTCCTAATTTTATCAATGCTACTATTAATAAATCTAGAAGTGGATTCAATACCTTGGCCAAGAGGAATCAATACAAAGATGTCATCAGCGTAGGAGAGTATCAGCTCGCCTGTGTTAAATTAAATTAGGCCAAGTGAACTCATATAAATTGTACAGGAGTGGAGAAATGGAAGAACCCTGTGGAACTTCACAAGGGGGTACCCAGGGAGATGAAAAAATTGCACCTTTCAATACCAAATACTGTCTGTTCTTCAAAAAGGACTCAAACCAATGATAAACAGAGCCCGCTAATCCAAACTCAGATAGTAAAGTAAGTAAAATATCATGATTGACAGTAGCAAAGGCTGCAGAAATATTGAATTGTAATAACATCATCTCTCACCCTCTGTACAATACCCACTTTACCTCAGAAGTCAAAGACAACATCAAGGTCTCGGTACCATGCCAATTTAGTAGCTCTAAGGGTGAATCTTTCAGCAAGAAAGAAGGAATACTGTCCAGAGGACACCCTGCACCAAATAACCTATTTACCAGTGGACATAAAGTAAGAGAAGAAACAGATGCAAAAGTAGTCCGTGCTCTATCAACTGGAATGTTTACTAACTGATCATAAGATTAAGAATGACAAAAATTAAATTCAATAGTAGACTTAAACAATTGATAAATATTATTAACCTTAGATGCAAAATAGCCAAAGCCTCCACTGAAGGTTGAACCAAACTAGGAGAGGAAGTTACTGTCAGATTTTGTTGTAATATTCCAAATAATTTCCATAAATTTGGTCACTCAATTCCCACTAAAGATAAGTTTTTATCTGTTATATTTAAGGACATTAATTGTAAGAAAGTTTTTGCGGAGGTTTTGATGCCTATGATTGTCTAGCACCTATACAGGTTCTATACCTGGGTGTTCTGAGGCTTTTACTCCGAAAGTTAAACTATTTTGGTGAAGTTGTTTTTGAACATTGTTTGTACTGTACTTCACTTTGCCCCTTTCTTTTGTTTGAAGCTGAGAAACATCTACAGCAGTGAGACCTACAAAATGACAGGTAAACCCAGATTACCAAAATAAGTAGAATCCACACATGGACCCCAACCTTCATTCAAGCTGAAGAACTGGCATGCAGTCCTAGAAGCAGAAAAACAGAATCTATCCCAGGACAAGGAGAAACTGGAACTCATATACCCCACACCTGCACAATCAGCAGCTGTTCCTAAGAAGCAAAGAGGTCCTTTTACTAAGCTGCGGGAAAAAGTGGCCTGTGATAGTGTGGGCTCATATTTTGGGCACACACTGGGCCATTTTTTTTATTGTGGCTAGGAAAAAGGGCTTTTTTTTAATGGGCAGGGAAATGGGCATGCATTGAAATTAAAACTAGTTTGCGCCTATATATGACCTGAGCCCTTACCATCACCCATTGACTTAGCAGTAAGGGCTCATGCATTACCCGCATGGTAACCATGCAGCGCATGCCAACTGCTGATTACTGCTGGAAATGCCCCCCCCCCCCCCCCGGTAGAAAACAGAAAATTATTTTCTACTGTGGGATTCGGTGGATGCCAAATTCAGAATTACCGCTGGGTGCATGTGCTAGCCCGGTGGTAGTGCAGATTTGACACATACTACTCACATGTTAGCCCTTCCATACCTTAGTAAATGGGCCCCAAAGGAGGTGATGATTGATGATTTCCTTCTGAGGAGCACAGAGTCATCCATCTACTGACCACATGCAATGTTCTGGGAGGTATGCTGTCTACCAGGTGCCTAGTTCCAAAACAGAAAGTTTGCTGAGATTTATCAAGCCTATTGTCTATTACCCTGATACTGCTTATCATTGTAGGCATGAACGATACTGCTAGATATACATCCTCCCCCAAGTTGTTCTACTTCCCAGCTACTAGTGTTGCAGTCCAAACATACTCCATCCATTATCCTGATCTAACTTTGCCATTTACAGGACCCAGACTGTAGAAATCTGCCCAACATTGGTCTTACTTGCCTACCTCTGGAGCTGCCGTCATAGCTCACTCCAGCTATGAGGCCATTTAAGTTTTTGTTTTGAGTCCATCTTTTTTCTGTATAGGGACCTCTGATTTTATTCCATGCATGTTAA
Source organism: Microcaecilia unicolor (assembly GCF_901765095.1). Lineage (NCBI taxonomy): Eukaryota > Metazoa > Chordata > Amphibia > Gymnophiona > Siphonopidae > Microcaecilia > Microcaecilia unicolor. Next base: position 115,196,216 of record NC_044031.1, on the reverse strand, counting down.
TTTAAATTGTGGCGCCAGATTTAATTCAAAGCAATGACAAACACTACTGAATATTTTCCTCTATATTTTAATGTTCCTATTAAAGTGCCCCTGATTTCCCAAACATATATATTTTTTCTTTTTGTTGTATATGTCAAAATAGCAGTATGAGCTGGCATGCAATGATATGGAACACTGAGTGGACAAACAACTTGAATAAAAGCGATAACAAAAACAAAGCAATCCCTGTGCAACATTGATTAATGTGTCTTTCCAGCCTCAAAGTAAAGCATCTGTGACTCAACAATTATGTTTTATTCTAGTTTTTACTGCTGAACAAAACTAACCCCACAGCCGAAAGATTTTCAAAGATGCACAGCTCAGACGTTTTATCACATTTTATTATGATTAGATCTCTTTATACATAGGAACACTGGCACATAGAAGATGCTGTCAGATAAGGAGCAAGTGGTCTATCCAGTCTACCCAATTACTTTGGATCACATTGCTAAAGATTTATTCAGCAACCAGCTGTAGACGTTTGATTGCTTATAGGATATCGCTCTTTATCCGGGTCAGTTTACGTTGACTTCCAGTCCTGAATAGAAGAACATATAGTACAAGTTCCCAAAAATAATTCAGTGCCCAGCCCCTTTCCAACACCCTGTTTTGTAATAGTGAAAACAGCTACCAAAACGAATAGGAGTTTTGCACAAATCTAGTTAGTTTCTTCTCAATACGTATAGATGCCTGTTTACCTATGGCTTTGTTACATGGTATCTGGCAAACAAAACCATAATGAGCACAATTGCACCTTCTGCAACTTGCCCACTGATGCCCCCCTCTGCCCACCCACTTCACCATTGCCAATAAGAGGAGATAGTAGGCTGAAAGCAATATCTCCACCCCTCTATATTTGCATCCTGTGTGGCCAGACCATTCACACAGCCTTTCTTGGTAAAGTGCTGTTGACAATCACCAACCTAACGGCATCAAATTGATTAGTTTGGGGGACCTGCAGTGGCACTGCATCATATTTACTTTATTTATACATTGTATTTTCTATATCACTTCTCCAGTTATCTCTGCTCTTGAGAGAGTAAAGGACAAGGTTTTTATTTTTGTTTCTGTTTTTTTTTTTTTTTACAATACTTGAATAGCTTGAATACTTGAATTCCCTTTCACGGTGTTGATTTCTTCCACCACTGCTGGTAGTTTGTTCTAAAATACTTCAATTTAATGTACCCTGGACAGGATAATAATGTCAAACCAGAAAAAAATCTGCACTTCTAGAGATCCTCAAACATGGAACTTAGGCTTAAATTCAATCAATATGCTACTTGTGCTCCTAATTGTCAATATTAGGGGCCAAAGTGAAACTATTTTCCAGCATCAACTGCAAATATGCTTAAATCTACATTTAAATAAAACAATCCCATTCTTTGTGAAGTCCACTCTGCACATACCATTTGCTTGTAAATTCAAAATCGGTTGCAAAATTGGTTACAGTCATAAAACTCATCTGCTTGATTATAAACTTTTCAACTCAAGCAAACAACTCACAATACAGGAGAGAAAGGCAATGTCAGATTTTGTTGTAATATTCCAAATAATTTCCTTAAATTATCCATTGTAAAATGATACATATATGCAAGAGCAACAGTTCAAAATATTTTCATTTTGATCATTTGATTGACAGGGGGTAATTCCCTATACAGTAAGTTGCCTAAAGTTGGATTCCAGGTTTTTTTGCGCACTAACCCCAAGATTCTATATACGCCACCAGATTCTATATAGTGCGCCTAGCATTGTGTGCCGAAATCCAGGCGGATTCTATAACTATGCATATAACTTAATTGGCTTTCACAAGCTAATCAGCATTTTTAACAGCACTTAACAAGCAATAATGAAAAGTTATTGGCATTGATGTTGCCTTTAGAATTTACATACACAACATCCTAAGTGTATTCTGTAAAGCACTGCACCTAAATCCTAACGTGCACCGGCAAAAGTGAACAGGTTATGGGCAGAGAAGTGGGCGTTTCATGGCCATTCTGAAATTTACATGCACTGTCATAGAATATGCCCTAGTGCGCCTAAATCTACACACTGGTATTTTTGCCACATTTTTGTTGGTGTAAATGGACATGCATACATTTAGGAACTATGAATTCTGCCTAGGTGTATTCTATAAACCATACCTAAATCTAGGCATGGTTTATAGAATACGCCTAGGCAAAAATGTTTACCAGGTGGACTTTTACGCACCATATATAGAATCTGGCCCACAGTGACTAAAAATGTGTGTGCAAATTTGGTAGTGTGGCAAAATTGTATGTACAATTTAATTGCTTAACAAGCCAATTGGGCACCAATAATTGACCAACAAACAATTATAGGCACTAATTGGAACTAATTAGATAGTTGTTGATGTTTCTTATGGCCTTGGGGATTAAATTCCACCATTTGGAACCCAGGTAGCTAACCCAGTTGTGTTGATGGATTTGTAGGTGATGTTGTTCCAGTTGGGTAGATGTAGTAGTAAGTAGCTCCTGGTTTCTGGGTTTGCATTCCTTGGTGATAATTCAATCAGGTCTAGCATGTAGTCGGGATACATGCCGAATAGTATTTTAAGATGAGGGTGCTGGCTTTAAAGAACAAGCTGGCCTTAATTAAGAGCCAGAGTAGCATTACAAGTAGTAGAGTCACTCTATCATATTTAGATTTTTTTAATATTAGTCTTGCTGCCATGTTTTGGACAGTCTGCAGTGATTTTAGCATGCTTCTTTGCATCCTATGCAGGGGCATAGGCACGGGTGGGCCTGGGTGGGCCCAGGCCCACCCACTTAAGCCCAAGGCCCACCCAGGAATGGTGCACCCCGAGTCGCTCTGAGGCCCCGCGTGGTATTCCTCCTTCCCTCCCTCGCCCAACCATCAGCCCTCCTCCGCTCCTCCTCCGTTCCCCCCCTCAGTTCCGTCCGCCCCCCCACGCAAATGTTTAACCTGTCCTTTTTGTTTCAGTAGCAGCGAGCGATGTGAAGACACTGCTTCAAGTTCTCCCTTTCCTCTTCACGCAGTGTCCGTCCCGCCTTTACGATGACGTATTTCCTGTTTCCGCGAAGGCGGGACGAACACTGTGTGAAGAGGAAAGGGAGAACTTGAAGCAGTGTCTTCAAGTCGCTCGCTGCTACTGAAACAAAAAGGACAGGTTCGTGTGCGCGGGAGGCGGGGGGACGGAGAGGACTCGGAGGGCTTTTGGGGAACTGAGGGAGGGCAGGGAGACTCGCTGGCCATGGAGGGGAGGGGAGGGGGGAACGGAGAGGACTCGGAGGGCTTTTGGGGAACTGAGAGAGGGCAGGGAGACTCGCTGGCCATGGGTGGGAGGGGAGGGGGAACGGAGAGGACTCGGAGGGCTTTTGGGGAGCTGAGGGAAGGCAGGGAGACTCGCTGGCCATGGGTGGGAGGGAGGGGGGACCGGAGAGGACTCAGAGGGCTTTTGGGGAACTGAGGGAGGGCAGGGAGACTCGCTGGCCATGGGTGGGAGGGGAGGGGGGAATGGAGAGGACTCGGAGGGCTTTTGGGGAACTGAGGGAGGGCAGGGAGACTCGCTGGACATGGAGAGGAGGGCGGGGGGGGGAGAGAACAGATCGCTGGAGGGAAGGGGACAGAGGAAATTGCTGGACATCAGGACATGGATGGATGGAGGGGAGAGAGGAAATTGCTGGACATGGATGAGGAGAGGGGAGGGGAGGGCAGGGGGAGAAAGCATAAGGACACAGGAGGATGGTGGACATGGTGAGTGGAAAATATCAAATAGAAAGAAGACACTGCATAAAACAGAAGACACTGGGACCAACGCGAATAGAAAAACTAAATGATTAGACAACAAAAGGTAGAAAACATTTTTTAATTCAGAATTTATTAATTGGACTATGTCAGCTTTTGGAAATGTGCAACTGTGATATTTTGCATGTAAGTTTCAGTTTTTCTAGTATTGCTGCATGCTGAGTCTGACTTCTTGAGGTAACTTTCCAGTTCAGAAATTTGCCTTCATATCTGTTGTGTCATGTGTTTTTCATGTGTGATCAAGGTGCAGTATTCTGCTAGCGTGTAGTATTTGAAGCCTTTTTTGTTTTGTTTTTTTTTTGTTTCACTAGGTTTTGTACTGGTGTTTTAGAGCCTGGTGTAATTATAGTGCTGCCTTTCCACGCATAAGGTTGTAGCTCGTTCTGTCCTTGGAATTAGTGCTGTTATGGTTTGGTAAGGTTATAAGTGTGTTTTTGCACAAGTTTGTGTATAGTGTTTTGCAGTGGAGAATTTGTGTATTGGCCTTACTGAGGTGGCACCAAAACATCAGAAAGGGTGTAGAGCGTAAATCATGGCACACTACCTCTTGAAGGATCTATATATGGTCGTTAATAAAAGGAGCTCATTGTGAACACTATCCACCCTAAAAAGGTGTTTTGTGGCTCTACATGAGAATTGTGATATGATCCCTTGTTTCATATTGTTGACGGTCTGCATTTTCCGTATCGGTATATTGGTGTATTAGGGTCTGCCCAGTGTAATATTTATAGTACAGTAAGGTTCTGAGTGTGTTTTTGCACAAGTTTGTGTATAGTGTTTTGCAGTGGAGAATGTGTGTATTGGCCTTACTGAGGTGGCACCAAAACATCAGAAAGGGTGTAGAGCGTAAATCATGGCACACTACCTCTTGAAGGATCTATATATGGTCGTTAATAAAAGGAGCTCATTGTGAACACTATCCACCCTAAAAAGGTGTTTTGTGGCTCTACATGAGAATTGTGATATGATCCCTTGTTTCATATTGTTGACGGTCTGCATTTTCCGTATCGGTATATTGGTGTATTAGGGTCTGCCCAGTGTAATATTTATGGTACAGTAAGGTTCTGAGTGTGTTTTTGCACAAATTTGTGCATAGTGTTTTGCAGTTGAGCGATTGTCGCTTTGATTGATGCTTTGAGCAACCACTTTATTCTTTGACATATGATACATATCTAATATCTAAAATTCTTTGACATATGATACATATCTAATATCTAAATTTAATTAAAGGTATTAATTGTCAATGGGGTGGAGCTAGGGAGAGGTGCCAGACCATAGACTGGAGGCGGGGAAGGGAGAAAAGTGCTGGTCCGATTGGTATTAATTGCCTTTGGAGAAAGTCTTCAGCTAACAAAGCTTGAGGATCCTCATTAGCTAAAGTATTTATATTTTGAGGTGGAGGTATGGCAGATCAGAGATAATTTTGTGCCCACCCACTTTAGGCTCAGGACCACCCAAAATTGGCTGTCTGGCTACGCCACTGATCCTATGTATGCTGTGTTGAAGTAGTCTAGTTGTGGTAGCATCAGAGATTGTACTATAAGGCGGAATACTTGTCTGGAAAAGTAATCTCTGATCCTCAGTTGCATAAAGTTTTGAAAATTTTGATGTCACTGCTGAGATCTGGTTTTCAAGAGATAGGTGTTTGTTGATGATGATTCCTAATATATTTAGTTGCGGTTCAATAGGGTATGTTGTTTGGTGTATCGTTAGTGTTTGGAAGGCAGTAGGATTGTGTGAGATAGATAGTATCAGTAATTTAGTTTTATGTCTGTTTAGTTTAAGTTTGAAAGTTTTGGCCCATTCTTCCATGAGGTCTATTCCTTTTTTTTGCCTTGTCCATTATCTCTGTGATATTTTTGTTGAAAGGCAATCCGCTTAAGTGCAAGGGTCTGGGACCAAAGAAATGCATGCAGTTAACCAGAGCGTGCACTAAACCGTTGTGACCCAAAGAAGCTTGACATCTGATAAACATATTTACAGTACTGTTTATTATTATATGTACAGTATACAGTCTCAGTTAACTGACATTAGGCTTACTTGAAGTAATCAGTTATAATCCTCTGTACATTCTTCGGTCTGTGAGTTCCATAGACTACGTCTGCCAGACGGTTAAAAGCTGTCATAGCGGGGCACCTACGTTTTAAAGTTTCCATGTAGGTGTCTTATATCTATTAATAATGTTAATTACCTTTTCTAAGACCCAAAGAAATTGTCAGAGTTTATAATGTTAAAGGAAAAGGATGTAGTTCCAACCTGAATTCTATCACAGATAACGCTGTGTATACTGCTAGCGGGTCGATTTTGTGTTCTCCTCTCTTTTTTTTTCATTTTTTATTCTTCTTTCTTTTTTTTCCAGATCTTGCTCCAAAAAATTGTGGTCAAATATAAAAAAATTTAATTTCCTTTAATCCCAATTGGGAATTGTTTTTGTTAGTTCCTTATTGATTATTTTCTAATTCTGAGCATTTATATGATATGAATGTAAAATTATATAATGGAATAAATAAAAAAAAAAAAAAAAAAGCTGTCATAGCACTGACATCCAGTGGCCTCCAGATAGGCCCGCACGGTGTTGAGACTTTCCAGCGCTCTTGCAAAAGTGACAGGAGGAGGTTGTTGAATTTCATCAGCATGTGCCTCACTGCTCATTTCTTCATCTGTTCCATCATCAGCCATTGTTGCCTGCGTGTAGGCGCATATCTCGGCATCAGTGCTGTCTTCAGCTGTTTGTAGATTGTAATCAACAGCTACGTAGCGATGGAACTCCTCTTCAGTAACACCGGCTGGGATGTCAATAACCTGTTCGTCTGACGCATTTGAAACAGCTGCATCTGTTTCGTCCCTCTCCACATCCTTAACAAAGCTTGCCCGCTTGTAGCAGTTCACAATGGTTGCCTGTGTAACATGATTCCAGGCTTCTTTCTGCATATGTAGGGAATTCAACAGTGATAGATTATGAGCCAATTCAACAGCACGTTTATCCTTGCCAGTCTGGTCATCCATAACGCTCATCAGATGACGTAGCACAAGAGCCCCATAATGTTATTTGAAATTGGCTATTATGCCCTGATCCATAGGTTGGATCAGAGAGGTAATGTTTGGTGGCAGGAAGACCACCTTGACGTTAGACAGCCAGACATCATCCCTGTGTGCAGCACAATTATCACAAAGCCACAAAATCTGACGATTTTGTGCCCACATTCTAGTGTCTAACATCTTTAGCCACTGCTTCCAAATTTCCCCAGTCATCCATGAATTTGTGTTAGACTCATATGACACAGGAAGTCACTTAACTTTCTTGAAGCAACGGGGCTGTTTGCTGTTTTCAATGACGAGGGGTTCCAACTTCTCACTCCCATCCATATTGCAGCAAAGGAGGATTGTCAGTCGGTCCTTCGATGTTTTACCTCCAGTAGTTTTGGCATGTTTGAATGCAAGTGTTCCATCAGGAATCGTTCGCCAGTAGAGACCATTTTTGTCAGCATTGAAAATGTCACGAGGTGCAAACTCATTCAAGATAGTAGGAAGAACTGAAACAACCCAATTTTCAGCACCAAAGTCATCAGCGTCTTGTTTCTCACCATGCTGTTTCTTGAATTTTATGTTGTTCCTCTCCTTCCATCTTTCCAACCATCTAACAGTGCCTTTGAATTCAGTTAGTCCAAGACTTTCAGCTAGCTGGTAAGCTTTCTCCATAAGCAGTGGACCACTGACAGGAAACTGTCTGCTCCTGACTTGAGAAAACCACCGAAGAAGAGTATCTTCTACCTCCTCAGCTTTTCCAACCCGTTTCTGTTGTGGATTTGTATTGTTTTGCCAGTCTTCCAGAAGCTGTTTTTTCTGCTTCTAGACACGTGCAATTTGACTGGGATTGACACCATATTCTTTAGCAACAGATGCTTGACTTTGTTTGTTTTCTAATTTTTTAAGAACTTCTATTCGTTCAGTCAGTGTTAAAGTCTTACAGTTCTGCCGCGACGACGTCCCCGGTGTATGCTTTATCAACATTCTTTCGCTTATTCTACCTATGGCAATTAAAGAGGCAGTAAATTTGAAACCTCGTTGCTTGTCAAGTGCCAATTGGCTTCCACATTCCAAGCACGCGCTTATGCGGAGTCTTTCCTGCAGAGGAGTGATCTTGAGCCATGCATTTTAGCGAATCTTGCACTTATCAGTGGTGCGCTAAACCGAAGTTTGTCCCCATAGAAATTGATGGTGCCAAAAATGGGACCGAAGTACGGCACGCAGTTAAACAGAGTATGCGCTTATCCAACGTGAACTTAAACGGAGTACACTGTATATGGATTCGATCCCACGTTTTCCAGTTTCTTTCCAAGCGGTGACATCATAATATTAAATAGTATTAGTGATATGGGGGAGCCTTATGGTACTCCACATTCTGGGATCCAGGCAGCTGATAGCTGGTTGGACATTTTTACTATGTATGATCTTGTTCTTAGGAAACCATTTATCCAGGCTGCCACCGTGCCATTGATTCCCATGTTGTCTAGCAGAGTCATTAGTGTTGTGTGATCTACTACATCGAATGTGCTCAACATGTCAAATTGTAGTAGTAGAATTTTCTGACCTTGGCAAATCAGTCTTCTGAATTTTGTTATGAGCATGGTTATGACTATCTCCATGCTGTACATTGGTCTGAAACCTGATTGTGAATTGTGGAGGATTGAGAATTGCATCCACTATTCTGTTAATTGTTGTGCTACTAGGCCATCCATCGTTTTGGTCAGTAGTGGTATTGAAACCACTGGTCTGTAGTTTGTGATGTTGATGATTTTGTTCGTGCCATTTTTTGGAATTGGGGTGAGTATGATATTGCCCTTATCCGAGGGGAAGTGGCCATTCGTGAACATGCATTATATATGTTCCATGTAGCATTGGATAAACCAGTCTGGTGGAGTTTTCATCTTGTAATTAGGACAGCTTTCTAGTATACATTTTGCATGCACGTATTTTGTTAACATTGTTTTGACTATTTTGGTTGTGGGTATTTTGAAGGAGGACCATATTCTGTCTGCCTTGATGTGGTCATTGTCTGTTTCATATTCGTGTAAGAATTCTGTGAGTGTTGATTGTGGTGCATAAAGCGCCAATCTTATTTTTGTTATTTTTTGCTCAAAATATTGTGCAAGCTTGTCTACCAATGGTGGGATCTCATTTGTTATTAGTAGGTTTTGTGTGTGTAGTAGGTTGTTCATAAGTTCGTATAATTTTTTCGTGTTGGTCTGTTCTGGGTTCATGTATATGTTGTAGTATTCTGCCTTGGCTTTCTTTATGCTGTGTTTATACGCTCTTAAGGCTTTTCTCCATGTGCTTTTTGTTTGATTCTATTTTGATTTTGGACCACTTTCTAATTTCCTGCATAGTCTTTTCATCACTATTAGCTCGTTCTTGAACCAAGGGTAGTTTATTTTTTTGCTTCTTGTTTTGAGTGGTGCTATTTTGTCCAGTGTGTTTGTTCTTAAGTCATCCCAATTTCTCATCAAGTGAGTAGTGTTTGGTGTCATGTGCATTAGTTCATTCTGTGCTGTTAACCAGAAGTTATCATTGTCTATCTTCCTTCTGGATATGAATTTTTGTGGTTTTCTTTTCTCCTTCTTCATACCATTTTCTTTCCATTAGAGACTGAAGGTTAGTTTGCTGTGGTCTGACCATATCAGTTCTTCCCATTTATGATTTTCTAGTATATAGTTATTGTTTATTGAGAGCCTGTATGCTAGTATATCTAGTAGATGGCCTTTTATGTGGGTTGATGTAGCTTGCAGTGTTTTGAAGTTCCATTAGTTTAGGAAGGTGGTTAGGTTTCTGGTGTTGGGGTCGTGTTGATTTTCTAGGTGTAGATTGATGTCTCCCAGGAGAAGTACATCAGTGTAATTTGTACATGTGCTTGATACAAAGTCCATGAAGTCATTTTGAGCATTGGTCAAACTTCCTGGTGGGCGGTAGAAGAGTAAGCAGCATAGTGGGACTGATAGCATGTCAAAAGTGATTTTGCAAGCTAGTATTTCAATTGTTGGGGATCTGTGTTCAGCAACAGGTTTTACTGTGAAGTGGGCTTTGTATATTAAGGCAACCCCTCCTACTTTTTTTTGGGTTCTGTTGATATGTATGATTTTATAGCCTTGTGGACATATGTCTAGGATTGCTGGGTCATCTTTGTTTTGTAGCCATGTTTCTGTTATGAATAGGAAGCCTAATTGTTAATTTTCAATCCAATCTCTGATGATGGTCGCCTTGTTACTATTGATCTAGCATTTATGTAGCCTATTGCGATGTATCATTGTTAGCTCTTATGCACTGTACTGTTTTCAGTTGTTTGTGTATTTTGTCTTTCCTGAGTTTGTGTTCGTTTTGAAAATTGTTCGGTTTTGGTATCCTGCAGTAGGTTGTTATCTTGTTCTCTGGTTTTTCTTGTGGTTTGTGGGTTGGCTCTTCTAGTTAGTGATATGTACATCATCTAGCTGAGATAAGTTTAGGGATTCTATTCCATTCATCAAGGGCGGTGACTTGCAGCCTGGTTGTCCATATTATTATCAGGTAGTACCACCAGAGCCATACCTTTATATTGGCCATTCTTGTTTTGTGTTAAAGTGTCATACGTCACGGTCATCCTTTGTCCTTTTCCTAATATTAGGTGGGATAAATCTATTGAGTGTGTAGGAGATGTGGTCACATATGGTGGAGGCATAAAGTGGGTGTAGTTATTTATGTGTAGTTGTTCGGTTCTCTTTTGAATTTCTGCACACATGCTTGTCTCTTAGTCTTAGTGTCTAGAGGTGTGCCCCAGGGTACTGAGAAGTGAGACTGGCGGCATAAAGCGGGTGCTGCTATTTATGTGTAGTTGTTTGGTTCTCTTATGAGGTTCTTGCACACACATTTCTCTCTTAGTCTTAATGTCTATAGAATAGGCTCTCACCACGTGACACGGAGGTGCCTATAAAGTTGTTCACACTCCTAGATTTGCCTCCATAATAATGTTTATTTAAACCATGCTTAAATGGCATCAACTATGATGCTAAGTCACTTAGCAGCACTGAGTGAAATCTGCAGCACTTTAATTTGCTACAAAGGAAAAAAAAAGTGACAGACCATTAAAAGAAAATGACTGTCATGTCAATGTTTTATTGTGCCAAATACTTAAAATATCTTTACAGTAGATAATAATAAAACTGCTACTGTGCCTCTATATGTCAAAATGATTCCTCTTGGTGCTTAAAGTGAACATTTACTGCTGTCTTTCGAAAATTATAGCAACAGTTCTTGTGGTCATATACAAGATATAATTATACACCCAGTGGCCACAATCCAGATAGTATTTACAACAGCCTAAAACCTGATATTTATAGGATTGAAGCATTAACATATAATTGTCTGGCAAGAATACTGTATAAAAGTTTTAAAAGGCAGTGGTTGTTAATCTAGTCCTTGGAATCTTCTTGGAACTTTGAGTTGAATAGAAACATGGACAATGACAGTAGATAAAAACCCATATGGTCTATCCAATCTGCCCATCCATACCAACTCCTAAGCTCTACATTCCCTTCCTCTCCCTTAGAGATCATCTGTGTTTATTCAGACACAGTTCTCACCTCCACTGCCTTTCCTGTAAAGAAAAATAATACCCAGAAGGAATATGTTTGAAAATTATCTATTGATAAAGAAGACAGATTCACTGTGGATTTTTAGAAGACCAATCAGAGTGGACAGGTTCCAAGGACTAGGTTAAGAACCACTGTTACATAGAACAAATATTTATTCCTCTTATTGCACATGCTGTTAAAAACAGATTTTATTAGAGTAATTTGTGTTTGAGCCAGCACAATTAGAGATGCAAACAGTATTCTAGGTTCACTGATTAGTAGTGATGTGCACTAAAAAAAAAGTTTCATTATTTTATATGTTCTTGTCCGTCTTTTCATTCATTTTGTCACAATTGGGGAGGTAATTCTTCCAAGTTTGGGCTCTAACATAGGTATGTATTATCTAAGTTTTACGAAATATTCAAGCATGCATCATCAGCAGAGGAAACAGTTCCCAAATATACCAAGTGTGGGGCAAAGTGGCAATATGGGGCATAAACACCCACAGTGCAGCAAGAAGTGGAAAAATGGCCAAACAGCACTAAAAATATCCAATGGCATAGCGGGGGGGGGGGGGGGGGGGGGGGGGAAGGGGAGGGGAGGGAAAGAACTGAACAAAGCCATGGACCGATGTTTATCAAACAGTTAATTAGAAACCTGTATGCAAGGGATTGGTTCTACTTCTGTCCCTATCCCGCCCCCAACTGGCTCCAGATTGCCTGGGTTAAAAAGTAATCATACAATGCTCCTGTTTCCCACTAGACATTGATGGCACATAGAGTTAAATGGCAAACTAAAAGAAATTAAAATAAAATAGAAGCTTTATTTTGCTGCTGTCTTTGTTTTATTTCATTTCATTGTCAGATATTCAAAATGAGGTATCTTCTGTTTTATTGCATTTCTCTCATTTAATTTTCAAATGAATGCACATCCCAAGGATAAGTCACTCTGATATCCAAACAATTTTGGTATATATGCCGATAGCAAATGGAAAATATCCCTTAGCTATTTTTGTCCCTTGCTATTTTGTCTAATTCAAGAAAAACTCTTACAGCAGCAGTATTTTCTGAGCACTTTCTGTCCTGGAACATCACAAGGAAGCTGACAGGCACCTTTAAGCATAAAACCTTTACATACTTTATCGGGGTTTTTTTTCTATTGTCTCCTGTACTATTTTATTTTCACTGTACCTACAGTGGTTGTGATTCTTCTGGGGACTGCAGTCATCCATCATTGGTATGAAGCTGTCATGCTCACCAGAAAAATTTCAGGTTGCTTAAGGGGGCAATTTTTAAATTCTCTGACTTAGGGCAAATTCTATAGACACATAACACTCCCAGACTTTGTACTAAGTTTCAACAAGAAAATGTGCACATCCCTTCACTTTTACCATGAATACCTGGAGGGGCATAATCAAACGCGGTGCCCAAGTTTTCCTGAGGGTGTCCTTGCAGAACGTCCTCACAAAGGGGCGGGGAAACCCGTATTATCGAAACAAAATGGGCGTCCATCTTTTGTTTCGATAATACGGTCGGGGATGCCCAAATCTCAACATTTAGGTTGACCTTAGAGATGGTCGTCCTTAGAGATGGTCATCCCCGGTTTTCAGCGATAATGGAACGACCAAATCTAAGCCATCTAGCCATGTGAGGCACCAGCATTCATAGTGCATTGGTCCCCCTGACATGCCAGGACACCAACCGGGCACCCTAGAGGGCACTGCAGTGGACTTCTCAAATTGATCCCAGGTGCATAGCTCCCTTACCTTGGGTGCTGAGCCCCCCAACCCCCCCCCCCAAAAAAAAACCACTACCCACAACTGTACAACACTACCATAGCCCTAAGGGGTAAAGGGGGGTACCTACATGTGGGTACAGTGGGTTTCTGGTGGGTTTTGAAGGGCTCACATTTACCACCACAAGTGTAACAGGTAGGGGGGATGGGCCTGAGTCCGCCTACCTGAAGTGCACTGCACCAGGGACCTACATACTGCTGTCAGGGAGCTGGGTAGAAGAGATCCTACTCTAGAGTTAAAACAGCAAATAGATGAGTGGGTGGACACTGCAGTATTAAATGGTATACTTACGATTAAGGAGCAAAGATTTTTATGTCATCCGTGTCCGAAGATTCCGTATATATATTTTGTACCCAAGGTTCATAAAACCTTGGAGGACCGCCCCTGCCGCCCTATAGTATCGACACGTGACTCTGTCTTGGAACCTATATCTCAATTCATGGACAGGTTTTTAAAACCTTATGTGAGCCAGGCAGAGTCATATGTCAGAGATTCTTTACATTTTATTCAATTGCTAGAAGAGATTGATTTAACACACATACGGAATGGTGAATTTCACATGATTGGGCTAGATGTGGTAGCTTTATATACCAACCTTCCTCAAGATCAACTCATTAAGATGGCATCAGAATATTTGATACGATCTGCCATGCCTATGGCTAAAGTTAAGGTGTTGAGCCAATTGCTCACCTTGGTGGTCTGCCAGAATTATTTCAGTTTCCAGAATGAGTTTTATGTGCAGAGGGGAGGGGTGGCCATGGGGGCCACGGTCGCCCCTTCGCTGGCGTGTTTGTACATGACTCAGTTTGAGGAGAAATATGTATATCACTCACCATGGCAGGAACATATCCTGCTATGGAAGAGATACATAGATGATGTGATCTTATTCTGGCAGGGCACTAGGGAAGAGGCCCTTAAATTTGTTGAGTATTTGAACACATTGGACACTCATGTGCACTTCACCTTTCGTATGGATAGTGAGAAAATTGAGTTTTTGGATATATTGGTCAAGAGAATGGATAATAATGAGTTCAGTACCACTATATATAGAAAACAGACAGACCATAATTCCATACTCCATTACACTAGCTTTCACCATCCTGCTCTCAAGAGAGGGGTTTCCATTAGCCAGTTTTTGAGACTTAGACGTATATGTTCAACCACAAGTGAATTTAGAAAACAAGCTAAGCCTATGACTCAAAGATTCCTGCAAAGAGGGTACCCTATGGGGGTGATTAAAAAAGCATACAAGAGAGCGTTGTATGCTCAACGTCCCTGGTTACTTCTCCCCACCCCGAGATCTATAGATCACACTTTATCTTGTGTTCTGCCTTTTTCTGTTAAAGCCTCTAAAATAGGACATATTATACATAAGAACTGGCACGTCCTAAGAACTCATCCGGTGTTTGCTGAGCATCCAAAAATAGCCTATTCCCGCATGTCTAATCTAGGGGAGTTGTTACATAAACCTAGAGATAATGGTAACAACCAGGGGCAACATTCACTCAATGGGTTTGGATCCCTGGTACCACCAAGAAATATTATTTGTGCAGCATTACTGATTGCACCAGTGTAGGTGTAGTTTATTGTATAATATGCCCTTGTCAAATGTACTATATACAGTGGGGGAAATAAGTATTTGATCCCTTGCTGATTTTGTAAGTTTGCCCACTGACAAAGACATGAGCAGCCCATAATTGAAGGGTAGGTTATTGGTAACAGTGAGAGATAGCACATCACAAATTAAATCCGGAAAATCACATTGTGGAAAGTATATGAATTTATTTGCATTCTGCAGAGGGAAATAAGTATTTGATCCCCCACCAACCAGTAAGAGATCTGGCCCCTACAGACCAGGTAGATGCTCCAAATCAACTCGTTACCTGCATGACAGACAGCTGTCGGCAATGGTCACCTGTATGAAAGACACCTGTCCACAGACTCAGTGAATCAGTCAGACTCTAACCTCTACAAAATGGCCAAGAGCAAGGAGCTGTCTAAGGATGTCAGGGACAAGATCATACACCTGCACAAGGCTGGAATGGGCTACAAAACCATCAGTAAGACGCTGGGCAAGAAGGAGACAACTGTTGGTGCCATAGTAAGAAAATGGAAGAAGTACAAAATGACTGTCAATCGACAAAGATCTGGGGCTCCACGCAAAATCTCACCTCGTGGGGTATCCTTGATCATGAGGAAGGTTAGAAATCAGCCTACAACTACAAGGGGGGAACTTGTCAATGATCTCAAGGCAGCTGGGACCACTGTCACCACGAAAACCATTGGTAACACATTACGACATAACGGATTGCAATCCTGCAGTGCCCGCAAGGTCCCCCTGCTCCGGAAGGCACATGTGACGGCCCGTCTGAAGTTTGCCAGTGAACACCTGGATGATGCCGAGAGTGATTGGGAGAAGGTGCTGTGGTCAGATGAGACAAAAATTGAGCTCTTTGGCATGAACTCAACTCGCCGTGTTTGGAGGAAGAGAAATGCTGCCTATGACCCAAAGAACACCGTCCCCACTGTCAAGCATGGAGGCGGAAATGTTATGTTTTGGGGGTGTTTCTCTGCTAAGGGCACAGGACTACTTCACCGCATCAATGGGAGAATGGATGGGGCCATGTACCGTACAATTCTGAGTGACAACCTCCTTCCCTCCGCCAGGGCCTTAAAAATGGGTCGTGGCTGGGTCTTCCAGCACGACAATGACCCAAAACATACAGCCAAGGCAACAAAGGAGTGGCTCAGGAAGAAGCACATTAGGGTCATGGAGTGGCCTAGCCAGTCACCAGACCTTAATCCCATTGAAAACTTATGGAGGGAGCTGAAGCTGCGAGTTGCCAAGCGACAGCCCAGAACTCTTAATGATTTAGAGATGATCTGCAAAGAGGAGTGGACCAAAATTCCTCCTGACATGTGTGCAAACCTCATCATCAACTACAGAAGACGTATGACCGCTGTGCTTGCCAACAAGGGTTTTGCCACCAAGTATTAGGTCTTGTTTGCCAGAGGGATCAAATACTTATTTCCCTCTGCAGAATGCAAATAAATTCATATACTTTCCACAATGTGATTTTCCGGATTTAATTTGTGATGTGCTATCTCTCACTGTTACCAATAACCTACCCTTCAATTATGGGCTGCTCATGTCTTTGTCAGTGGGCAAACTTACAAAATCAGCAAGGGATCAAATACTTATTTCCCCCACTGTAGGGCACACGAAACGTCAGTTAAAAAAACGTCTGGCTGAGCATGCTAGTAATATTAGAATTGGTAAACAAGAGGCTCCTTTGGTCAGCCACTGGATAGCACATGCTCATGAAGTAGCTGATTTAAAATGCAGGGTGCTTAGACAGATCACTCCATGCAGAGGAGGGGGTGACGTCACAGCACAGCTGCTGTATATTGAACAGAGATTTATCTTCGAGTGGGATACGGTGGCTCCCAGGGGTCTGAACCTGGAGGTAGAATGGACATGATAGGTTTTGCCCCCCAGGTGAAAATGATTTAGTGAAATTTGATATAAGGAAGCAGTGTGATTTCCTGCTTTAGTCATTTAAGTTGCTGAGATGCTCACAGAGGGTCCTGTGCTGGACTCATGATTCCTAAGGTAGGCTGCCTTAAAATTTAAAGGTTAAAGATTTCATTATTGAATTTGATCTAGATTGAATAAGTTTGTATAGGGGGGTTAAAAGAGATTGATAGGAATGAAAGTAGGGAAATGTTATAGATAAACTATGTACTGTTTTTGGTATAGGGAAATGTTCCTCCTGAAGAAGGAGTGTTCGAAATGCGGTCTCTCGCATTGAGGAACAAAAGAGAGAAGGTGTGAAGAGTTAGAAGGTGCTTAAAGTCTGGAAACAGTATGTAAATTCCAGGAAGCCCTTGACACACTGCACTGATTCACTCTGCTGAACTAACACTACTCCAAGAAGAGTGCTGGAGAGACTTTGTTGTGAACATTGTGCTCCTGCTTGAAGTGATTTAGAAGATTTTTATGATTTATAAGGACTATAATTTGAACCTTTAAGGACAATATCTAAGACACAAGTGGAAGATTTGAAATTGAGGAAACAACAATTGGGGAGCATGTACACAGATTGTGGATATATAGAAATGTGTCCACACAAGGTTTATGTGAATGGGTGGTGAAGTGAAGGGTGTGACTGGACAAGTTCCGGAACTTACACAGTATAAGTGGTTTTATGTGATATATGTATTGTAATAAAAGAAATTAAATATTTTAAAGGAAGAACGTTTTTTGTGATATAGTTTTGGGATCTGTTCTTCTAGTTTAAATATTTATCCCCAGTAATATATATAGGGAGCTGGGTATGACAGTTGAGGCTGGCATAGAGGCTGGCAAAAAATATTTTAAAATGTTTTTTTGAGGGTGGGAGGGGGTTAGTGACCACTTGGGGAGTAAGGGGAGGTCATCCCCAATTCCCTCCGGTGGTCATCTGGTCAGTTCGGGCACCTTTTTGAGGCTTGGTCACAAGAAAAAAATGGACTAAGTAAAGTCGGCCAAGTGCGCGTCAGGGACGCCCTTCTTTTTTCCATTATCGGCAGAGGACACCCATCTCTTAAGCATGCCCCAGTCCTGACTTCGCTATGCTTCCGACATGCCCCCATGAACTTTGGTCATCCCCGCTACGGAAAGCAATTGAGGATGCCCAAAATCGGCTTTTGACTATGCTGATTTTGATGATCCTTGGAGAAGGGCGCCCATCTTGCAATTTGTGTCGAAAGATGGGTGCCCTTCTCTTTTGAAAATAAGCCTGAAAGTACCCTTGGACTTTTGCATCTGCTTTTGATGTGGGTAGATATTCTCCAAAAATAATGCATGTAGACTTGAAATATAATTTATTATTTTCCAGTCCTGCCCAAGAGATGGTACCTGGAATGTTTCTCCTATATACAACTACGAAGGGTAATTACTAAAGTGTGTTAAGGCAATAACACAAATTGGAACCCTTTTACTAAAACGCATTAAGGTCTAGGCTTAATGCATTTTAACTCAAGACTTTCCCATGTGTTAATCCCAGATTTACTGCAGCAGTATTTAGGTTTTTTTTTGTTTGTTTGTTTGTTTTTGCATGTCCCACACTAATTTTACCATTAGTGCACAGGACTTGCAAAAAATCAATGTGGGAGAACTAAGTGCTCTCGCATTAAGGGCTTTGTTTACTAATTGCATGCTAAAAATGAGCATACGCTAATGCTAGAGACACCCATAGGAATATATGGTGTCTCTAGCATTAGCACACGCTAATTTTATGTGTGAGCTAAAAACACTAGTGTGCCTTAATAAACAGGGCCCTAAGGCTGCATTGTCTAGTTAATGTGTGCTAAGCCATATTTGCTAGCTGGATAACACTTCTAGGACAATTCCCTGCCTATGACAATCCCCCCCCCCCCCCCAAAAAAAAAAAAAAAAAAAAATATATATATATATATAGAATGTGCAAGTAGCACAGGCTAACAAGCAAATTTCCACAAAACACTTTAATGTGTTTTGTGATAAGCCTTTTTTTGGTATGCTAACTGCACCTTAGGGTATAATGACCTTTAGTAAAAGGGCTTCATTATTTGCCCTTTAATGTATGCACCTGTGTTCTATTATAATATACCCTACTTTAGGTTACCATAAGAAACAAAATAGATGCAAAGCATGCAAATGTATGGCAGACAGCATGCAAATTATTATATAATTCAAATAATGCAGATTGTAGTGAACACGGAAAGTTGCATTATTCCAGGAAAAAATGGCAACTCAAAGCTGGCATTATTTTTCTTGTTCGGGAACCTCATTCACATACAGCCTGATGCTCCTGGACAGCATCTTAAAGGGGCTGGTGGATGAAAAAAGAATCTGCTCCCCCTCCTGCTTCCCACCTAAAGATACCCCAAACTCCCCCAAATAAACTCCTGCACAGTGGGTTCAATTCCCACTGTGGTTCCTTGTGACCCTGGGCAAGTCACTTAACCCTCCTGTAGAATATGGGCATGGCCATGAGCCTTGGGTCAAGGCCTAAAAGGCAAAGGCTAACTAGTCTGTGTGACTCAGAAAATCATGATCTGATAAGACATCCTTGAGTGCAAGCAGGCATGAGAAAGGAGGAAGTATGAAAAGAAACAGGAAAATGTGGTTTAGCAACATATGGGAAACAGATGGTGAGAAGAGAACAGGATGATCTCTGAGGAAGATAACTTGTTAAAGCCATGTTAAGCATTGTTTAAAAAAAAAGATATATAAGTAGCTATATCAGAGCATTACTTTGGAGAGACAGTTTCAGATAGTACTTATGTATAGCAGAGCTGTTCTCCCATGAGAAACTATTAATTGTATCTGTATTTGATAAGTAATAAAAATTGCTTTTCTCATACGTGGCCTTGGTCTTTTATCACTCCAAATTGTGGGTGGCTGGTACATAATAATTTGGGGTGGTGGTAAAAAGACTAAAAATAACACTCCATTGCCCCAGGTACAGAAATTTAGATTGTAAGCCTACTAGGGACAGAGAAAGTATTTGCATATAATGTGTACTGTGACTGGCATTGGGGCCTTCAGTCAGATAAGTTCCACCTTCTGTGAGGTAAATTTCTGCTTCCACACCGGCAGGATCCAGCAGAGGAAAGGCCCCAATGCTGGCCACAGCAGTGTGCTTTAATCGCTGCTGGAACCGAAGATGAGACAAGTTTAGAGGATCTGGAAGGGAGGGAGAGATGCTGGATAAGGAAGAAAGAGATGCTAGACCTGTTGGAGGAGGGGAGGAAGAGGGAGATGGAGATATGCTGGAATATGGAGGGGGACTGCAAGATAGAGATGTGCTGTACTTGGGGGGGAGGGGACTGGGAAGAGATGGAGATGTGCTGGGCTGGGGAGCGGAGGGAGAGAGGGGAGAGAGAGAGAGTTGTTGTGGACCTTCCGGGAAGGGGAACACAAGAGGAAAGAGAGAGTGAGAGAGTGACCAGACTGGGGGAGGGAAGAGACAGAGACCAGATCACAGGGGAGGAGGGAGGATATGGAGCAGAGAAGGAGACACACTGGACCCACAGAAGAAGAGAGGAAGTTGTGCCAGACCATGGTGATAGAGAGGGAGAAATGCTGGACTGGGGTGTGGGAGGTAGGTGAATGGCAGACATAGAGAGAGAAGAAGTGTCAAATGCACAGGAGACTCAGGAAAAGCAGAAGAGACACAGACCAAACTGAATGGATAAATAAAATGCTTAGACTACAAAAGTAGAAAAATAATTTTATTTAAATTTATCAGTTGGAACATCTCTGATATCTTTCATTTCCACTTCTGTTTCTCTGGTATTGCTGTATATGCAGATTCTGACTTTTTGAGGTCCCTAGTTCATTTGTTTGCCCTTATATCTTTATTATAGGTCTGTGATTCCTTGTTTCATATTTGTTTTTTGTTTTTTTTTTCTTTTTTTTTATTATGCGTTTATTAATAATTTCAAGTATACAAACTTGTTCAGAAAAGAAAATAACAGCCTCTAATTATAACACCGTTAATATAATCAAGAAAAAAAATTATTGCCGTATTTGCTCAAGTCCTCATTGTAGATTCAAGAGGTTTACACAATGGAATTAAATTTAAATTTGAAAACATCATTAAAGAAATAGCATTGCATGATTCCTAAAATTATCGGTTCCACATTATTACAACAAGAGAGATTGTTTTATCCTTAACCCTACTTATTTTTAGATGTTAAAAAGGCTGTTAGTTGGGCAGGCTCAAAGAAAACATACTTTATAGATTGAAATTTAACCACACATTTACAAGGAAACTTTAAAAAAAAAAGTAGCCCCCAATTGAAGTACACCAGGTTTCATCATCAAAAATTGTTGGCGTCTTTTTTGTGTTTCTTTCGCAAGGTCCGGGAAAATCTGTATTTTTTTGTCCCAGAAAAAGTTTTCCTTGGTTTTTAAAGAATAGTGTCATAATCCAATTTTTATCTGGAGCCAGGGCAACTGTAGCAATTAAAGTTGATGGTATTATCGGATCAGAGTCCGATGATTCCAATATTGCTGAGATATTGAGATCTTGATTACCTTGATCTACTTGATTTACTTGAGTTTTTAATGGTAAATAATAGATCTGTGAGAAAGGAGGTATGGCTTCTTCAGCCAACCCCAAAACTTCCTTTAAATATTTCCTCAGCATTTCTCTTGGTGTTACGGTAAGTTGTTTTGGAAAATTCAAGAGGCGTAAATTATTACTTCTAATTGAATTTTCTAGAAATTCTGTTTTTCTTCGTAATGAAGTTAAATCTCTCATTGAAATTTCCTGGAAATTTTGTAATTTTTTCATATCCTCTCCTTGGTCTTTAACTTGCTGCTTTACCATGTCCAATTTTGACTCCATTTCTTTTGAATTTTGTTCTAATACCACAAAGTCCTGAGACAATTTTTGTATTTGAGGGCTTAAAGCCTTGTCAAGATCCACAATTAATGACCACAAGGAATCTAGTGTAACTTCTTTAGGTTTAGACATAGAAATAGGAAATAGTGTGGGCAGTACCTCCGCCATTTTTGGCTGTTCTGTCTGCTCCACACCTTCAGTTTCTTTCTCCTTCGGATCTCCAGCGGTCACAGGGGATTCCACCTGGGTCATCTGTTCCTCAACTGCCCGGAAAAATCCAGTTGTTTGCACCACTTCCCGCCGCACTACATCCAACCCCGATGGGGAAAATGGTGCAGGAGGCGCCAACAGAGGAGAACTACAGCTCGAAGGGCGAGGGGGAGGGGGAGGTGCTCTTTCTTTGGGGCTGAGCGTCAGCTCTAATCCTAGAGACGCACCGGCGTCTCCATTCACGCCGGTGCGGTTCAGCGGATTAACCCCTTCGGAGGTTGGAACCGGTAGTCGCTGGAGGTGAGGTATTATCCCTCCAGTAGCAGGAGTATGTCGTGGCGGGGCTGCGGAAGCTGGATGGCCCCTTCAGTTCGGCATATTCGCAATAAGGTAAGCCTTCACGGAGCTAGGTCAGGATCATGCAATCGCTACGGCGGCCATCTTGAATCTGACAGCATTCCTTGTTTCATATTTGATGATGGTCTGTCTGTGTTTTGCACATGTATTATTCCGTTTGTTCTGTTGTCTCATTAGATAGTGTATTGGGGTTTTAGGATCTGGTGTAATATTTACAGTGCTGCCTTTTCACAGATAAGGTTGTTTCTTTGAGTCCTGGGAGTTAGTGCTATTATAGCACAGTAAGGTTCTGAGTGTGTTTTTGCATGAGTTTGTGCTTAGTGTTTTGCAGTGGAGAGATTGTGTATTGGCCTTACTGAGGTGTTTCAAAACTGTAATTTTATAGATAGGTATATATATATATATATATATATATATATATATATAGTGCACTCCATTTAAGTGCAAGTCAGATAAGAGCATCCTCTGTTTAACTGCATGCCGTACTTCGGTCCCGTTTTTCACACCATCAATTTCTATGGGGACAAACTTTGTTTTAGCGCACCACTGATAAGTGCAAGATTTGTTTATATGCATGGTTCAAGATCGCTCCTCTGCAGGAAAGACTCCACATAAGTGCGTGCGTGGAATATGGAAGCCGATTGGCGCGGACAACCAAGATTTCCAATTTACCGCCTCTTTAACTGCCCCAGGCAGATAAGGGGAAAGAATGTTGTTGGAGCATGCACTGGGGTCGTCATCATCATTGCGGCGGCGGCAGAACTGTAAGACTTTAACACTAACTGAATGAATAGAAGTTCATAAAAAATTAGAAAACAAAGTCAAGCATCTATTGCTAAAGAATATGGTGTCAATCCCAGTCAAATTTCACGTGTCTTGAAACAGAAAGACCAGCTTCTGGAAGACTGGCAAAACAATACAAATCCACAATGGAAATGAAAACATGCGGGAAAAGCTGAGGAGGTAGAATATGCTCTTCTTCAGTGGTTTTCTCAAGTCAGGAGCATACAGTTTCCTGTCAGTGGTCCACTGCTTATGGAGAAAGCTAACCAGCTAGCTGAAAGTCTTGGACTGACTGAATTCAAAGCCACTGTTGGATGATTGGAAAGATGGAAGGAAAGGAACAGCATAAAATTCAAGAAACAGCATGGTGAGAAACAAGACGCTGATGACTTTGGTGCTGAAACTTGGGTTGTTCAGCTCTTTCTACCATCTTGAACGAGTTTGCACCTTGTGACATTTTCAATGCTGATGAAAATGGTCTCTATTGGCGAGCGATTCCTGATGGAACACTTGCATTCAAACATGCCGAAACTACTGGAGGTAAAACATCGAAGGACCGACTGACAATCCTCCTGTGCTGCAATATGGATGGGAGTGAGAAGTTGGAACCCCTCGTCATTGGAAAGAGCAAACAGCCCCGTTGCTTCAAGAAAGTTAAGCGACTTCCTGTGTCATACGAGGCTAACACAAATTCGTGGATGACTGGGGAAATTTGGAAGCAGTGGCTAAAGAAGTTAGACACTAGAATGCGGGCACAAAAGTGTCAGATTTTGCTGTTTTGTGATAACTGTACTGCACACAGGGATGATGTCAGATTGTCTAACGTCAAGGTGGTCTTCCTCCCACCAAACACTACCTCTCTGATCCAACCTCTGGATCAGGGCATAATAGCCAATTTCAAACAACATGATGAGCGTTATGGATGACGTTATGGATGACCAGACTGTGCAGGATAAACGTGCTGTTGAACTGGCTCATAATGTAACATAGGATAAGGAGAGGGAAAGGGAAAAAAAATTATTTATTTATTTATTTATTTTTTACCTGAGAGGGTCAGTCTGAGGGGCTCCGAAGCAGACCTGGTTGTGTGGATCGTTTTTGGGAGGAGGGCATCTGGAGATAGAGAGGCTGAAGAGGCAGTGCTGGGTCGCTGCGATTCCTGGTGGTCCGGGGTTGTTCGGGGCCGATTTTATGCCCGTCCGGTGAGGGGAATCTGGTTGCCGGGTAATGGGAGGTTTGGAGACTGAGTTGCTGCTGACCAGGTCAATGACGTCTGGGAGGGGAACGCAGGGCACATGGCGGCTGTTTCGGGCCGTTTTTGGCTAGTCCGGGGTAATGAGGAGCTGCGGGACCCGGAGAGGTGCTGCAGGAGGAGGTGCCACTGTTTGGGGGTCTGGCGGGTACGGCGTGGTGGGGCCAGGTTCATCAGCATCTTTTAGGGGCCGGTTCGGGCGTGATGGCCACCTATGGGGCCGTTTCTAAATGGCCGGGTTTGAGGGAGAGGCGACTGAAGGAGGATCGGGACGCTCCGGGTATCCCAGCATGGGAGCAGCGATGTTTTTGTGTCCTCTGCGATTGTGTGGAGAAGCAGGAGGAGAGCCGAAGATGGCCAGCGAAGCAGGAGATGTGCGGGCGTGAGTGCATGAGGCGGCGAGCCTCATGCACGAATCGGGGGCGCACATTTTGTCTGAAGCTCCGGTGAGGCCTAGAAGCTTGGGCCTCGATTTTAAACCGGAGCTCCAGACAACATGGCGGTTTTGGGGGCGATTTTTGTTGGAACCTGACCAGCGGGAACGGAACCAGTGGTAGGCGTTTGGTGAGAGAAAATCCTAGTTTCAGGCAGGGGTGTATCTGCTTTGGGGCCACAGGGGCCTGGCCCCCACAGATTTGCCCCTGGACCCCCCTACCGACGACACTCTCAACCCCCCCCTCCTCCTGCCGTCACTCTGCTGTCGCACCTCACCTCCCTTTGCTGGCGGGGGACCCAACCCCCGCCAGCCGAAGTCTCCATCCTTCCTTCCTTCCTTCGTTTGGGGTTGGTGGTTTCTGATGTCCTGCACGCATGCACGTACAATGTGCAGCGTGCAGGACGTCAGAAACCACCAAACCCAAACGAAGGAAGGAAGGAAAGAAGGACGGATACTTCGGCTGGCGGGGGGTGGGGTCCCCCTCCAGCAAAGGGAGGTGAGGCGCGACGGTGGAGTGACCAAAGGAAGGAAGGAAGGAAGGACGGAGACTTCGGCTGGTGGGCCAACCCCCGCCAGCAAAGGGAGGTGAGGTGATGGCGGGAGGAGGGGGGGGTTCAAAGTAGTTGGAGCTGTCTTCCGCAAGAGGGGGGGGGTTTAAAGTAGTCGGGCGGGGGGTGGTGGTGGCGTCGTCGTCTTCATCTTCAGTGGGGGGGGGGGTCAGTGGCACCGGGGGGGGCTAAAATGTTCCCCCTCTCCTCGGCTCTGGACCCCCTACCATTGAAGTTCAGATACACTCCTGGTTTCAGGTAAGGGGTCATTTGACCCAAAAATTTAATTAATTTATTCTAAAATTGTATAAGTTGCGTTTTTGATTTTTAAAAATTAAATGGTTAATGCTTTTTGAATTCTGTTTTTGGATTTGGGGTTGGGGGATTTTATTTGATTTTTCTGGTAGGTTAGTTTTTGAATTTTAATATTTTTAGGGGGTCTTTTGGAGGGGGTTGATTTGAAGGGGTTAATTAAGGGTTAAATTTTTTTATTCGACGGGGTAGGTTTGGAGGGCGGTGTTTGAATTTTTGAGGTACTTTTAAAGTAATTTTGAAATTTTTAACAGGGGTTTTTGGAAGTTTATTGTGGGGCGGATGTTAAAAATAGGTAGTTTTAAATTCTAAGAACATAGTTTAATAGGGGACGGGAAGTTTGATTATTGGGGAAAATTTGAGGCGATTTGGTGGGAATTTGGAGGGATTTTATTTTAATTTTTTGATTTTTCCATTAATTTCTATGGGAAATCATGAATTAAATTGAAGAATTAGCAGTGCTACTCAACATTCCGCATGTCAGGAAAAAAAGTTTGGAATGCTGAGAAGGGCTTAAGATTGGCTGGATGGGTTTGGAACCCCAAGCCGAAGGTTTGTATCCTAGACAATGGCCAAGGAGGCAGTTGGCAGAGTGCTGGGTGACTGTAAAGGTGAGAGGAGGTGTTTTTGGTTGTGTGGCAGTGGCAGCAGGTTCTATGGTACTATAAAGGTTTGTAGCGGTTGATTTGTTGAGATTGGTGGCAGAGAAAGTATTGTATGGAGGGGGAATGCTTGTGAAGAGTGATTTGAGTGGGTTTGGAGGTATATGAAAGAAATCTTGAGTGTTAAAGAGGAGGTGTGTGCAGAGGCTGGTGTGTTGCTAAAGGAGTGAAATGAAATGGTGTATACATGTTGAGTAAGCTCACTAGATTAGGGAAGTTCAAGTAAGACTAGGATTTGACAGTGAGGGTTTAATTATTTTTATTTCATTAGTTTATGGAAGCCCAGTGTATTTGAATAAAAATATTAATGACACTTAGTTGGGGTGGTACAAGGCTAAGGAGTTAGGGTTTTCCTTCAAGTTCATTTGTTTAAGTGTGAGGTGTAGGGTGAAGAAACCCAGTGATAAGGAAGATCCTGAGTGCAACACATATCTTGGGCCCCGACGCAAGACAGATTTCAAGTGAAACCAACTCAAGATTGCAACCGCAGCTAAGTGGTGACTATACTGAAAAGAAATAAAAACTAATACTTACCCGTTGTGGCAGCAGACGTGGCTCCTGCAAAACACAAGAATATCACACAAAGAATCATTTTCTTGACATGTTAGATTGAAGTTTACAGTTAGGAAAAGTGAATATTTAATGTCTTAGCTCCAGAGAAAAAAAACTATACTTATCTGATAAATGCAAAGTTAGTTGAATTCCGGAACAGGTTCTACAAATAAAAGAAATTAGACAGAAAATTATTTATGGTTGATATAGTTTGCAAACAAAGCAATGATTTAAGGAAAAAATATATTTATTGAGCATTTTTCTTTTTGCTTGTACAATAAATGTTGTTTTCAATGAAACAAAAGAACTGAATTTGTGTCTTCCTAACACAAGTTGAATCCAACTTTAGTTTATTTTTCCCTGCTCATTCTTAGGGAGTGGGCAGCGAGGTTAGTGAACCTATATCTTTCCCGGGATTCTGTGGTGCATGATCCCACCTGGCTCAACTACAACCATCAGGGTTTGGAATCAAGCACCTATCCTAACGGAACACCGGGGGGGGGGGGGGGGGAGGTGACTACAATAATCTATCACTGTTGGATTCCCTACATATGTAGAAAGAAGCCTGGAATCATGTTACACAGGCAACCATTGTGAACTGCTACAAGCGGGCAAGCTTTGTTAAGGATGTGGAGAGGGATGAAGCAGGTCCAGCTGTTGCAAACGCATCAGATGAAGAGGTTATTGACATCCCAGCCGGTTTTACTGAAGAGGAGTTCCAACGCTACATAGCTGTTGATTACTATCTACAAACAGCTGAAGACAGCACTGATGTTGAGATATGCTCCTACATGCAGGCAACTATATATATATATATATATATATATATATATACACACACACACACACACATACCCGTATCTATATATATTGTTTAATAAAATTGGCCAGTATGCTCAGAACCTGTGGGGAGGGGTCAGAGCTTGCGGGGACAGGGCGAGGATAAGGACATACTTCTCTAGCCAGCATCCTAGGGGACAGAGGATACTGAATCTCTGAAGACATATTTCTTCAACAAGGCTTACAAAGAGAACCTATAACCTCATTAATCCACTTCACCAACCCCACCCAGCATTGAAAGTCCACCTTCTATACTCCACCCCTAATCACTTCCTTCTTTCTTCCCTTACTTAATCTCTGCACATCACTTATTGTATCTGATATTCTGGAATGTCAATGTCATAACAAAACTATGTAAGCCACATTGAGCCTGCAAATAGGTGGGAAAATGTGGGATACAAATGCAATAAAATAAATAAATAAATAAATAAAATATTGCCCATTAACCCTCCCCCCCCCCCCCCCCACTAGACACCAGGGGTGTCCTTGAGGGTTGTGGTGTCAAGTGTATTAGTTTTTTACTATACCACCCATCAAATACTTTCTAAGCGATCTACAATTATATAACATGTACAGAAAAGAAAAAAATAAAAATAAAATAGAGTCAAAGAGAGTAAAATAACTCTATTAGTAATATGAAAGTAAAGAGAAAGAAAAGAAAATACTACTTTCTAGGTTAACAGCAAAATTTAATATGTGATGCAGCATTTCAAAGTTTTATTTATTAGCTGATATACTGCCAAATAAATAACCATCCAGGTGGTCTACAATTAATCTAATTTATTATTTATTTATTTATTATTAACATAAACAAGCCTTACATCTTGTATTAGAAACACAGAGTTAGAAAATCATTTAAACATATGATTATCAAAATCATTAACATAAAGATATATTTTATCTTCCCTAGACCTCAATGATTGGGGGCGTTCCAACATAGACAAGGAGATCAGGAAATATATCAAAATAATTAAGGCGTTTCTCTTTTTACACAATCTTAAATATTAATCAGCTATTGTGCTTCTCACTGGAGTTACACTGGAGAGCTTTTTTTGATCCAAAAAAGTTTTAAGTTGGTCTGACTCAAAGAAAACATATTTCACATTTTGATATTTCACAATACATTTACATGGGTAGGATAACAAGAAACTAGCTCCAATTGCCCTGGTTTCCTCTCTAAGTAAAAGAAATAGTTTCCTTTTTTCTTGAGTCATCTTGGTGACATCCGGATAAATCCAAACCCTTGATCCACAAAAATGTTTCATAGCATTTTTAAAGTATTGTTTCATGATAGTATTAAGATCTTGTTCAAAGACCAATGATACTAATAGAGTTTGTCACTGAGATATATCTGAAAATGATTGTTCCAACAGTGCTGAGATATCTTGTACATCCTGATCGCTGGTCTGAGGACTGGTCTGAGATCGAAATTGTTTCATTTCCCCCTCTTTATTTTTAGACATAGGGATATAATAAATTTTGTTAACTGGAGGTATCAAAGAGGGGGAATATTGTAAGTTTTCAATCAAGTATTTTCTAAAAAGTTCCGTCGAGCTCAGGCCACTTATTACCGGAAAATTTAATATCCTTAAATTCAGGCGTTTGTTAAAGTTTTCAATTTGTTCAATTTTCCTCAATATCACCGTTTTATCTTTGATCAAAGCGGCATTAACCGATTTCAGCGACACAACTTCTGATTGAATCGAGTCAAGTTTAGTTGTAGTATCAGTTTTCAGGTTTTCCATAGTTTGAGTTAAAGTATTATCTCAGCAATAGTCTAAGAATCATAAGTCTAAGAATCATAAGTTGGGCAGACTTCATGGACCGTGCAGGTCTTTTTCTGCCATCATCTACTATGTTACTATATGAAACAAATGAAAATACAATCGTTTGCAGACATAGAAAAGAGTATAAATGATAGTGACCATGAATTCCATTCCTTGGTCTGTTGCAGTCCCTGGCTATTTCAGATTTCTGGCAAACCAATTTGTCAGGTGGAGGGTCTAGGATGTGTAAGAGGTGCACTTTAAGGCTGATTTTAAACTTCTGAAGTGATGTTTAAGTCTAGGTAGAGAGGAAGGGGGTTCCAAAGTGTGGGGCCTGTACCACTGAAAATGGTGCTACAAGTAGTATCTAGTCTGATTTGCCGAAATGTAGGAATGATAAATTGTGTTGAAAAAAAATCTAAGCTCTCTGGAGAAGGAACATAAAATTAAGAGTCACAATAAAAATAATGGACGGCCTGAGTAATAAATTTTGTATACAAGAATTAGAATTGTAAAAATGACTGTGAGAAAGAAGTAACCAGTGTTTCTGTTTGAGCAAAGAGTTCACATGATCACATTTTTTTGGCTCCTGTAATAAGTTTGAATGGGAACTGAACCCAGTTTCTCTGGATCTCAGGTTATAGCCCTAACCACTAGGCCACTATTTTGAGTGGTACATTCTGAATAAGCTGAAGATACCTAATATCTGCTGTTCTAAGACCCTGGAATAGTGCGTTGCAATAGTAAATATTATTTACAACTAATGTACTAGAATTTGGAGAACATTTTTGTGAGATTGATGGCAAATGGAGTGATGTTTTTCAGTTTGAAAAAGCGCTGTTTAATCAAAGCAGAAATGTGTGACTGAAAGTTTGGTGTAGTCTAGTGTAACACCTAGGATTTTGAGTATTTCAACAAAGGTACATGATACCCGGCTAAACAAATGGAATCAGCAGGAATCATGGGCTCTTTCCTAGTGAAGAGAAGGCCTTTAGCTTTTTCAGGACTTAATTTATATTTGTTGTCTGTGAGCCAGACCACTTTTATTCTAATTTATTGTTTGGAGAGAAAGCTTCCTGTGATTGAGTGGAAAGCATTTGGAAGTCATCTGCATTTACAAACGGTGTTAAGTCTAGTGATAAATGGGGCCGTAAAGATATTTATGAGGGCTGATGCCAATATGGAGCCTTGTGTACACCACAAGAAAAGGAGTAAGGCATGGAAAAGAAATCCTACCATGTGCATGCCCTGACTGATAGGTGTGAATGAAATCATATCATACATCACCTTGGGCTAAACAATTTTTTTGAATTTTCACTTAATGCAATTTAAAAATAAATCTACACTCACAAAAAATGTTTAGTGTATCAAAATGGTGAAGGCCTTACATCTGGTCTGGATGTATGTACATACATTAGGGAGGTGGAACATCAAATGTGCAGTGATGGTTCCAACTGTGATATGACCACATATTCTCCCTGAGGATATAATGGTTGCACCAGGCACGGACTGAGCACATTTTGATACACTAAAAATTTTTTGTGTGTGTAGATTTATTTTTAAATTGCATTAAGTGAAAAATTCAAAAAAAATGTTTAGCCCAAGGTGATCTATGATCTGTTTTGTAGACTTGGGGATTTACAAATAGCTTCCATATTTATAAGGTTGTAAGTGAATGAAATCATGCCAGGACTGGATCTGTGAGTCCTACATCTTGTGGCCTGTGGAGAAGAAACTCTCTTCTAGGTGTGTCTTTCAGGAGGTAAGGGGTCTCTTCAGAGAACTGGTGGGCTTCTTTGGGAAGGTGGGGGTCTCTGGAAGCCAGGAGTGTTTGAGAGGGGGCAGGGGTTCTGTACTGTGAATAGGCCTTCCATATATGCAACCTATCCTACTAAATGTCAAACCATATATTGTTGAAGCCCTTTCCTAAAGGCCTTCAAAGGGGGGAGATGTATAAAAATGCTACAGCTATGAGCCTTGGTCCCCTGCCTAGACTTTGGTTCAGACTCTAAAATGAAGAAAAAGCTTACAGGCCTGTGTGACTCTTGCTTGAACTCCTAGTGTTGGAGCTCTAAAGAGAACAACAGGAAACACAAAGGTGGGGGTCTAAAGGACAGAGTGACATTGTGGTCAGAAACGTTGTGAGAAAGGAAAGGTATAGCTAGAAGTAGGGTCTTGCTTAAGATTTGTGGTTAAGCGAGCTAAAGATAAAACCATGTTAGCAAGATAAAGGCTACTCATTAGCATGAGCCAATCAGTGGTAACCATGACATTAGCATAGATCCAATCAGGTATATCTACTGTCATATTATCCATATCCTGAGGGCACCTATAAAAATCAGAGTATTTCCTGGTTTAAGCTAGAGAGAAGGGTTGTCACTCTCTCTCTCTCCAAGGGAAACCAATGTGACCAGCAGATTTGACAAATTACCTAATCGCTTTCCCTTCTAAAACCTTTAATTGGTAAAAGAAATTATAAAAGATTAGGAACTAATTAACACCTGTTTGCAGCTGGATTATTATATTCCCATAATTAATTGATTGTACATGCCTGTTGTCAATCACTGATTTGACTTGTATCTTGGCAAATAAACTCTTTATCCCAAATGATGTTCTGTGGACTTCACTTAATGATCAAAGGCTGTAAGTATAGATGCTTCTGCTCTATCAGGCTCTCTTTCGCTGCATTGTATAACCTGTAGCCTAAATCCAGTTTGTCATAAGGCTGGTATCTTTTCCTTGCCAGTGCTGAGAGGCGGACTAACATCTCTCTCAGTGGCAATTCCTTTTAGAACTTCATAACTTCTTGATTACCTCAGTACTAGTGAATTATTCTATTTAGAGATGGAGTTAGATTTGAGGTCAATCCAGCCTTCTCTCTGCCACTGGACAGCTGAGCTCCAGTACCAGACAGAACCTAGGGGTCTCTGAACCCTAAATTAAAGCAGCCTCTTACCAGATGATCTTTGTTGAGGGGAGTCATGGATGGGGGTGAGAATTTAATTACTACCTGCCACTTTAAAAAATAGTGGGCACAACTTGGGGCTTACTCTCTGCTTTACTAGAACCAGGAACACATGATGTCCCTGGCCGCAGCAACACAACTTTATATTTACTGTGGGAGTCAGCAACTTCTGATACTGAGTTACCACGGGTTAATGACTCCTATGGTAAATTAAGTTGGGGTAAAATGTGATATTTTACCACAGTTTAGTATCTACCTCTTTAAATCATTCAACCAAATGGAGAAGAACTGAGCTGTATTGTAGGTAAAGAACTTGTAATCATGACATAACAAAAAAAACATTCAAAATAATGACACAATTTTTTTTAAATGTACATAAAAGGGATAGCATGTTCAACATATTGTAAAACAGGAGAATAAGGAGACACATGATCAAACCTCGAACATTCATTCACCAGCTGAGCCACCACATTCTGAACTAACCTTAATTGTACAATCTGTTAAACCAAAGTTCACCACATTATAGTAATCAAAGGCCAATAGACAAAGTGCTTGTATCACTGCTTGAAAATCAACTGTCAAGAAAGGCCTTAAACTATTAAGAAACTCATTTTCAGTTGTTTTTTTTTAATTAACATGTAGCTTAATTGACAATCATGCATCCAACAATACACTCAAATAATACCTCCATCTTAACTAGAACAGAACGATCATTAATGACTTGCAAACAACTAGCACTTCAGACACTTGAATTCAGAAAATGCAGTTGCATAACTAAATATAGTTCCAATTTGATCAATTAGAGACAGAGCAAAAAAAAAGATGAAAACACACTTAAAGAATGGAAACAATTACAAAGAAAATACAAATACAGCATCAGACATACCAAAAGAACGTACTACAAAACCATAATACGACCAGACTACAAGGATACACACAAACTCTTTTCACTCGTAAATAACCTCCTAGACACCACACGAGTCACCTCAAATAGCACAGACACCCCATCGGCAGCCGACCTAGCGAACTATTTCAACGAAAAAATTACAAAGCTCCGAAGCATGATACCAAGCAACACCACTGAATATTCAACTATCCTTGAATGCCTAGACCCAAAACCTGGGGAATATCCAGCTGACCGATCATAGACCAACTTTAACCCAATTACAGTAGATGAACTCACACACTGGCTTACAAAATATGCCAAATCTCAGTGCAAACTAGACATCTGCCCCACCAACCTAATAAGAGCAGCACCCAAACAATTTAAACATGACCTCACGAAACAGATAAACTATAGACTCTTACATGGTCTCTTCCCCACGGAAACTGGAAACATACTACTCACGCCGCTGCCAAAAGATGCCAAGAAAAGCACAATGGACCTAACCAACTACCGACCAGTTGCCTCCATCCCACTCACTACAAAGTTGATGGAAGGCATAGTGACGAAGCAACTCACAGACTACCTGACCAAACACTCAATTCTACACGAATCACAGTCAGGATTCCGCGCAAATCATAGCACCGAAACCGTACTAGTGTCTGCAATGAACTCCTTCAAAAAAACAATTGCAATCGGCAAGAACATACTCATATTACAATTCGACATGTCCAGTGCCTTCGACATGGTGGATCATGAAATACTATTACACATTCTAGAATACTTCGGCATTGGAGGCCCAGTCCTGAAATGGTTCAAAGAATTCCTCACCACCAGATCCTACCAAGTTATAATAAATAATACCAGATCACCGTACTGGTCACCAGCATGTGGAGTCCCTCAAGGATCCCCCCTTTCACCCACAATCTTCAACTTAATGATGATTCCACTAGCCAAACTCCTGGCCGACCAAAACCTTAACCCCTACATATACGCTGATGATGTCACAATCCACATTCCGTTTAAGAAAGACCTAAACGAAATAACCAACGAGATCAACTAGAGCTTCCAGATCATGCACTCATGGGCGGACTCATTCCGGCTAAAGCTCAATGCTGAAAAAACCCAATGCCTAGTCCTCACATCCCAATACAATACAAACATATACTCCACTATAATCACACCTTACTGCACACTACCTATATCAGAAAACCTGAAAATTCTGGGAGTTACCATTGATCGAAACCTCACACTCGACACCCACGTGAAGAATACAACGAAAAAAATGTTCCAATCGATGTGGAAACTCAAAAGAATTAAACCTTTCTTCCCAAGAAATATCTTTCGCACCCTAGTCCAGTCACTAGTTATAAGCCACTTGGACTACTGCAATGCCTTGTATGCAGGATGTAAAGAACAGACCATAAAAAAACTCCAGACAACTCAAAACACAGCAGCCAGACTCATCTTTGGAAAACCTAAATATGAAAGCACGAAGCCCTTGAGAGAAAAACTGCATTGGCTTCCGCTCAAGGAACTAATTGAATTCAAGATATGCACAACCGTGCACAAAATCATCCACGCAGATGCCCCACTCTATATGCTAAACCTGCCGCCCAGAAACGCCAAAAGATCGGCCCGCAAATTCTTAAACCTGAACCTTCCCAGCTGCAAAGGAGTAAAGTACAAACAAGCATATGCCACGACCTTTGCATACAAAAGTACACAGTGCTGGAATGCACTACCCAAAACCCTGAAAACCACGAACAATCTAACCAGCTTCCGCAAAGCTTTGAAAACGCATCTCTTTAACAAAGCTTACAAAAGTCTCCATCAATGATACAACTCTTCCCCCAATTCACCCAAACACATCTAAACACCTCTCATATAATCTACCCAAGCATCCGCCCAACTACCACCTCTCTTACCTCTGCTTTTGATCAATTGTATTTAAATTAGGCACTGTCTTTATCATAACCTACTCTGTAAGCCACATTGAGCCTGCAAAAAGGTGGGATAATGTGGGGTACGAATGCAATAAATAAATAGATAAATAAATTTTATGTTTTGCAATGATTATTAATTGCAGATAAACCCCCTAAATCTATAAAAGTCACCAAAAATTGTGCATGAAAATGTGGGCAAGCACCCAATTTGCATGCGCAATTTAGTTGGAAAACAAGCTAATTAGTGCCAATAATTGGCTTTTTAACTAGCAACTATTTCATAAATCTAGGTGCAGAATCCATGTCTAAATTTTATGTGCAAATAAAAAAAGGGGTGCGGAAATGGGAGAGTCATGGGTGGAATGGGGTTTGTTCCTAGCATTTGTGCATGTTGTTATAGAATACAGGGGATACCTACCCAATTTAGACGCATACATTTCCAACACGTTTCAGCTGATGCAAATGGCTGCACCTAAAGTTAGGCGCAATCTCTGGGTGTAAGTGCTATTTTGTAAAACACACCTAATTTTAAGCATGGCTTATAGAATCACACTTTTTCAGTGCAAATTTTTTAGACACCATATATAGAATTCACCCCAAAGGGTACAAGTCAATATTAAATAATTCTGGGGAAAGAGCTGAAATCATCTCCATTGTGATACTTTATTCTTTATCTGCACTTGCTGAGGAAAGGAGCAAATTATTTTAAGAACTGATGGATCAACCCCAATTTTCTGTAACCTTGTCAATAATATGAAATGATCAATTGTATCAAATGCTGATGATACATTCATTGAGACTATTAGCAAAACGCCCGTGGATGACATCCTAGCTGGGGGCCTATTTAATGGACCTTGGGACTTCCTTGTCTTTGCAACAGGTCACTTAGCTCTGCTTGAGGTGAACTGCTTCGCTTGATCCTGACTTTCTGTGTGCCTGCCTGATCCAGTTCCTGTTTTCCTACTTTGCCCAGTTCCCGAGTTCCTGTCTGTTCCTGCCTTGTCCTGTGCTGGTGTTCCTGCCTCTTACCCACCTAGCCCTATTCCAGGATGCCCATCTCGTGCAGCTCCAAAGGTTTTTCTAAGAACCACCCCGTGCTTGGTTCCTATCTGTCTGCTTTTCAGTTTTCTTCAGT
This sequence comes from Microcaecilia unicolor, assembly GCF_901765095.1. Classification (NCBI taxonomy): domain Eukaryota; kingdom Metazoa; phylum Chordata; class Amphibia; order Gymnophiona; family Siphonopidae; genus Microcaecilia; species Microcaecilia unicolor. Next base: position 115,159,970 of record NC_044031.1, on the reverse strand, counting down.
TTCAGTACACCTCTTCAGCTCCAGTATGACTCTTCTGTTCCAGTATGTCTCTCCAATTCCAGTATGTCGCTCCTGCCTGCCTGCCCTAGCCTCAGCCTATGTCTTCTGCTGCCTGTTCCATTCCAGCTTCCTGGCTTGGATTGACTTCTTGGCTTTGACCTCAGCTAGTCTCCTCAACTTCTCCAATTACCGCCTGCCCTGGCCCTATGGATTGCTTGGACTTGTATTCAGACCAGCTTGCCTGCTGAGGCCTGGGTTCCTTTTCTCTACTCCACCAGTGAACCTCTAGACTTGGTCCACCCTGGTCCTAGCTTGGGTGTGACTCGCCTGCAGCCAGTTGGGGCCTATCTAGTCTCCATGTTAGTTAGGCAGCGTCAACTCGGCTGCTACCCAAGGGCTTACCCTCCTTGACCCGTGACTATCCAATACCATGGTGCTTACAGAACCCATACTGATGGAAATCAATATATTGATAAAGCCAAATATTAGCCAAAAAACAGACAAATTAAAAATCAGCCTATAAATGTCTCGGTCAGAATCTTTTCTAGTGTGATTTTTTATAATAGGAATAACTGAAGCATACTTTGGTGGCTCAGGAATTTCTCCTTGATTTAACAGGCAATTAACAATCTACTATACAGCAGCTTATAGCATCAATTGATATTTTCAAAAGGACTACCGCACATATACCAAGGGCAAATTGAATTTTTCAGACTTTTTATAATCTCTAACACCTGAGATACAGAGACCTATGCAATTATAAAATTCAAATTGTACAGCAGACAACATGCAAAACCCTATTATCTGTCTTAAATATAAGAATGGAAGTACTCTTCTTTTTGTTTTTGTGTACTTTAAGCTTCAAAGACATAAACTAGTTTATAACAGTAAAATTTAAAAGAGAGAGAGAGAGAGAGAGAGAGAGAGAGAGAGAGAGAGAGATAAAGTTGATGCCATAGCCCCAGAAAGCAGTTAAAGAAATGCTTCAGCAATGGAAAGTTAGAATCAAGAACTTCAGTTAACTTCATTACTCTTTCAATAAATCATCTTTAGATCAGTTTCATCTTCAGCTATTTTATAGAACATAGCATTTCAATACATTCTCCAGGATCACAAAAAAAATTTCAAGTGGAATATTTTGTATGCTATATGTAAAAGCATACAGGGAGGAGTAGCCTAATGATTAGCGCAGTGGGCTTTGATTCTGGTAACCTGGGTTCAATTCCCACTGCAGCTCCTTGTGACCTTGAGCAAGTCACTTAACCCTCCATTGCCCAGGTACTATATATATATATATATATATATATATATATATATATATATATATATGACTGTGAGCCCTCTAGGAACAGAGAAAGTACCTGCACATAATGTGTACAGCACTGCATATGTCTAGTAGCCAGGGGCGTATCTGAACTGCGGCGGTAGGGGGGGCCAGGGCCAGAGAGGGGGGGCACATTATAGCCCCCCCCCCCCGCCGCCGCCGCCGCCGCCATTGCCGATCCCCCTCCCCCCAGCCGCTGCCATTGCTAACCCTCCCCCTCCGTTGCTCGCCTACCTTCGCTGGCGGGGGACCCCAACCCCCGCCAGCCGAGGTCCGCGTCCTCCTGCCGCTGCCGGCTGCCTTTGGTCCTTTAATTCTTCCATTGAAGCTGGCGCCGACGAAAGTTTCTTTTGAATCTGACGTCGCTGCACGTTGCACGTTGTACGTGCAGGACGTCAGACTCAGAAACAATTTCTGAGTCTGACGTCCTGCACGTACAACGTGCAGCGACGTCAGACTCAAAAGAAACTTTCGTCGGCGCCAGCTTCAATGGAAGAATTAAAGGACCAAAGGCAGCCGGCAGCGGCAGGAGGACGCGGACCTCGGCTGGCGGGGGTTGGGGTCCCCCGCCAGCGAAGGTAGGCGAGCAACGGAGGGGGAGGGTTGGCAGCGGTAGGGGGGTCCAGGGCGAAATCTGCGGGGGCCCAGGCCCCTGAGGCCCCACGCAGATACGCCCCTGCTAGTAGCACTATAGAAATTATTAGTAGTAGGGAAGAACTGCAGATATTTCATTGTGGTACATCCAGTAGGACCAACCCTTTCTTCAAAATTATTACAGGGGCTATATAGGCCAAAACATTTCAGTTTGTTTTTTATTGGGGAGGGGGGGGGGGGGAATTCCTGATTTTCAGACTTTATCCAGCTCATTTCACACATTCATTTTACTGAAAGATTTTGAATGCATATTAAAGCTAATCAACTTAGGGGCCAAAAAAAGTGCTAATCTATAAGCTGTGCTTAAAGTTAGGCACGATTTATAGAATAGCGCTTACACCCAGGAATCATACCTAACTTTAGGCACGGCCATTTGCACCAACTGAAACGTGGTGCAAATATACGCACCTACATTAGGCACAAATCCCCATTATTCTATAATTTTAGGAACACCCCTATTACGCCCATGACCCTCCCATTTCCAGGTTCCTTTTTCAGATCGCCCATACATTTTAGGCACGGATTCTGAGCCTAAAGTTACACATGTAAATGCCAATTAAATCTAATTAGTGCCAATTATTGCTTGTTAAAAAGCCAATTATTGAGGCTAATTAACTTGTTATTCAATTCAATTGCATGCACAAATTGGCCAAATTTGCACACACAATTTTTGGTGACATTTACAGAATTAGGAAATTAATTTGCAATTAGTACACCAGAACAGACTATCGCAGAAACACATTCAAGCGTTTTACAGTACTTTGCCTGTTTTTTGCATGTTAATCAGCATATTATCTATTAAAAAATATATATTTTAGAAGGAGCAGAGAATGGGCATTCTGTGTTATCCGGCTAGCATGTAAAGCTAACTGGATAGCAAATAGTTAACCTGGGAGCACCGAGCATCTGGTGCTCTCGCTTTAACTCTATGTAGCAGTTGCATGCTAATGTCATGAATGCATGGCCTGCAATAATATATTTTAATTTAAAAATAAAATATAAATGCTGTGTTAAATCTGGACTTAGCAGAAGGGAAAGTCCTGCTTTAAAATGTGTTAAGCCCTGATTATACCACACTTTAGTAAAAGGGCCCCTTAGTGCATTCAGTATACATTAAATCAATTTAGGGAAGGGTCATGGATTTGATATACTGCCTTTCTGTGGTACAAAGTGGTTTAAATTTATTGTATGCAGGTACTTTCTCTGTCCCTAGTGGGCTTACAATCTAAGTCTTTGTACCTGAGGAAATGGAGGGTTGGGGGGCCCTTTTACAAAGTGGCGGTAAGCCCAATGCAGGTTTACCGCTTGCTAAAAGGGAAGTACTGCAGGGCTATTGCAATAGTCTGGTGGTAGTTCCCCCCCCCCCCCCCCCCCCCCGCATGTGCAATTTCTGGTACTACAAAAATAAAAAATTGATTTAATGTGTGTACTGAGGCACTGTCTGACACGCTGCACAGTTACCGCCGGGGTAGCGCGGGAGCCCTTATTGCCAACTTAATGGGTTGTGTTAAGTTCTCCCACCCGAAATGAGCATGCGGCAAATGCTTCACTTGCCACATGTCCATTTCTTTTTTAAAAACCTGGGGGCCCCAGTGTGCATTAAAAACATGCACCGATGCCAACACTGGCCCCCTTTTGCCACAGCTTTGTAAAAGGATGGGAAGGCGATAGAACAAGAGGACATGAAATGAGATTGAAGGGGGGCAGACTCAAGAAAAATGTCAGGAAGTATTTTTTCACGGAGAGAGTGGTGGATGCTTGGAATGCCCTCCCGCGGGAGGTGGTGGAGATGAAAACGGTAACGGAATTGAAACATGCGTGGGATAAACATAAAGGAATCCTGTTCAGAAGGAATGGATCTTCAGAAGCTTAGCCGAGATTGGGTGGCAGAGCCGGTGGGGGAGGCGGGGCTGGTGGTTGGGAGGTGGGGCTAGTGCTGGCCAAGATTTCTACAGTCTGTGCCCTGAAAATGGCAGATACAAATCAAGGTAAGGTATACACAAAAAGTAGCACATATGAGTTTATCTTGTTGGGCAGACTGGATGGACCATGCAGGTCTTTTTCTGTCGTCATCTACTATGTTACTATGTTAAGTGAGTTGCCCAGGGTCACGAAGCCACAGTTCCCCAGGTTCTCAGTTCACTACACTAACCATTAGGCTACTCCTCCGCTCCATTTTTAAGCAGAACTAATGACATGAATAGGCACTAATGAAGCACATCCCTCTCTATTACCAAGGCAATACTATTTCTATGCAGTTAGTTATTTGGCCTGAGGTATTTTGGCAGAGCATTGTTGGGCAGCAAGCAGGACCACATTTATGCATAGACAAAATAGGTAATTTGTCTGATGCTAAATTTTGATAGGCACCGGTGTGTTGCAGCTATACCTCCAACAATGCCTGCCTTTGTTTTCTGATGCTGTCCTGGCAGCAGTAGCAGCAAGCTCAAAGTGAAATCTGAGTGTGAAGCCTGCCTGCCTTAGCATTCTGACAGGCCTGACAGCACCTCTCCCTCTCCTGCATGAGTTTCTCATTACCCCAGATATCCATGTGAGGGGACAGAGCACCATCAGACCTATCATCAGATTTATCAGAGTCCAAGGGCAGGCAGGTAGGCCATGCACTCAATTTTTGCTTTGAGCTTGCTGTTACTGCTGCCAGGACAGCACTGGAAAACAAAGGCAGATTATAAAGATGAGATGGGAGAACAGGGATTGAGGAGAGATGAAGTTTTGGAAGATTCCCCTCTTCAACCCTACAGGCTCTTAAAATTTAAATACGGCACTGGGAGTAAGCTACAGAAACGTGCAAGGCAACATTTTTAGCTAAACACTATTTTAATAGCAGTAAAAACGTATATTTTCTCTAGAAACAAAATTAAAATCTTTTCACTGTACTATCCTTTTAGTCTGCTTGCATATAGATTACAGCTACGGTATGCACAGTCTGTATACTGACATTTTATAAGTTTATAGAAGTAAACAATCTGGAGACAGTCTTATTTTGTAAACAGTCCTGAGGCAAAGTTTAGACTCGAATTAGCAAGGATAAGAATGAGTTTGGCTAGAAGTCTCAAGGGATCATGGGTCAGTAGACTTGAGTAAAGAGCAAAAGTCACAGAAGCAACATTATATCCGAGATCTGAGAGGCAGTCATACAAGAGCAATGGAACATCTACTATATATATGACAATAAGATTCACTAACTAAGCAAGGTATACCCTTGAGTCAGTCGACCCACCAGCAATGCTTAACAAATAAATTGCACCAATTAGTCCTGAACAGGTCTATTCTGCCCTACCCTGAATCTGAAAGACAGGTGCCAGAAATAGCACAGATCAAATCATACCAAGGTAATACTGAGAGTTATTTATCTATTTATTTATTTACTGCCTTTTTGAAGGAATTCACTCAAGGCAGTGTACAGTAAGAATAGATCAAACATCAGCAGCAAGCAATTACAGCAGTAAAAATATTAAAATAACAATACAAAGTATGGCGTGGAGTGGCATAATCCAATGCGAACGCCCATCTCCATGGGCATCTATCTCCGAGAATGGGTACGTGAAGGGGCGGGACAGTCCGTATTTTCGAAAAAAAATGGGCGTCCATCTTTTTTTTCGATAATACGGTTTGTGCCGGGCAAATGCATCGGATTTGTACAGATTTGAGCTGGGCGATAATGGAAACAGAAAGCGCCCAGTTCAAATACGAACAAATCCAAGGCATTTGGTCATGGGAGGGGCCAGGATTCGTAGTGCACTGGTCCCCCTGACATGCCAGGACACCAACCGGGCACCCTAGGGGGCACTTGTAACAATTTTTAAAAAAAAGTAAAATACCTCCCAAGTCCATAGCTCCCTTCCCTTGGGTGCTGAGCCCCCCAAATCCCCCCCCCCCCCAAAACCCACTCCCCACAACTCTACACCAGTGCCCAGTGCTTTTTTTGTAGAAAAAAAGGTGCCGGTACTCATTATGGGCAGGGTCACCACATATGGATCCACCCCTATGATAGCCACACCCACATTAACCACACCCCCTATACCAGCCATGGCGCATATAAACAGACATCATTGAAAATATTATAGTACTATAGGAGAAAAAAATAACGTGATTTTTTTTCATTATAAATAATCTCTGTAAGCTCTTACAGCTCCAGTATACCCAGTGCAAAATAAGACAGCCAATGTAAATTCTCAAATTGGACATATTACAAACACTAAAATGAAAATAAAATGATTTTTTTCTACCTTTGTTGTCTGGTGACTGTTTTTCTTTCCATATTGGTCCCAGTCTGTGATTCTGCTTTCCTTTGTTTTCGCTTAACTCTTCTGTGCCATTTGTCATTTTTGTCTCCTTTTTCTTTGCTTTCTTCAATATTTTTCAGGCTCTCTCTCTGTCCAGATTTAATTCATTCTTACTATCCATTCTTTAATTTCCTTCATCTACCTGTGGCTTTTCATCTTTTCCTCACCCTTGTTCTCCCCATGCCCTTCCTCTTATTCTCCAGTCTTTCTCTATTCCCCTTTTCCATCCAGCAGCTCTGCTTTCTCTCCCCATCCTTCCAGTGTCTCCCCTATTTCTTTCTGCATTCTTCCATCCAGCGTCTTCCCTCTTTCTCTCCCTATCCTTCCGTTTTCCCTCTCTTTCTCCCCAATCCTTCCATCTGTTTTCCCCTCTCTCCCCAATCCTTCCATCTGTTTTTCCCTCTCTCTCCCAATCCTTCCATCTGTTTTCCCTCTCTCTCCCCATCCTTCCATCTGTTTTCCCCTCTCTCTCCCCAATCCTTCCCTCTGTTGTTTTCACTCTTTCTCTCTCTCCCCATCCTTCCATCTGTTTTTCCCTTCTCTCCCCAATCCTTCCATCTGTTTTCCCCTCTCTCCCCCAATCCTTCCCTCTGTTGTTTTCACTCTTTCTCTCTCTCCCCATCCTTCCATCTGTTTTCCCCTCTCTCTTTCCCCATCCTTCCATCTGTTTTCCCTCTCTCCCCAATCCTTCCATCTGTTTTTCCCTCTCTCTCCCAATCCTTCCATCTGTTTTCCCTCTCTCTCCCCATCCTTCCATCTGTTTTCCCCTCTCTCTCCCCAATCCTTCCCTCTGTTGTTTTCACTCTTTCTCTCTCTCCCCATCCTTCCATCTGTTTTTCCCTTCTCTCCCCAATCCTTCCATCTGTTTTCCCCTCTCTCTCCCCAATCCTTCCCTCTGTTGTTTTCACTCTCTCTCTCTCCCCATCCTTCCATCTGTTTTTCCCTTCTCTCCCCAATCCTTCTCTCTGTTGTTTTCCCTCTTTCTCTCTCTCCCCATCCTTCCATCTGTTTTTCCCCACTCTCCCCAATCCTTCCATGTTTTTCCCTCTCTCTCCCCATCCTTCCATCTGTTTTCCCCTCTCTCTCCCCATCCTTCCATCTGTTTTTCCCCTCTCTCCCCAATCCTTCCATCTGTTTTCCCTCTCTCTCCCCATCCTTCCATCTGTTTTTCCCCTCTCTCTCCAATCCTTCCCTCTGTTGGTTTCCCTCTCCCTGCCAAGTTTCCCGCGAACGGCGCGAAATCGCGATGCAGGCGGCACCAGCCCCTATTTCCGGCCGCTGCTGCTTCTCCAGTTGAACAGCAGCGGCCGCTACACAAAGAAAAAGAAGATTTAAAAAAAATTTGAAACCTGGCTGAAACGCGGCACCCCGGCACTGTAGACAGCCATTAGGCATTGGCTGTTGCCCCGCAGCCGCTCCTCCTCTTGCCTCTACGTCACTGCCCCTGGAGGAAGACCCCGGAGGAGCGCAGTGACGTAGAGGCAAGAGGAGGAGCGGCTGCGGGGCAACAGCCAATGCCTAATGGCTGTCTAGAGTGCCGGGGTGCCGCGTTTCAGCCAGGTTTGAAGTTTTTAAAAAAATCTTTTTCTTTGTGTAGCGGCCGCTGCTGCTCAACAGGAGAAGCAGCAGCGGCCGGAAATGGGGGCTGGCACTGCGTGCGGGACATGGACTCACGGGGCGGGGGGAGCAAAAAAAAAAAGGTGCCGGTACGCCGTACCGTTGCATACCGGCACAAAAAAAGCACTGCCAGTGCCATATGGCTGAAGGGAGGCACCTAGATGTGGGAACAGTGGGTTTTGGGGGCGGTTTGGAACGCTCCCATTTACCACCACAAGTGTAACAGGTAGCATGGGGATGGGCCTGGGTCCACCTGCCTGTAGTTCACTGCACCCACTAACAACTGCTCCAAGGACCTGCATACTGCTGTGATGGAGCTGAGTATGGCATTTGAGGCTGGTATACAGGCTGGAAAAAAAAGTTGTTAAAGTTTTTTTTTTTTGGTGGGAGGGAGTTAGTGACCACTGAGGGAGTCAGGGGTGGTCATCCCCGATTCCTTCCAGTGGTCATCTGGTCATTTAGGGCACTTTTTTGGGACTTATTCGTGAAAAAAAAGGGTCCCAAAAAAGTGACCCAAATTCGCGCTAAAAACGCCTTTCTTTTTTTCGATTATCGGCTGAGGGCACCCATCTCTCTCCGGCTGATAAACACGCCCCAGTCCCGCCTTCACCACGCCTTCACCCCCCCATTTCCGTGACAGATTGCAGTTGAAGACGCCCAAAATCGGCTTTCGATTATACTGATTTGGGCGCCCACGGGAGAAAGGCGACCATCTCCCGATTTGGGTCGAAATATGGGCGTCTTTCTCTTTCGAAAATAAGCCTGATAGTATACTACTTACAATGTCAACACAATATGTAATAGAACATTATAATTGATAGTGAAGGGTAAAGCAAAGATGGAACATGTAGATAGGTAAGAGAGTAAGAAGAGTTAGAAAGTAAGGTGACTGATTTAAAGAAAGTTGCACAAGAGGTCAGAGAGATGGTTAAATATTATCTCAGCTAGAGTAGGAGTTTAGGAGAGAGGGACCAGTGCCTAAACATATATTTGTCCTATAGATCCTCAACTGGCCACTGTGGACTAACAGCCAAACTTGATCAGATAAGACCTTAATGGATTTAGGGTATTACCTTTTGCTTTTAGGGGTACTGGAGCTGACTTCACATGGATAATAGAAGAAAGGGAGATGTTGTGATTTCTTTGTGGTGTAAAGCTTTCATTTTATTTGTCTTATTATTATTGGAAAAATCCAATGGGGGGAGGGGGGACGAGGTTTGAATTCTAAGGACAGAGCTAGTGTGCCATCTGGGAACAGGGCTCTTTCCTCTCAAAGAAAAAAAAAGGGGGGGGGGGGGAGGTAAAAACGTAAGAGGTCTGTTTAATAAAATGTAGTACCTTTTTGTGCTTACCATGCATTAATTTTAAAAATTAACTAGTGGTAAGTGCAAAGCATGTATCCAAACTGATGGTAGTGTTCCCAGTGTATTCCCATACACTTGTCACACAGAAAAGTTCTTTAAGTATATTCATAACATGGATACCCTTACCATCTCCTTTTAAAAGATAGTGGTGAAGATATTCAGACCACAGGAGTTAGCCCAGCTTACTGCTGTGGTCGGCACTAATGTCGGATGTTCAATGATGGGCCGTTTCCAGTGACCAGCGTTGAATATACGGTTTATTTTTGGCTGGTTTGAACTTAACTGGCCAAGCCAATATTCGGTGACAGCCAGTTAAATTCAAACTGGCCAAAGATATACTAACTATACACGTGGCCAAAGATGGCTGCCAAACCCACGTTAAAATCAGCAGATAGCTGGTTAGATCACGTAATATAATAGGCTAGCCGCTAGCTGGCAATATGCAGCGGCAGATAAGTCGGTTATCCCCTGCTGAATATCGGTAGATAGCCAGCTTGAGGGCATTTAACCGGCCAGGTTAAATGCTTTTAAGTATCGGCTGGAGTAAGTGCATTTATGCTAAATGCAAAAGTAATAGCATGCAGTAAAATACCATATGCCAAGTGCAATGTACAGTCCATGCCTATTGTCTACCCCATAGCAGGCAACTAATGTGGGTAGTGAGTCAATTGTACAAGAATACTTACTATTCACGCATAAAGGTTCTTATAGAATACTAGTGTAAGTTGGCATCAATGCACCTACTTTTAGGCGTGTCCACTTAAGCGAGGTCTAGGCTGGCATAAATGGGGGCACTAAATGCAGCACTTAAGCATGGAACTTACAGTATTCTGTAAGTTATGCATAGAACAAATAGAGAGGGTAATACAGCATACAACCAAAGTATACAAACAAAAAAAGCAATACTGGGCCTTCAAGACTAGGCCAACGAGGGTTCCAAGATGGCGCTCTGACCGGACGCACCTGAGTTTGCTGCTGAGGTCTTTTGTAGTTCTTTCTGCTGTTTTCGCTGTTTCTGTGCCCTCCTTGATGGGGAAACGGAGGGGGAAAGTTAGGGAGCATTCCTCGGCTCCTGGGACACCCTCGGCGCTCCGGCAGACGACTCTGCAATTTCCAACGCAGCAACCGGGACCTCGGGGAACTTCGACCCCCTCTGCTGCTCTCGACGCATCGGCGTCGATCGAGAGCGCTAACGGGGCTTCCCTGAGCCCTGTAGAGCGCATTGCTCCGCCTCAACCTGGAAGGGAATTGCCGATAGCCCAGGCAGGGAGGGAGAATGAAGGCGTTCAACCTAACCTGCTCGAGGGAAGGACTGCGGCGATAGAAAATGGTCCCCAACCGAAAGAAATGCTTTTTCAATCAGCTTTACAGGTACTTCCTTTGGAAATTGTTTCTAAATTGTCTGAAGTTGGTGCTCAAATTCAATCCCCTCCTGGAATTTCTGGCGTGACTAGACCAGCAATTGTGACATTAGAGTCACTATGGGATATGGTACATAATATTCAAATCTCCATGCAACCCACATTGAAAGCAAATACTGACAATATAAAAACTATTTCTGAAGCTGCGTTATTCCAAGCACAGGTATCTGCGCAGCAGGCCTTGAAACTGGAAAATTTGAATACTAAATTACAAGAAATGGGAACTTTGGAGACTGTTTTGGTTAAGGACAATGTTTTTCTACATAAACGAACAGAATATTTGGAGAACCAGATTCGGAGACTTAATCTTAGGTTTCTAAATTTTCCTAAATCTCCTCTGATTTCACCTGTTGAAATGATTAAGAAATATATGGTGGACATTCTCGGAATGGACAAAGATTCATTGCCCCCCATAACACGGGCCTATTACATCTGGAACCCACAGGGTGGGGGATGGAATGAATTTAACTTCATTCCTTGAGAGCTCACTGGAGATCATTACCCAGAGGACTACTATGCTTGTTACTTTTGTCTTGGAACCTGACCGCAATGCAATACTAAGACTTTCCTTAAGACACTTAGAAAACCTGTTTATGGGTTCTAAGGTTCGCGTTTTTCCTGACCTCTCAAGGCCCACGCAAGCTAGGCGCAAGGCCTTTTTGGAACAGTGTCCTAGAGCGTTGGCATTGGGAATAAACTTTGTACTACGATTTCCTTGTATATGTAATTTAACGCTTGAGGGTAAACAATTTCAATTTGTTGACCCTAAACAGTTAAAATAATTTCTTGATGCTAGAGTAGATATGAATGTGGTGTGCCCTCCATAAAATGCAGGCTGGGATCAGTACCCTGAGGTAGCAACTGGTGGGGATTAATTATTCTTTAGTTATTTACATTTATATTTCTTGATTCTTGGAACCAATGTTTCTTTATTTGTGGACAAACTGGCTTTAAATGTTATTTCTTGTTTTTATTGTTTTTCCTGTTGTAAATGCCAATTGCATATTCATAATTTGTAGTGAAATAATGATTTACACCAATAAATAAAATTATAAAAAAAAAAAAAAAAAAAAAAGACTAGGACAACAGGAGTATTTTAATGACAGGTGACCCGACACGGGCCGTGTTTCGGTGCCAAACGACACCTGCCTCAGGGGTCTAACGACAAAACACATAAAAACATATACAGATAAAAATCAAATGTTCAAACAGTTAAATAACAACAATTATAATGATACTGATACTTTAAAACTACAGATGTTAATTATAAAAGAAACAATGATATCAGAACATAAGATACTATGAAGGTATAGCATCACTAAAAAATATACCTAAAATAATCATAAACATTTACTTTTGAAAAAATATCCATAAAGGTTACACACGTATAAAATAAATAAATAACCATGCATATCTTTATATTTACATGTTGAAATCATCATAAATAAATATTAAAGTTATCATAAATAGCATAAGGATCCAAGCATATCATAGTGTATGCATGTAAATTACGATCATCATAGAAAATGAATAACAACATATAATGATTATTCCCAATAGTATATCAATCTTTAAAATATCCCCAACATGATTATTATTGCAAAGGATGAGAATAAAGTTATCTTCAGTATATTAATATTGAAATCTATAGTAATGATAATTGGTGACAATCCCATTTTTCGCATTGCAGCGAACATTTTCAACGATAACACTTCAATGTGTTGCGGTAGGAAAAAAACACTCTATCACGGCTATCATTTTGGGCTCAATCATCTTATATTATCATTGTAGCATCATAGCTCACATAGCCTGTTTATGCAGTTGACGTCGGACTGGTTAATTATTAAGTGAGTTCGCTATTAGCAATTCACACCATGTTTCCAAAAAAACATTTATTAACGTATTTTATAAATGCAATCACTTATATTAACATTTTGAAATAATACAATCACTGAATATTTTTAGGTTATTCTGATGCATTGCCATTTTTACTTAGCTTCCAGTTTTTCTTCCTCTCTTACTATATAGGCATTTGACCTATCTTCGAATTATACACCGCAGAACTAAATTTTGGTAAGAATTTAATTCCTGTTTATTTAAGAATTTAATACTACATTCAATATATCTTTCCAAATATGGAAAACCATTACGATACACTACACATATATATTTTTAGGTATTTCATTTAAACCTAAATGATTTTTATACTTATTTTCGAACGAGATCACTGGCCATCTTCCGACACAAATTGGGAGATGGCCGGCCATCTCATAAACGCGGCCAAATCGGTATAATCAAAAGCCGATTTTGGCCGGCTCCAACTGCTTTCCATCGTAGAGCCAGCGAAAGTTCAAGGGGGCGTGTTGTCAGGCTAACGAAGGCGGGACGGGGGCATGGGCAAGAGATGGTCGGCTTCGGCCGATAATGGAAAAAAGAAAGCCGGCCCCGACGAGCATTTGGCCGGCGCTACTTGGTCCAATATTTTTCAGGACCAAGCCTCAAAAAGGTGTCCCAACTGACCAGGTGACCACCGGAGAGAATCGGGGATGACCTCCCCTTTCTCCCCCAGTGGTCACCAACCCCCTCCCACCCTCAAAAAAATTTTTTTAAAACTTTTTTTGCCAGACTTTATGCCAGCCTGAAATGTCATACCCAGCTCCATGATAGCAGTATGCAGGTCCCTGGAGCAGTTTTTAGTGGGTGCAGTGCACTTCAGGCAGGCGGACCCAGGCCCATACCCCCTTACCTGTTACACTTGTGATGATAAATGGGAGCCCTCCAAAACCCACCAGAAACCCACTGTACCCACATGTAGGTACCCCACTTTTCCCTTTAAGGGCTAAGTTAGTGGTGTACAGTTATGGGGAGTGGGTTTTGGGGAGACTCAGCACCCAAGGTAAGGGAGCTATGCACTTGGGATCAATTTTTGAAGTCCACTGCAGTGCCTCCTAGGTTGCCCGGTTGGTGTCCTGGCATGTCAGGGGGACCAGTGCACTACAAATGCTGACCCCTCCCATGACCAAATGCCTTGGATTTGGCCGGGTTTGAGATGGCCGGCTTCGGTTTCCATTATCGCTGAAAACCGATGCCGGCCATCTCAAACCCAGCTATCTCTGACATTTGGCCGGCCCCAACCGTATTATTGAAACAAAAGATGGCCGGCCGATAATACAGTTCGGGACCGCTGTTTGCGGCGCCAGCCAAATAGATGGCCGCCCATATAAATGGCCGGCGCCGTTCAATTATGCCCCTCATTGTCACTAATAATCATTAATATAGATTTCAATATTAATATACTGAAGATAACTTTATTCTCATCATATGCAATATTAATCATGTTGGGGATATTTTAAAGATTGATATACTATTGAGAATAATCATTATATGTTGTTATTCATTTTCTATGATGATCATAATTTACATGCATACACTATGATATGCTTGGATCCCTATCCAGCTCATTTTCGAAAGTGATCGCCGGCCATTTTTCGACATATATCGGGAGATGGCCAGCGATGTCAGAAAAGCGGCCAAATCGGTATAATCGAAAGCCGCTTTTTTGGCAACATCGCCGCTTTCCCGTCGCGTCGCCGGCCAAAGTTCAAAGCGAAGGCAGGACATGGGCGGGCATGGGCATGGCTACCAGATGGCCGGCTTTCGGCGATAATGGAAAAAAAAAACGGCGATAAGCAGTATATCGCCGGGTTTACTTGGTCCTTTTATTTTCACGACCAAGCCTCAAAAAGGTGCCCCAAATAACCAGATGGCCACTGGAGGGAATGGGGGATGACCCCCTCCCATACTAAAAAAAAAAACTAAAAACCTTTTTTGCCAGCCTGTATGCCAGCCTCAAATGCCGTACCCACCTCCATGACAGCAGAATGTGTTGTATCCTCCGACAGCCTTTCCCTGGTTGCGATGTGGCTCTCGGGTGAGTGTGACACCTTTTCTGTTAAGTGCCCTGCAGAGTCATATCAGCAATGCATTGTGGTGGGTGTAGGGTACTGGGCTCTACTCCCATGGTGCTTTTCCCTCTGCTTACTGGGTCAGAGTGTGCCCTGTTTTGTTTCCGGTAGTCCATGAGGTAGTGGCCATTTGTGTAAGACACTTTTAGATCCCTTTCATGTGTTAGCCACGTTACAGCACTTAGTTCTTACCTTGAATGTGGCTGAAAGAGGGCATTGTAAACCATTCTGCCAGCTCTGACCTACTGCTAATCTCAGTACCAGGGAGGCTCGTTGCCAGTGGGGCACAACTTCTGATCTACAGTTAACTGTGAGTAAACGTGCTTATTCAAATAAAGGACTTTTTCAAAGAGATTAGTCTTCAGGTCTCAACTGGTGTGCCAAGGTTATACAGCAGCAACAAGTCCTAGAGGCCTGCGTGTATGCAGGTCCTTGGAGCACTTTTAGTGAGTACCGCAGTGCACTTAAGGCAGGCGGACCCAGGCCCATCCCCCCCTACCTGTAACACTTGTGCTGGTAATGGAAGCCCTCCAAAACCCACTGTACCCACATATAGCTGCCCCCTTCACCCCTAAGAGCTTTGGTAGTGTTGTACATTTGTGGGTAGTGGGTTTTGGGGGGGGGGGGGTTGGTGGCTCAGCACCCAAAGTATGGGAGCTATGCATGTGGGGGGGGGGGGGGGTTCTGAAGTCCACTGCACTGACCCCTAGGGTGCCCAGCTGGTGTCCTGGCATGTCAGGGGGCGAGTGCGCTACAAATGCTGGCTCCTCCCACGACCAAATGCCTTGGATTTCGCCGGGTTGGAGATGGCCGGCATTTTTTTCCATTATCGCTGAAAAACAAACCTGGCCATCTCAAACCTGGCGAACTCCAAGGCATTTGGCCAGGCTAAACTGTATTATCGAAAAAAAAGATGTCCGGCCATCTTTTTTGATAATACAGTTCCGGCCAGCTGTTGCGCCGCCGCCAACATAGATCGCCGGTGATCTATTTGGCCAGCGACGTTTGATTATGCCCCTCCACATTATTTATGATGACTTTAATATTTATTTATGATGATTTCAATTTACATGTAAATATAAAGATATGCATGGATATTTATGTATTTTATACGTGTGGAGCCTTTATGTGTATTTTTTCAAAAGTAAATGTTTATGATTATTTTAGATATATTTTTCAGTGATGCTATACCTTCATAGTATCTTATGTTCTGATATCATTGTTTCTATTATAATTAACATCTGTAGTTTAAAGTATCAATATCATTATAATTGTTTTGATTTTTATCTGAATATGTTTTTATGTGTTTTGTCGTTAGACCCCTGAGGCAGGCATCGTTTGGTGCCGAAACACGGCCCGTGTCGGGTCACCTGTCATTAAAGTACTCCTGTTGTCCTAGTCTTGAAGGCCCAGTATTGCTTTTTTTGTTTATAAATTATGCATGTAAATATCAGGCCTGTCTATGCCCCGCCCATGCTCCTTCCACTGAATTCCTCCTTGAATTTATGCACTATGGTATTTGCATGCATACATTATAGAGTACTGCTCAACACTCTGCTGGAACTTACCTCCGTAAGTGCTAGTATTCTATAAATGTAAGAGTTCTGTTATAGAATTAGGGGTTAGCACATGAATTAGTGTGTGCTGTCATGCTAGCACAGCAACAGTTATCACGCTTCAGTGATGTGGGTGGGCCTAAGTGGACTGTGGTCTACCCAAAATTTCATCTCCCTTAGTGTGGTTCGCAGGGATCTCCAAGCCCTGTCAGCCAAAGACCTCCTTCCCGCCAAACTCGTTTACTTCTTGGGTGGCCACCAGCACTGTCCCCTAGTTGCTGTTGCCAGCCACAGGCCCCTCCACCTTGCACATGCTCAGTTTTCACATATGCATGAAATTGAGCATAGGTGGAAGCCGGCATCTACAATAGTGGTTCGGGGACAATCTTGGAGGCTGCCCAAGAAATAAGCTTGTTTGACGGCAATGAGATCTTCAGATGGCATGGCTTAGTGGTCCTCGTCAGCACAGGTATTTCATTTACTTTGGGTGGGTGGGTGCTGGGAGGGGAGATGGACATTAAATGTGGGCTTTGCTTTGGGAGGGGGGGAGCAGCAGTGGACATGACATTTTTGGCCCACCCACTTTGATCTCGGGCCCGCCCTAAATCGGCTATCTGGTTACTCTACTGCCACGCTTGACTATGTTTATTGTGATCTTCATATATTGCCTTTCAATGCAAAAATCAAAGCGGTGTACAATACTAATTAAGAAAAAGAAAGGAATGCCATAAGCAAAATAGGGCAGAGGAAACTGAGGAAGCAGGAAACAGAGGCTAGGGAAGCTAAACAGGAAAAGGTGAGCACCTGACAAGCCAATTGCGCCCCAAAGCCCAGACATTCCGAACCGAGCAGTCAGATACCTAAAGAGAATCATGAAACACTAAAGAGCCTTCAGGAGACAATGAAAACGAGCATAAGACAATTCTGATCTGAGGTCTGATGGCAGAGAATTCCACATAAAAGGAACAAGGCAGAAAAAGGCTGAATACTGAGTAGACTGTAATTTATTCCAATAGTGCATACTAGAGGGGTTTTGGTACCCAGGGATAATCTAAAAGTTGAAGATTTGTACGGGTGATATTAGCAGGTAGTTATTCAATCTAGCTTTCTCCATTAACTGTCCTATTGATTCGTAAGTTCTAATGAACATTTTCCTGCACTGCAAGGATTTGGCATTTACTATCTGATGGTCTGAATCATAACACCAGAGATAATTAGACTCTGTTGTTTCAACATTAACACGTTATAGCATCTATCAGGTATGCTGCCTGTTTAGACTGTAAAGTTAATTGTTAGTATGGTAAATTGCAATTATTATTAGTAAGATGGGCAGAGACTAAAAAAAACTAATCGACTGGTGATTCTACAAACACTCAGATCTGTGTAATTGGAAAAATCTAACTGAAGATTAAACTTTTAGATATAAAACAATATTTTCTGTCTTAAACATAAGAGTGCAAAGAATTTAATTACTTTTTTGTTTATGTTTAAGTGCAAATGCCATGGACTAGCTGATAGCACAGAAAAATGTAAAGCTAGGGAAAATAATAAAGTAGATGGGAAGCTTCAGATAACAGTTAGAAAAAAGGTTTTAATAATTGAAAGTTAGAATCATAGCTAGGCTTGCAAAAGAAGATTGTAAAATAAGAAGAGAACGAAAATGCCATCAAAGACATCAGAAATTGAATTACTGTGAGAGAAGAACAAGACTCCTGTAACAATCGTTACAGTTGGTAAGATCTGCATTTACCTCCCAATTTGATAAAAAGTGGAGTTAGAACAATCAGTAATGAGTAATTATCACCCCATTTTGGTGTTGCCGGTTGTGGTGAAAATTGTGGAAAAAGTGGTGCTGGGGCAATTGAGGGGGTCTTTTACTAAGGCGCGCTCACGTTTTTGGTGTACGCTAAAATTGGGTGCTCCAATGCGTTCCTATAGGGTAATGTTCAGCGCGCTCCCAATTTTAGCGCATGCCAAAAAAGTGAGCGTGCCTTAGTAAAAGACCCTCTGAGTGAATATGTTGATAGGAATGGTGGGTTGGATTCATTTCAGTTTGGGTTTTGGGGAACGATAGTGTGGAGTAATTGTCGGTATCAACAGTGGATGAGTTGTGTTGTGGTATGGATGATAAGAATATTTACTGTTTTATGACATTAGATATTTCCTCAGCATTTGATTTTGTGGTTATTAATGTGTTATTGAAGATATTGTTTGGGCTTGCTTTGTGAGGGGGTGTTTATGAGTGGTTTGTGCCTTATTTGACAAGAAAATCAATGCAAGTGAAGTTTGGAGATATGGTGTCTCTGGTTTACCCTGTGTCTATGGGAGTACCACAAAGGTTGGCACTGTCAGCTCTTCTGTTTAATATTTATATGGAAACGCAAAGGAATCTCTCGGTAAAGTGCAAAGAAAATGTCAAAATGTATTTCCAAGTTAAGGGAATTAATACACATATAGTGACTTGAAGAATTCACCATGCAGTTATAAGCAGTTTTTAAAGCACCTGTGGTTGTCAAAATTTGAAGCAGAAGCAGTAAAATAAACGCTGCTGTGCACAAACGAATAGGACCCATTTCGCCAAAGAATGTGGCTTCATCAGGGTCTTAAGACGCCTTGCTGAGATGAAAATTTGTCTCTGCCACATACACAGGGATCAAAAAATTGGTTGCCTGTTTATCTTAAGACCCTGATGAATCCACTTTTTTTGGCAAAATGAGTCCTGTTCGTTTGTGCACAGCAAGAACAGAGAACCAAGATCCAGGGCCATGCCGACACGGTAAGCGAGGTAAGCATGGCAGGAGGGCGCCATCCTCTGGGGGGCGCCCCGCCGCACCATGCTTACCTCGCCCTCTTCTCCCCAGATCCTTGTCCTTTTTTTTTTGTTTAAATTTACCTCTCCGGCGCATGGCAGCGTAGCGTTAGTGAGGAGGCGGCACTCCCCCGCCCCGACGTGTCAGTCTCTTCACTCGGTTCCGCCTTCTTCTGATGTCAGAAATGATGTCAGAAGAAGGCGGGACACTGAGCGAAGGGAAGAAGACACGTCGGGGCGGGGGAGCGCCGCCTCCTTCTCACTAACGCTACGCTGCCGCGCGCCAGAGAGGTAAATTTAAACAAAAAGAAAAAGGATCTGGGGAGAAGAGGGTGGGTAGTGTAGCGATCGTTTTCGGGGGGGGGGGCGCCGGCGGGGCCAACTGCAGGGGGGCGCCGGAGACCCTAGGCACGGCCCTGCCAAGATCACCACACATATATACAACAGAGGGAAGGTGGACAACCATGCCTTCTGGATAACAGTAATGGACCAACATAGTAACTTATTACCCAATGACAACCAGTTCATGAGAAACTGGGATGAAGCAAACAAAAACACACTGAACAAAATAGCACCACTTAAAAGGAAAACAAGAAGCAAAAAACAACCACGTCCCTGGTTTAACAATGAGCTACTACATATGAAACAACTATGTAGGAAACTAGAAAGAACATGGGCCAAAAACAAAACAGAACTAAACAAAAGCATATGGAGAAAAGCTATAAGAACATATAAACATAATATAAAGAAAGCTAAAGCTGAACACTACAGCACATATGCAAACCCAGATCAGATTACTACAAAAAAATATTCAAACTCATGAACAATCTAATGAGAACCCAGGACATACTGACATCATCTGAAACACCACCAAAACAGACGAGATCGCACAATATTTTGAACAAAAAATAGCAAATACAAGATCATACCTGGCGATATCACGAACAACCATCATAGAATTCTTACAAGAGTTCGAAACCAAAAACACCCATACCATGGCAGACAGAATCTAGTTCACCTTCAATTCACCCAAAATAAGTACAGTAAAGGCACTACTAATCAAATACACACATGCAAACTGTCTACTAGACAAATGTCTCAACTATATGATGAAAAACCCACTAGAATGGTTCATTGCATCCCTAACTAAACATATCACATACATGCTATCAAAAGGACAATTCCCAACAGATAAAAGGCAAAATCATATTCACCCCTATCCCCAAGACCACAACAAATAAGATCAGCAAGCTCAAAAACTACAGACTAGTGGCCTCAACAACACTATTGACCGAAACGATGAAGGGTTTGGTAGCACAACATCTAATAGAATACCTGAGAATTTTCTCAATCCTCCATAAATCCCAATCAGGGTTAAGACCATGACACAGCACTAAGAGGGTCATAACCACTCTGATAACGAAGTTTAGAAGCTTAATAAGCCAAGGTCAGAATATGCTACTACTACAATTCGATGTCAAGTGCGTTCAACCTAGTAGACCTCACAACACTAATAGCCCTGCTCAATTACATGGAAATCAGCGGTGCAGTGGCTGCATGGTTTAATAGATTCCAAAAACCAGATCCTATGTAGTAAAGATGTTTAACCAGATATCACCCTCCTGAATTTCTGAGTATGGGATACCACAGGGTTCTCCAATATCACCAACACTGTTCAATGTAATGATGGCTCCACTAGGTAGAAAACTGGAACTAATGAGCATCAATCTATTCATATACACAGTTGATGTCACCATCTACATACCTTTTAACAATAGTATCAAAAAGATACTGGAAAAAGTTAAAAAAAAGGTCTGGACCTTATGGAAAACTGGGCAGAAATATTCAAACTCAAACGAAATAGACAAAAAAACTAATTCCTGGTTCTCTCTAGCCCACATAACCCCATATCTCACCAAAATATCACAATCAACCATCAAACATACCAAATCGAACCACAACTGAAAATATTGGGGTCCTTTTACTAAGGTGCGCTGAAAAATGGCCTGCGCTAGTGTAGGTGCATGTTTTGGGTGCACACAGATCCATTGTTCAGCGTGCCTGTAAAAAATGACTTTTATTTTATTTTGCTGAAAATGGATGTGTGGCAAAATAAAAATTTGCATGCGTCCAATTTGGGTCTGAGACCTTACCGCCACCCATTGACTTAGTGGTAAGGTCTCATGCAGTAACCGGGCAGTAATGGTCTAAAAACGCCAAATGCTGATTACCGCCTGTTTTTGCCGCATGTCAGAAAATAAAAATTACTTTTTGGATGCACGTAGCAGAAAAATGCTTATTACGACTGCGTACTAATGCCATGTTTATAATAAAAGGACCTCCGATGACATCACATCTTAAATAAGTACACTCACCAAATTACGAAATGAAACAGAACATCATGCTCCTTCTATTAATGAACCAAGGGACAACTTCAGACCAAAACTTAAATGTTCAGCAGCAGGCATTTTGACCTGTTCTTGAGGAGTGGTAGCTACCACCACCCCCCTGGTAACTTTAATACCAAGTGCGCTACATTTCTATACAACTGAATTATGTGTGAAAATGCATCCCCTACAGATACCTAAATGCACTTAAGGGAATAGCGATAGGCAAAAAATTCTAGCACCACCCCACTGTTAGTTTGAGGGTTAATATACAAACAAATCTTTTTCAGAGACAGGTAAGTGATAGAACTAAAGGAAATGAATTGAGATTGCAGGGTTTTAGACTTACTCCTAAGTACTTTTTCATGGAAAGAAGTACTTTTTCATGGAAAGTGTGTTGAATGCCTGGTATACCCTCCTGGGGGAGGTGGTGGGCACAAAGACAGTGATGGCATTCAAATCACATGGGATATTTATAGAAAGACAATGAAATCAAAGCAAAACTTAAACAACCTTCAGGCTTTAAACAGGGTATAGAGGGGTGTAACCTGCATGGAGTGGCAGGTACAACTGTGGCTGCTTTGTTAGGCAGACTGGATGGGCCGTACAGGTATTTATCTGCCATCATTTACTGTGTTACTATCCAGCTCATTTTCGAAAGTGATCGTCGGCGATCTTCCGACACAAATCGGGAGATCGCCTGTGATCTTCCGATCCCGGCCAAATCGGTATTATCGAAAGCCGATTTTGGCCAGCTTCAACTGCTGTTTCATCGCAGCGCCGGCCAATCTTCAAGGGGGCGTGTTGGTAGGATAGTGAAGGTGAGATGAGGGACGGGGCGAGGGCGTGGGTACGGCTTCGGCTAATGAAAAAAAAGAGGCCGGCTCGAACGAGCATTTTGCCGGCCAGACTTGGTCCATTTATTTTTAGGAAAAAGTGCCCCAACTGACCAGATGACCACCGGAGGGAAGCAGGGATCACCTCCCCTTACTCCCCCAATGGTCACCAACCCCCTCCCACCCAAAAAAAACAAAAACTAAAGCTTTTTTTGCCAGCCTGTATGCCAGCCTGAAATGTCATACCCAGCTCCATGACAGCAGTATGCAGGTCCCTGGAGCAGTTTTTAGTGGGTGCAGTGCACTTCAGGCAGGTGGGCCCAGGCCCATCCCCCCCACCTGTTACACTTGTGTGGTTAATGTAGAGCCCTCCAAAAAACCCCCAAACCCACTGTACCCACATGTACGTGCCCCCTTCATCCCTTAGGACTATGGTAATGGTGTACAGTTGTGGCGAGTAGGTTTTGGGGGGGATTTGGGGGGCTCAGCACACAAGGTAAGGATGCTATGCACCTGAAAGCTTTTTATTTTTTTAAGTGCCCCCTAGGGTGCCCGGTTGGTGTCCTGGCATGTCAGGGGGGCCAGTGCACTACAAATGCTGGCTCCTTTCATGACCAAATGCCTTGCATTTTGCCGGGTTTGAGATGGCCGGGCCTGGTTTCCATTATGGCTGAAAACCGAAGCCGGCCATCTCATATAAACCCAGCGATCCTCTTGTAAACCCGAAAATACACTTGACTCCGCCCACTTACGGCGCCGGCACCGAAGATGGCCGGCCATCGATTTGGCCGGCGCTGTTCAATTATGCCCCTCCACGTTATATTAAGAATGAGTAACTCTTTACTAGGGAGCCTTGACATTGAATCAAGAGAACTTCAAATGGTGCACTGTCCCTCAGATTATGATCCAACACTCGGTTGGAAACTCTCAATGCAGTGCTAAGAGGACAAATAATTAGTTATGCAAGTTACATACACAAATGAAAAAGAAAGGAGCTTAAGAAATTGGAGATGCAAATAGCTCAGCTGGAACAACAACATAAAAATCTGGTTCCCTGAGGGTATAGAGGCAGTTATGTCTGGCAAGGAATCAAGTTAAAGATTTGGAAGTAGACAAGATGGAGAGGTACTGGCAATATACAAAACTAAAACACCAAGAGCAAGTGAATAAAGTGAAATGTGTGCTGGCCAGGGCAGTTTGGCAGCACACAGTGGCAAAAGTCATAAGGAGACACTAGGATGGGGAGGGTAGAATATTCACAACCCTGGGAGACCTGGAGTATATATTACTGGACCACTTCAAAGAACTTTACATGGCAGCCGAAGCTTGTCAGGAGTTTTTCATTATACTCCCTAGCCTTGCTGCGGAAGCACAAAAAATGTTCTGCAGATCTATATCTGCAATGGAGGTGCAGAATGTGATGGGGGGGGGGGGGGGGGGGGGGGCTGCAGAATGGGGAAAAGTTTTGGGCCCAATGGATATGCAATAGAATTTTATAAGAAATTTAAAGAGGAGATTTGACCCCCACCCCCCCAATGTAGGAGGTCTTTCAACATTTGAGAGAAGTCTATGGGGCTGCAGACAAGCTCTTGGAGACCATCTTGGTGTTATTACATAGATTCCCTCAATGTCTAACAGGTTGCCTAAACTTAAACAGCTACTGTGCTTAAATTGATAAAACACTATAATTCATGTGTGTAAGTGTACACGTACATGTATAAATATCAGTAGTGCACTTAGGGGTGTTGTTATCAACAGGCTAGCATTAAGATGTGCTAATTTACTAATAACTCATGCTGTTTTAGCACAGGTCCCATTTTATGCAATGAGACCTAGTTACTAATAACTGGGGCTAACAATAAATTAACACGCCTTAATGGTAGTCCACATCGATAGCTTATCCCCTTAACTGCTATTCTGTAATTATGTGCTAAAATACATTCACATGGGCATAGACGGGGTCAACATTCACATACATAACTTATAGAATACTGTAAATTACCTGGTCAATATTCAGCCTCTCCTGCCCACTTAAATTGCTTTGAATATCGGGTGATACATGCATAAATGTTGCATTAAGGCACCATAGACCTGGTGTACATGTTAGTGCCTCAGTGTAGGTGTGTGGATGTTGACAAATTTCTCTAGTATTCTATAACAGCAATTACACTTTAACATACAGTAGTAACATAGTAGATGACGGCAGAAAAAGACCTGCACGGTCCATCCAGTCTGCCCAAGAAATGTGCCACTTTTTGTGTATACCTTACCTTGATTTGTACCTGTCTTTTTCAGGGACAAATCAAGGTAAGGTATACACAAAAAAGTGGCACATTTCTTGGGCAGACTGGATGGACCGTGCAGGTCTTTTTCTGCCGTCATCTACTATGTTACTATGTTACTATGTTAAAGTGTAATTGCTGTTATAGAATACTAGAGTACTTTAAGTACTGTACCCTGTTAATTTGGGTACCTAAATGGTGGAACCCAGTTATAGAATTGCCCTCCAAAAGCACAAGCTTGAAGATGATGTAAATTCATACCATCCCATCTCTTTCATTAATGTAGACATGAAGGTTTTATAAATTAGGTTAGAGAGTGCAATACCCTTGTTTGTCCAGACTGACCAAATTGGTTTTATCTAGGACTGGACATCTACTGCTAATGCTGGGAGGTTATTTAACATCTTTCAGATGGCAGAGCAGAGTCACACAGTGGGTGCTGTTGTGACTCTGATTGCTGACAGTCTTGATGCAGTCTTGAGATGGGTCTCAGCATTCCACCCCCACTCTCTTCATTAATTATCAGCACATTGATTGCTTGCTTGTTTTACCCTCAATCATAATTTGAAGAAATGTAACATATTTTATGAAAAAAAAAAGGCCTGGAGAGGTTTGCCCTCTCTCATTTTATTTTTGTTTTGCTGCTGGGGTGAAAATTGGGGCACCATGCCTGGGAGTGCTCTGAATCTTATTAACGCCGCCTGGGAGAGAATATTAAAGGGGAGATGGGTTCTTAATTTGTATTGTATGTACTTATTGGGAAGGGGGAATCAGGGGACACTTACTTTTTTATGTTGATTCATGGGGGTTTACCAGACCAATGTCCTGCTGTTGCAGTTTCTACATTTGTAAATTTGTCATGCTCAATTTAGTTAATGCTGAATATTGTGCCAACTGACTAAGGGGTCCTTTTACTAAGCTGTGTAAGCATCTACATGTGCCCAATGTGTGCCAAAATAGAGTTACCGCCCGACTACCATGTGGCTCTTGTGGTAATTTCATTTTTGGCGTGTGTCCGATATGCGCGTCTGAAAAATATTTTTTATTTTCAGGCACACATAACGGACATGTGCCAAGTGGCATTTGGTCCACGTAGGTCATTACCGCTCGGATTATTTACCGCTAGGTCAATGGCTGGCGGTAAGGTCTCAGACCCAAAATGGACGCCCGGCAATTTTGATTTTGCCACACGTTCATTTACGGCAAAACAAAAAAAGGCATTTTTTTCTAGGTGTGCTGAAATCAATTCTGTGCGTGCCCAAAACATGCGTCTACACTACCACAGGCCATTTTCAGCGTACCTTAGTAAAAGGATCCCTAAATGTTTGATTTTGACCATTGCATACTTCCAACCTGGTCTGCTTTTCAGCTGGCTAAATCTGTGTGACAGGCAATTTTTGTGCACAGAATTAGCCAATCATAGAGGGAAGATTTTGAACAAAGAAATTTATGTGGCTGTCAGTTAGTTGGTGAACTCTTTTGAAAATATACCTCGTCCTCACTGATGAGAAAAATCAATTAGTTCATGTGGAGGGGCATCATCGAACGCAAATGCCTATCTCCATGGGTGTTTATCTCCGAGAACAGGTCCGTGAAGGGGCGGGCCGAACCGTATTTTCGAAAAAATGGACATTTTTGAGCTGGGCGTTTGGTTTTTTTAGCGATAATGGAAACTAAAAGCACCCAGCTCAAAAACGTCCTAATCTGAGCCATTTGGTCGTGGGAGGGGCCACGATTCGTTGTACACTCACCCCCCTGACATGCCAGGACACCAACTGGGCACCCTAGAGGTCAGTGCAGTGGACTACAGACAACGCTCCCACATGCATAGCTCCCTTACCACGGGTGCTGAGCACCCAACCCCCCTCCCCCAAAACCCACTACCCACAAATGTACAACACTACCATAGCTCTTAGGGGTGAAGGGGCACCTACATGTGGGTACAGTGGGTTTTGGAGGCCTCCCATTTACCAGCACAAGTGATACAGGTGGAGGGGATGGGCCTGGGGCCACCTGGCTGAAGTGCACTGCGGTACACACTAAAAGTGCTCCAGGGACCTGCATACACGCAGGCCTCTAGGACTGGTTGCTGCTATATAACATTGGCACACCAGTTGACACCTGAAGACTAATCTCTCCGAAAACGTCCTTTATTGGAATAACCGCGTTTACTCAAAGTTAACTGCAGATCAGAGTTTGTGCCCCACTGGCAACGAGTCTCCCTGGTACTGAGATTAGCAGTAGGTCAGAGCTGGCAGAATGCTGTACAATGCCCTCTTTCAGCCACATTCAAGGTAAGAACTAAGTTCTCTAACGTGGCTAACACAGGAAAGGGAACTAAAACTGGCTTACAAAAATGGCCACTGCCGCATGGACTACAACAGGAAACACAACAGGGCACACTCTGACCCAGTAGGCAGGGGGAAAAGCACCATGGGAAAAAAGCCTACCAACTACCAACATCATGAGACTGTAACAGAATCTAATGAAATCACGGAGCCCAATACCCTACACCCACCACAATGCAATGCTGATGTGATCCTGTACTGCACCCGAGAGCCACATCTGACCCAGGGAAAGGCTGTGACAGGATCGAACACATTCTGCTGTCATGGATGTGGGTACGGCATTTGAGGCTGGCATACAGGCTGGAAAAAAAGTTTTTAAAGTGGGGTTTTTTTGTGGGAGGGGGTTAGTGACCACTGGGGGAGTCCGTGGAGGTCATCCCCGATTCCCTCCAGTGGTCATCTGGGCAGTTGGGGCACTTTTTTGGGACTTGTTCGTGAGAAAAAAGGGTCCAAAAAAAGTGACCCAAAATTGCTTTTTTTTTTTCGATTATCAGCTAAAGACGCCCATCTCTCCTCAGCTGATAACCACGCCCCAGTCCCGCCTCCACCACACCTCCGACACGCCCCCATCAACTTTATTCGTTTCCGTGACGGAGTGCAGTTGTAAACGCCCAAAATCGTCTTTCGATTATACCGATTTGGGCGCCTTTGCGAGAAAAACGCCCATCTCCCGATTTGGGTCGAAATATAGGCGTTTTTCTTTTTCGATTATAAGCTGGATAGTCTACCCTAAAACTTGACCCTTAGAGGTTGTATCACATGTCTACCATTAAGGATTGTGGGTACTATTTTGAATCTGGGACTTTGACAGAGCAAGAGTGACTGGGGTTTGCTCCTGCTCACCACTAGATACCAAAGACCCCCAGTAAAGTCTGTGAGTGGGATCAGAGGGTGGGGTTTCTTGCCTGTGGGTAGATCAGAAAGGGGCTTACTGTCAGAAAGGACTTGGCTACTGGCGGGCTTGGAAAGAGGGAGTATATTGCTCTTTGAAGCAGGGGCGTAGCCACGGGTGGGCCTGGGTGGGCCTGGGCCCGCCCACTTTGGGCTCAGGCCCACCCAGCAACGGTGCACCTCACAAACGTCAATAATAAAAGAATTGTCTCCCCAGCCCAAACCGCAACTTCTCCCTGCCTGCTGCGCTGCTCACTTCAGCTTAAGGTTTTGCTCCCTCCTTCCCTGCTCGTTCCCTTATCATCGTTGTCTGCAGCAGAGCTGCGCGGTGCCGGGGGCGGGCTGTCTGTATGCTGCTGTGCTTGCCGCTGGCCCCGCCTCTTTGAAAAAGATTATCAGGGAAGGTGAAGCCGGCCGGAAGAAGGAACAGGAAGCAGTCACGGCAGCATGCTAATGGACCCGGTGCCTTGCGGCTTTGCTATAGCGTTAGACGGCGGCGCTGCCCAGCAGCCCAACGGAGAGGGAAGGGAAAGAAGGCCTGCAGCGTGCCGGTGGGAGAGAACAAAACCTGCATTGGGTGGCTGGGGGGGGGGGAGAGAGGGGAAAATGTGCAGCATGTTGGCGGGTGGCTGGGGGGGAGGGAGGGAGAGAAAAATCTGCAGCATGCTGGGGCAGTAGGAAGGGAAGCATCAAAACCTGCAGCGGGTGGCTGGGGGGAGGAAGAGAAAAAAATCTGCAGAATGCCAGCTGTGGCTGGGGAGAGGGAAAGAAAAAAACCTGCAGCATGCTGGCAGATGGCGTGGAGGGGTCAGGGAGAGAGGGCACTATTGGGATAATGAAGTCAGAAATGCTAGGTGGGGTGGAGGAATAATTGTTCGATGTAGGGAGAGGGATGGAGAGATGCTGCAAGGGGAAAGAGAGGGAGAATTGTTGGATATGGCTGGGGTGGGAGAGGGAAGGAAAGGCTGCACAGGAATGGTAAAGGACCAGAGAGAAAAAAAGTGTTGGACATGGAAGTGGAAGGAAGGGAGGGAGAGATGAGAGGGGAAATGTTGAACATGGCATTGAGGTGAGGGGAAGGAAGGATGGAGAGATGCTGTGTGGTGGGGGGGGGGGGGGGGTAGAGAGAGATGTTAGACCAGGGGCTCAAGGCAGGGAGAGAGGGAGATAGTGGACAATGAGAGAGAGGGAGAAGAAAAGTTGGACATGTAGGTGGAGGAGAGGAGAGGAAAGGAGAGATGCGTAAGCAGGGGAGGGGAGAAAGAGGGAAGATGGATCCAGGGAGAGAAGATGGACAATGGATGGTAGGGAAGGGAAAAATGCTGGACAATGGGGGAGGGGAGAGAGATGGGACAGGAAGATGCTGGTGGTGGGAGGTAGAAGGGATAGGGAGATAGGCTACGAGGGTATGGAGGGAAGAAAGAGGGAACAGATGCTGGGCTGGCAGGGTGGAGGGAGGGAGACACTGGGAATGATGGAAAACATGTGGGAGAGGCCCAGGGACTAAAGATGGCAAGGAAATGAATGAGAGGGTAGTGATTACAGGGGGTAGAAATATGGTAATGGTGCGTAGATTGAAAATGGAAGGAAATTGGAAGGCTGGGAAGGAGAGAGATGGGGAATGGGAGAGCTAGATGGAGATGGAAATGTGATAGATATCTGAAAAGTAAAAAGAAGGAAAAGATTTAGAGGATGGAATTTGAGTGTACAGAGGCAGAAAAGAAAAAAAAAGAAAGAAAGAGCTAAAATGGAAAGATCAATATTTCAGAGGCAGGTGTAGTGAGGAAATGAAACGAGAGGAGAGAAAAGACAAATGGACAGCCGCTTGAAGCAGAAGACAGACAGAAAAGCAGGAAAGAGAAACTGGAACCAACATGAAGGAAAAATAAAATGTCCAGACAACAAAGGTAGAAAAATCATTTTATTTTGAATGTTTTAAATGGAATATGTTAGCTTTGGGAAATGTGCATAGTGGATGTCTTTTTATTGTGTTCAGTAGAAAAGGAAATGCGCTTTTGTTTTTGTTTTTTTTCTTCAGTGTTGCTGTACATGCTAAGGTTTCCAAGTTCAATTTTGTCTACATATTTTTATTTCTAATTTGTGATCCCTTGTTCTGTAATTTGTAAGGGTCTGTCAGTGTGACTGTAATGGCAGATGAAGAGATTGGACAGGGAATTGGGGGAGGGGCTTTATTTTCTGCCCTGGTCACCAGCATGGCAAACAGCAACCCTGACCCTTGCTATAGCTAGTGGGGATCCTCAAGCCCTACTAGCTGGGGATCTCCTCTGAAGCTAGCCAGAGCTCCCTTCTACTGAGCTTGGTAGATGGGGGCATCCTCGAGCCACTGACAACTAAGCATGTATGAGGTGCTGGCATCAGTGGTTCGAGGAGTTGCTGCTGCCTGCTGGGCTTGATGGAGGGGAGTTCTGGCAATCTTTAGTGGAGGTCTTCAGCTGACAGAGATTGGGGATCCTTATCAGCTAAAGTATTTATATTTTGAGTTGGGAAGTGCTGGGGGAGGGGGATAGAGAGAAAATTTTGTGCCCACCCACTTTGTGTTCAGGCCCACCCAAAATTGGCTGTCTGGCTACGCCACTGCTTTGAAGTGAGGATCAGAAAGGGAGTTATTGATGTCAGGAGGGAGGAACTGGAGCGGGGCTGACCTTCAACTTGGCCTTTGCACCTGCCCTTCAAGCAGGAACTTCTACATATCTCAGGGCAGGTATAAATGCCAACAACTAAATGTGTTCATATACATGTGTATTCCACTTGTAAAATAAGGAATACATGTCAGTATGTTAGATCCACCCAAAACCCTCCCTCTCCATGCGCTAATGATGTCTCATATCATCTCTCTCCAGCCCTCTGCTCTTAAGGGAGTGAAGAGAGAGCTGCTTTCAATACAGCAACCTCCACACTGTAATTCACTTTGGTTTGATTGCAGTTCTCCATAGTTGGCATTGAATGCAATGGGAATCAATTGATTCAGTTGACTGGAATCTATACTTTGGATGCATATTTCTGTGTCAAAAAAGGTATTTCTATATTTCCCCCAAATTATTATTAAAATATAAGATTTAGGACTAGAATTTGTACATGTTTAGAGAACTATGCATAAGCAGAATGGTGGAAAGATAAAATAATTATAATATTAATTTGGAATCATAAGGTATGAAGGACTAAATATGTCCAATTACAGAAAAGGTTATTGAAATTTTGAGTTGATTTTTTTTTTGTGAGACTAGGTCATTGAGGCGTAACATGATTAAGCCAGAAGAGAAATAATTGTTCTTTCTAAAATAAGAAAAACATTTTTCAATTTAGTTTGACATGATGTCAAAAAATAAGATGCATAGTATTGTGTTAGAATATTCATTAACACCCATCATTGCTGCAAGAACGGTGTGATAATTATTATTATTATTGATAGAGAAATATAGATAAGTATATTAAAGACTCTGGTAATAAAAGAAAGAAATGAGTTTGGACTGTGCTAGAGGGGAAAAGTAGGATGATAAAATAATAATAATATGGAAAATAAAACGTGAAGTACTGAAGCTGCCCCATGCAGGAGACAGGGACTCTTGTTTGTTTTCCTAAGGTTAGAATGACTGATGATATTCTAGGAAAAGCAACAGTTGGAAAAGAAGATAAGGATATGAAATAGTAGAGTAATACACAAAACAGAAAAGATGTGACAGCATGCTATAAAGATAAAGTATAGCATAGAAATATTACAGGTGATGAGAACTACCCAAACAGAAATTAATAAACCTGCCACTCATATAAAGAAATAATCAAGTTCAACCATCTTTTTTAACTGTATGAGATGCAGTCATCGACTCTCATACTAGTATTCATTTCATATCTACGCTTTTCAATCAGACATATTGTTTTCACTTATCTGCATATAAGCAACTTTTATAATAATGTGCAATAGATATGTCAGAATGCTTTGTATATTACACTGCATTCCCTTCTCTTCCACTTTACTTTTAAGCTAATGTTATTCCTCCTTTGCTTAACCCATTAGACCTAAAGGGGTTGATTCACCCCCTTAGTGGCCAAAAGAGACACTAGCAGCTAGATATTTAGATGGTAGAGCAAATAACTACTGTCATCTACCAAGATTTGCTTATTTCCGATCTGACAAAGAAGGGCAACCTTCGAAAGCTAATCAAGAAATGTACTAAGTTATAGCCAATAAAAAAGGTATCATCTTATTTTCTTTTTCATGTTTTATTTTGTTTTATTTCTATTGATTACTTAACAGACTAAATTTGACTTCCAGAACATCCCTCCTACATTTTCCTATGTCATCGGTATCCACATGTACCAAGACAGCTGGCTCCTCCCTAGCACCATCTAAAATCCTATCTAGGTGATGAATGAGGTCCGCCACCTTTGCACCAGGCAAGCAAGTGACGTATTCTTTCATAAGGCGGTTCATTATCTACTTATTTATTTTTGCTGAAAAACATGTCAAGTCCTCTCCTTAGCCGTTGTAACATTTTATTGTGTCTTTGGCTTTGTGCAAATTCCTGTTAAGTCCACAAGAAGAAGTCCCACAAGAAATTTTAAAAGGCTAACCTCCTAATTTATTAATCACTTCACATGCTAACTACTGATATAATTAATTATAAAGAGCTATTTTTATGTCAATTTAATTAACTTGTAGTGATGGTTTTGCATAGTAATATGCGTTTGGGCCAATGCTTTATTAAGTATGCATGCACTGGCCTAGCTGATCATTCAGCGCTACAAGGGAAAACAATTCTTTATGCTTTCCAGCACGATGACCATAAGTGAAAATGTAAAATTATCCTTCCAAAACAATAAAAAACTAAAGTGTGATGATAGCAACTGAAAATGAATTGTAACAAAAATTAAACATGTGAAGGAGAAGAACTTGCGAAAGGAAAAGGACAGACAATAGCACAGTGGTCTACTGGTCCTGATTGTGGCTGCAAATTCCACTGTATGGATGGTTTAAATGAACAAAGTAAGCAAGAAAGCCTCTCAGCTTTCAACATAATCAGAGATCATGTCATCCAGAATATGTATCTGTGAGGACAGGCGACAAAATTAGATGTCAAACGCCCTTGACTCTGAAATGAAAACGGGAAACCAAGAAGCTGAAGCTGGCTGTTTAAGGTGAGTGGACTTAACAGGTTCTTGCAAAATGAGTTGTGTCAAGTACTACTTTTGTGATGCAGTAAGCATAAAATACCAGAACATCGATGACAGGTGCTTTTGACATCATATTTCATGATCCGAAGAAAGGAAAACAGCCATCGAACCCAACTCCTGTGTATTCTGGACCTGTTCCACTAAAACCAGCAAAGGTGAAAGATGTCCAGAGTGTAGTTGAGAAATATGTTCCTGAAGTTCAGATTGTAGCTAAAGACAGTTCATAAGATAGTCTAGTAGATGAAATGGAAGAGGACTGAATTAGATCATTCTTTGCTGCATAGCCATGCCAGTGTAAATGTGAATGTGCATACTCACTTTCTAGTGACCCCTGTTCCTCCTCCTCCTCTGTGTCCCCATCCTGTGGCTGTAGTTCCTCAGGGAGTGATATTCTGCACTTTACTGCCAGATTGTGCAGGATACAGCAGGCCATGAATACCTTCCTTTCCATTTATTTCTTTTCTTTCCTCCTTTCTTCTTCATTTCTGGTCCTCCGCAGACTTGACTGTCCAGTGGATCCAGCTTCTTCCTATTTTCTCCATCCACGTGCAGTTTTTCTCCTCTCCTCCTTTTCTCTCATCTCCTCTCCTTCCTCTCTCTTCCCTCCATGTCCAGCATTTCTTCTCTCTCCCTTCCCTCTCCTTCATTAATGTCCAGCATTTCTCATTTCTCCCGTCCATTCATGTTCATCTCACTTCCTCTCTCTTCCCTCCCCTCCATCCATGTCCAGCATTTCTTCTCTCTCTCCCTTCCCCTACATCCATGTGCATCTCCTTCCTGTCTTCCCTCCCTTCCATCCATGTCCAGAATTTCTCCTGCCCTCTCCTCCGTTCCATCCATGTCCTGAAACTCTCCTCTCTCCCCTGCCCTCCCCTCCATCCATCCATGTCCAGCAACCCTCCTCTCTCCCCTGCCCTCCCCTCCATTCACCCATGTCCAACAACCCTCCTCTCTCACCTGCCCTCCCCTCCATTCACCCATGTCCAACAACCCTCCTCTCTCCCCTGCCCTCCCCTCTTTTTGCTCCTGCCACCCGTCTCTAGCCTTCCCTTAATTCCTGTCAGTGTCCCGCCCTCGTGGAAAGAGGAAATGATGTCAGAAGAAGGCAGGACCTTGATGGGAATGAATGGAAGACTAGAGACGGGCTTTCACTGCGGCGGCTGCGACGGAGGTAAATCAAAGATTTAAACCCTCCAGAGCGGCAGGAGGTGAGGTAAGCATGGTTTGTGGTGCCCTCCTGCCATGCTTACCTCACTTAGCACTGAGTTGCCCCGACCCTAGGAGCCAGCTCATCTGCCATAACAACCAGCTCGCAAGAGCTTTAAAAATGTAACAACTGGCTCTTGCAAGCCGGTGCGAGCCGGCTCCAGCACACCACTGGTCCTGCCCTTCACAATTGAGGAAGTTGTGTCAGAAGGGGTGTGATGTTTTGGAGAGAAAGTCCCAGTGCAGGCCACAGGCAGCCTGAGTGCTGCTGCTGCTGTCCAGGCAAAGACTGGAGCGGAGATTATTTTAAGACTCAGGCAGGGGGCTGGGTCTGACAGGAGGTGTGTATGCAACACCTGCACCTTGAATAAATACACCACTTTGTGGGGGCAGGGGAGTTAGAGCTGGGCTGCAGAGGGCAGGTGGGACCAAGATACTTGTAAATGGAAACACAACAAAGCAGATCAGTAGAAGAAAAACATAAATTTATTGAACAAATCCAAATATTCAAATCAGCCCGACACAGGCTGTGTTTCACCCAGCAGGGCTGCATCAGGGGCTACACCGTTTTCTTTTATTGTCAGGGTTAATGAGATATTTATACTGATCATGTGCAATCCGTCAGATACACTAGCAACTCTGTAGCCTACAGAGTTGCTAGTGTATCTGAAGGATTACACGTCATCACTTTTTTGATTATTTGGCTGTTTTTAAATTACATTTTAGAAGACCTCTGTATATTTTTTACATCAGTATAAATATTAACCCTGACAATAAAAGAAAACTGTGTAGCCCCTGACGCAGCTCTGCTGGGCGAAACACGGCCTGTGTCGGGCTGATTTGAGTATTTGATTTTGTTCAATAAATTTATGGTTTTCTTCTACTGATCTGCTTTGTTGTCTTTCCATCTTGGAGTTTGCAGATCATCTGCCTTGTTGTTTTCTTGGACCCAAGATACTTGTAGACAACAGACCTGGGCAATCAGACTCAAAGACTCAAGTATCAGCTCTCCTCCAATCAGCACCAACTCTAGCAGTCACAGGGAGATGCTGTGGTGGCATGACCTTCATAGATGGTCCATGTTTATGTTGCATTGCCTGCAAGTCAAAATGCTACCTGGAATCGAGGAGTTTAGTTTAAGAAGACTTGATATATCACCAAGCTTTTACAGGTCTCAGCAGAATCAATATATAAAAATATTTTTTAAAACACTGATGAAGGAAAGATGAAGTCCTTTGCAGATTTGCAACAAGAATTCTCTCTCAGTGTTGCAGATACATTTGCATTTATGCAACTTCAACATTATGGAGGAGATTCTATATATTGCGCCTAAAAAATCAGTGCTGAAATCAGTGCCGACTAAGCATATTCTTTAATCAGTGCCTAGATTTAGGCGCCAATT
The DNA here is from genome assembly GCF_901765095.1 of Microcaecilia unicolor. Classification (NCBI taxonomy): domain Eukaryota; kingdom Metazoa; phylum Chordata; class Amphibia; order Gymnophiona; family Siphonopidae; genus Microcaecilia; species Microcaecilia unicolor. Next base: position 115,124,411 of record NC_044031.1, on the reverse strand, counting down.
ATAGAATATGCTTAGTTGATATTTCAGTGCCTAAATCTATGCACATCCATTTACACCAATGAAAATGTGGCGTAAATTGTAAGCTCTTTGAGCAGGGACTGTCTTTTTGTGTATGGTGTACAGCGCTGCATATACCTTGTAGCGCTATAGAAATGATAAGCAGTAGTAGTAGTAGTAGTAAATCCCAGCTCGATTTGGGCGTACTGGACCATATTCGAAAAAGTAGGTGAATAAATTTCAGAACGCTCACGAAACGCCTATTTCCCCATCTATAACCACGTCCCATTTTGCCGCATGCATTAGAGGTGTGGTGCACATCATTACAGAATACACTTAGGGGTAGTGTAGGTGCAGGTTTTGGGCCTGAGCAAAATCATTTTTCAGCACAACTGTAAAAAAGGCCTTTTTAAAATTTTTGGCAAAAATAGATGGTCGGAAAAATCAAAGTTGTCGCACATCCATTTTGGGTCTGAGACCTTACCACCAGCCATTGACCTAGTGGTAAACTCTCACGTGGCAACCAGGCAGTATTGACCTAAGCACGCCAAGTGGCATTTGTCTCGCGTCTGATACGCGCGGCAGAAAAGTAAAAATGATTTTTCAGCCACATGTATTGGATACGCAGCAAAAATGAAATTACCACAAGAGCCACACGGTAGCCATGCGGTAAGTCCATTTTGGTGCGTGTTGGGCACACATGATAGATGCATATGCGGCTTAGTAAAAGGGCCCCTTAGCGAGTTCTGCGCCTAAAATCTAATCAGTGCCAATTAGTGCTCATTTTTGCTAATTAAGTGCTGTTATTGGTGCTCATTAACTTATTAAGCCAATTAAGTTGTGTGCATTGTTACAGAAGTCATGCCAATTTCAGTGTGAATCTCTAGGCGCACTATATAGAATCCGGGGGTATGTGTCCAGTTTGCCATGAGAGGATTTGAGCAAAGATGTTCAGGATGTTTTTTATCTACAGCATATACAATGGGAATCACAAATGAAAGTGCCTTTGTACTACCATCACAAATATCTTCAGGAGTCTACCACAGATATTGATTATGCAAGACTCTCCTCCTGTTGGAGTCGGGAATTACAAATCACATTGAACAACGCATAGTTGCAGGTATTTGTAACATCAATTAGAAGAGTCATGGACTGTGTACTCCATTAGGAAATACTTTTCACTTTTGCCTTCAGACTATATGTGTCTCTCAGGCGAACAAGCCAAGTGGGCATTGCCAGCTCTAGCATCTGTCTAAGTGCCAGGAGGAGGAGGATATGACTTTAAGTCAAATGTTTTGGTTGTGTCCTCTGGTTCACCTGTTTTGGCATAAGTTACTGACTGCAGTGTCACATCGTTGGTCTTGTACAGCGTCTTTAGATCCTATGTTGCTTTTTGGATGTTATATTTTAGAAGCCCCAGTCTCTAGGGGCATGAAGAGCTTTTTGAAAAGAGCTTTTGTTGGTGATGAAAACAATTTTGTTGGTTTGGCTTCAACCAGCTGCTCTGACTTTGCAAGTTTGGCGTTCTCATACAAATGGGAATGGAAAGGACGGAAGTGCATGATTTGCAATCCTGCCAAGATGTTTTATTTCAACAGACTTGGGCACAGTTTTGGGCCACTCTCACACCAGTGGCACAGTCACCTTTTGAATAATTAACATGCAAAGTGATTTGGAATCTGTGTCTTCTAGTCAACCATGAATATAGGGTGGGGTTTGGAAGGAGGGGGGAATGTTTATTAGCATTAAGTTAAATTTTCAAGGTGTATCTGTTCTGGTCTTTGCATCACTTGATGAGAATGATAACTTTTCTGTATGTGAGAACTATATTTTGTATACTGTGGTATTGGTTTTCAGTGTTAATGCTTTGAATAATAAAAATGATATAAACAAAAATTATAAAAACACAAAATTAAAGTATATAGGAAAGATAACCATACTAATCATTCAATCAAGCAGCTAACATACAAACATAATTTTTGCAGACAGAACACCACTGAGAGATCTATACTCCGGGTACCCTATAAATGCTTTGGTAAAAAAAAGTAAACCTTAAGTATGCCCTTAAATCTTAGCAAAGTTGATTCAGATCATAAAGAAAATGGAAACGTTCTAAAGATTAAGTACTTGCCAAAAAAAAAGGCACTCAAGTTACCTTCCTACGAGCCCTAGCCAACCATGGGATAACCAGTTGATGGTATACATGGAGCACAAAGCTCTTTCAGGGGAATATGGGAGGACCAGAGAAGGTATATATACCAAGACTCCATTATATAGGCCAAAACCAAAAGCTTATATTCTATCCTATATTTAGTAGGCAACCGGTGATAGTGAATGTATAAAGGAGTAATGGTATCAAATTATAAGTTGTAAATGCCGTAACACCTTTGACATCGCCTTGTAACACCCCCAACATGCCTCCAGCCATTTTAGACTTTATTCTAAAACAGTGCCTTATGTTTTGGAGGTTTGTACATCGATGTGCTGGGATATCAACGTTTAAAACACAGTTCCAAAATAACCAAAATAACCATCTTTATTGAGTTTTTTTCTTTATTTTGAGCTTGTTTTCTGTAGAGCTGTATGGGGCATACATGTGGATGGAACATAGATGTTTCATGGATGTGTCAGCAAGCAATGCACACAATATATAGAATTCTATCAGTTGTTCACTTGAGGGCTCATTTTCAAAAGAGAAAAACACCCAAAAAGTGTCATAAAGCACTATTTGGAAAATTTTCTTCACAAAATATCCACATCAGCAATTCATCTTCAGTACATCCAAATCACAAGGGGGCATATCAGGGGCATCTAGAAGGTGGGATTAAGGCATTCCTAACACTTGGATGTTTTACAGCCATAATAGAACAAAAACGCAACATTTAGGCTGAAACTTCAATGTTTTGGTCTAGACATATTTTCAGAACAAATAAGGCACAAAAAGGTGCTCTAAATGGCCAGATGACTGGAAGGAATCAGGTGTGACCCCCCCCCCCCAATACCCCCCCAGTGGTCACCAACCCCCTCTCCCCCAAAAAATGTGAATAAAAATATGACTTACCAGCCTCTATGACAGCCTCAGATGTTAAAGTCAGGTCTATTAGAACAGCATGCAGGTCCCTGGAGTAGTGAAGTGGTCAGTGCAGTGCACAATGGAGTGGGGGACTCAGGTCCCCTACAGTGGTGGAAATAAGTATTTGATCCCTTGCTGATTTTGTAAGTTTGCCCACTGACAAAGACATGAGCAGCCCATAATTGAAGGGTAGGTTATTGGTAACAGTGAGAGATAGCACATCACAAATTAAATCCGGAAAATCACATTGTGGAAAGTATATGAATTTATTTGCATTCTGCAGAGGGAAATAAGTATTTAATCCCTCTGGCAAACAAGACCTAATACTTGGTGGCAAAACCCTTGTTGGCAAGCACAGCGGTCAGACGTCTTCTGTAGTTGATGATGAGGTTTGCACACATGTCAGGAGGAATTTTGGTCCACTCCTCTTTGCAGATCATCTCTAAATCATTAAGAGTTCTGGGCTGTTGCTTGGCAACTCGCAGCTTCAGCTCCCTCCATAAGTTTTCAATGGGATTAAGGTCTGGTGACTGGCTAGGCCACTCCATGACCCTAATGTGCTTCTTCCTGAGCCACTCCTTTGTTGCCTTGGCTGTATGTTTTGGGTCATTGTCGTGCTGGAAGACCCAGCCACGACCCATTTTTAAGGCCCTGGCGGAGGGAAGGAGGTTGTCACTCAGAATTGTACGGTACATGGCCCCATCCATTCTCCCATTGATGCGGTGAAGTAGTCCTGTGCCCTTAGCAGAGAAACACCCCCAAAACATAACATTTCCACCTCCATGCTTGACAGTGGGGACGGTGTTCTTTGGGTCATAGGCAGCATTTCTCTTCCTCCAAACACGGCGAGTTGAGTTCATGCCAAAGAGCTCAATTTTTGTCTCATCTGACCACAGCACCTTCTCCCAATCACTCTCGGCATCATCCAGGTGTTCACTGGCAAACTTCAGACGGGCCGTCACATGTGCCTTCCAGAGCAGGGGGACCTTGCGGGCACTGCAGGATTGCAATCCGTTATGTCGTAATGTGTTACCAATGGTTTTCGTGGTGACAGTGGTCCCAGCTGCCTTGAGATCATTGACAAGTTCCCCCCTTGTAGTTGTAGGCTGATTTCTAACCTTCCTCATGATCAAGGATACCCCACGAGGTGAGATTTTGCGTGGAGCCCCAGATCTTTGTCGATTGACAGTCATTTTGTACTTCTTCCATTTTCTTACTATGGCACCAACAGTTGTCTCCTTCTCGCCCAGCGTCTTACTGATGGTTTTGTAGCCCATTCCAGCCTTGTGCAGGTGTATGATCTTGTCCCTGACATCCTTAGACAGCTCCTTGTTCTTGGCCATTTTGTAGAGGTTAGAGTCTGACTGATTCACTGAGTCTGTGGACAGGTGTCTTTCATACAGGTGACCATTGCCGACAGCTGTCTGTCATGCAGGTAACGAGTTGATTTGGAGCATCTACCTGGTCTGTAGGGGCCAGATCTCTTACTGGTTGGTGGGGGATCAAATACTTATTTCCCTCTGCAGAATGCAAATAAATTCATATACTTTCCACAATGTGATTTTCCGGATTTAATTTGTGATGTGCTATCTCTCACTGTTACCAATAACCTACCCTTCAATTATGGGCTGCTCATGTCTTTGTCAGTGGGCAAACTTACAAAATCAGCAAGGGATCAAATACTTATTTCCCCCACTGTATATCCCTCTACCTGTCACACTTGTGGTGGAAGCTGTGACCTCTCCCAAAGTCACCAAAACTCTACTGTACCCACTTATAGGTTCCCCCTTTACCTCTAAGGGCTATTGTAGTGGTGTATAGTGTGTGTGTGGGGGGGGGGGGAGTGTGTTTTGCATGGGTTTTGGAGGGCTCAGGGGACAAGATAAGGGAGCAAAGGTGAATGTTTAACTGGGAGCATTTTTATGAAGTGCACAGAAGTGCCCTCTAGGGTGCTCCACTGCTCTCTTGGGATGTCTGGGGGACCAGTCTATTAAAAATGCTGGCTCCTCCTACATCCCAATGGCATGAATCTCTATGTTTTGCACTTATTTGTGATTTTTTTTTGTTTGTTTTTTAAGTGGACTAAAAAACAAAATGTCCAAAGCACAAAACCTTGCTCATAACAGTATTTTTGGGGAAAAAAATAGACGTTTTTATTTTTCAAAAATGACCTTCTATCCTAGTTGGACTTAGACGTCATATTGAAAATGCCCCTCATGGTGCACTAAGGTGTGCCAACTTACACCAGCCATTGACATGACATAAGTTGATGTGTCAACCACTCGGAGCACCAAAGCAACTTAGGATTCTATAATGACTTTGACATGCCCAGAAGTTGTTATAGAATTGGCAATAAGTGTGCCCAATTGAGGCACTTACATCTTAGTACCAATTTAAAGAATTGCCTCCATAGCAAAGCCCTCAACAATGCAAGCAGAAATTTTGCTTTGCATAAAGGTATATAGATGAAAACCTTTTTAACTATAGACCAAGTTCTTTTTTTTAATATTCAAGAAGAGAAAGGACTCAGATTAAACCTCACACAAAAAAATTGCTTTCCAAACTGGGTACTTTCTCATTCATGGATCCTTAAAAACCTCTGCATACACTCAATTCTTCACATATTGTATAGAAATAGTACTTAGTTTCAAGAAACGTTAAACTCAGCTTTTCAGGTCTTTATTAAGCATAACCCCATGGAGGCCTTAGTTTTACAAACTTTGGCTGTGTCAGGGTTCTTTCTCTTTTCAGCCAGTCTCCGTTTGATTATGCTGAATAAAGACCTGAAAAGCAGGATTTAATATTTATTGAAGCTAAGCACTATTTCTACTTTGGGGTTCATTTTCAAAGCATTTAGATTTACAAAGTTCTATAGGTTACTATCCAACTTTGTAAGTCTATGTGCTTTGAAAATATGTCTCCATGTGACATCCTTTCTTTTAGTACTTATCAGCAACTTTTCTCAAAATGCTGGCTCTAGAACTCTTTAAGATTTCACAGTATCTCCCCCCCCCCCCCCCCCCCCCCCCATACTGGAACGGAATATTTAATATCTTTTATAGGAAAGGGCTGGGTTAAAACATTCCCTGTTTGTAAAAATAGGTTATTGTTTTGGGAAAATAGAGTCCGGATTTTTCTGGTCATGGAGAAAAGTACAAAAGATAGATGAAAGTTTTTCTCTAGTAATGTGCCAGGAAACTCGTGGGTTGGGGATTTCTTTTTTTTTTATTTCATATCCTTGTAAGTGTTTAATGAAGAATGTAGGTGTGAATTATGCTTTCTTTGTCCCTGAGCAGTCACATTTCTTTCTAGACGCTAAGCTTATTAGTACCCCTGCTATTAGTGACAAAGGATGATTGGCGTGGTCCTTGTAATGTAGCTGGTTGAGAACACACATATGCTTTTATCCTTTTTGACTCTCCCTGATGTGTTTAACTCCTTGTTCTTTTCCTTTGTTTTCTTTTCTTTTCTCCCCCAGTTGGTTGGGATCTAATGAGACCAATTATATAGTGGCTTATGTTTTCTTGCCAAGTTCTTGAGATTTTCCTTCTTTTTTATCTTAAATTGTGTATTCTCTCGATTTATCTTTATTTCTGTAGCAGGTGTTACTTGTAAGTTTATTTTTGAAATTGCATAAATAAATAGTTTAAAAAGTAGATAGTTTCAAATCATCTGTTTGAAAGAAACAGAGAAGCTAATGTCATGATTTTTTTTTGTTACATTTGTACCCCACGCTTTCCCACTCATGGCAGGCTCAGTGTGGCTTACATGGGGCAATGGAGGGTTAAGTGACTTGCCCAGAGTCACAAGGAGCTGCCTGTGTCTGAAGTGGGAATTGAACTCAGTTCCTCAAGACCAAAGTCCACCAACCTAACCACTAGGCCACTCCCTAAACAAAGGGTCCAATGGTAATAGGTATAAATTAAATAAAATGATTAGAATCAATACTTGAGGGAGCCCCATGATCCCTGGAGAAGAAGATGAACAGGAGGAATCCATTATCCCCAAAAGGGATGGAAAACAAAGCTGAGAATATCATCATGCCTCTGTTATAGGAGTGGAAGCAAAAAAAATATAGATATATAATAATAATAATTTTATTTAGTTTCTTATGTCATTTGTAAAGGTTTTCCCCTTTTCCCCTTTTGTTTCATTTGGTTTTTATACATTTTTATTTACATTATGAAGTGGCTTTGGCTGCTTCCCCTCCCCCCTAAAAAAACTCCCATTGACAACTGCAAACCTCTTAGAGCATCACTCAACCCTCCCCACCTGACTGTCTCTGATTCCCTTCTCCCAGCACCAGCATTAGGTAATATATCCCTCCAGGTGTCAGCATCACTGCCTCCTGTCTCCCCCCCCCCCCCCCCCCCCAAGAGGCAGCAAGTCCATCTCAGCACTTAACAGAGGTAATCACTAGTGATATAGTGTTGTGAGATGGAGTAGCCCCCCCTTCGCTCCCAGCCCTGTTGCTGACTGCATTCAAAATGGCAATTCTGACCTTCAGTATTATCATTAGGGGTCAAGCTGCCAAATAAGAAATGTACTTGGAATTTCTGACAGCAAAATCTTTGGAGTCAACCTCAAGATCACAGAAGCTAGACTCAGGAAAGGAATACAGGATCCCTTGACATCAGGTTTCTAACTATTGTCTCTGGAGCCGAGATCACTGGCAGAGAAGCAGGAACAATCATGGAAAATTGATATCTAGAGTGGCTTCTGGTGAGGAAGCAGGAACATCCAGGGCTGGAGTCTCTAGAACTGGAGCCTGCAATATGAGAGCCCTTGCAAACAAGACTGGAATATCAGGAATAGGATCAACAGAAGCAGAGGACACTGAAACAAAGGTAGCTGCTGCCTAGGCTGGAACACCAAGAGATAAAGTCTTGGAAGCAGGACGTTTTGAAATATGGCTTGAAGCCACAGACTTAGGAATCTTTGGAGCAAGTGAGGGTATCCCAAACCTGAGGATCATAGCAGTTACCAAGTCTCTCAGATTTGCCAGAATTCAGTTGCTCTCATCCTTTGAGGAAGAGGAAAATAAAGCCCACCTAGACCTCTTTTGTAAGAAACTCCTGTGAGTGTCAAGGAGGTTTGATAGCAGGAGATGGCATGATACCACGAGGCTGAAGCCAGTCACCACCCACTCCAGCCAAGGAGGTTTAAATTCTCCCAAATACAGCTGTCATCATCTTGGAACACCCAAAACAATGAAATCGATAGGGCAATAAGCTCTGCCTACTTGCTTCAGCCCTCATAATGGGCCAGATAGGCTCATACTGTCTCCTGTTATCAAATCTCCTTGGTGAGTATGCTGGGAACCTCTGGACGTATTTGATAAGGAAATTCTCTAATGCAGAGATGCCAAGTTACCCAGATCAGGGAGGGAGAGTTTTTGGCCAATCCTTATATCCAAAAGTAGGGTAAGATTTATAGTTCTTTAAAACCATGGTGCAGGTGGCATATAGCATCATGATGGGGTTGTCAGAAATGTAGGACTGTCCTAAATCTCCCTCTTGGAATTGAATAACTTGGCAGCTCAGCTAATGCTTCTTGGATGTCATCAAACTTTTCAGGGAAAGACTCAAAAGCTTCTTGGAAGGTTACTAGAGGTTCTAGGCACAAGTGCTAATTGCAGCTTTTACTTCCTCAGACAAAGTTTAACAGAATTTCTGAACTGGATCACTAATATTATCGACAATCACTGAAGAAAACAAACCTCTGCAATGGTAAAACCAAGAAAAAGGCACAGCGAAGATGACAAGGTGGATGATGACGATACAACTACTACTGGACTAAAAAAAAGTTCACAGCAAGTCTTTATCAATAAACACTTGCTGTGAACTTTTTTTGAGTCCAATAGTAGTTGTATCGACATCATCCACCTTATCACCTTCGCTGTGCCTTTCTTTCACTAATATTATCCCCAGAATTTACACGGCTAGGAACAGTCAGTAGATACACAAGGCTCAAAAATCCAGGAAGTCTTTCCATGGAGTTTAGGACTAGACAGGGAAACTTTGGCATACAAAATGAAAGCACACTGTTTAATAGTCAAGCAACAGGAAGCATTAGCTGTAGAAAAGGAGAGGGAAAAGAAAATGAAAATGCCAGGCAATATGAACACCTAGGTTTCTTTCTCTATTAAAAGCCAGAGCTTCCAAGTTACCTGATCTCAAGAGGGAGAATTTAAGCCAGCCCTGGATTTATGACAACCTAATCTTGATGCATTATGGGACCTGCAACACTAATCTTAATGGGTAGAATCAGAGAGTAAAAATACCACATTGCTTTGGGAAATAAATTTAAAGCCAGGACTGGCAGAAGGAAAAAAAAAGTCTCCCTCTTGGGAACTGAGTAACCTAGAAGCTGTGCTTCAGATTTTGTAGGCCCTCAGATTTTGTAGGCCCTCAAATTTAACTAAGTTCTTTTATTAGCTTTCTATTATTTACATCATTTGGTCAGTTTATCAGTATCTTTACTTTAGCTGACTCATTTGTGGGCAACTAGTCAAGTCCAGTTCATTTTGATATACCACAAACAAAAATAATAATATCTACGCGATGTACAACAATATCCAAATAAACAGTCAGGAGTCAAACAGGGTTACGACCAGGAAAACACACACATATACAGTCAGGAGTCAAACAGAGTTAAGGCCACACACACACACACAAACACACCATGGTTCAGTCACTACTGCCGTGTATAAAGTGAGGGTTTAGTTCAAAGATAAAGGGGCAGACTGTTCCAAAGAACAATGCCACTACCAAAACAGGAACATCTGTTGACCTCGAGGCAGAACTGACAGTGAGTTGGGACAAGCAAAAATTGGTGTTGAGAGGATCACAGGACTCTAGGTCACTACTAGACAGACACTCTCAAGGCTTGAATAATAGACAAGAAGATGAAAATTAGGATTGCTCAAAGTAATTTTAATGTCACTGTACCTCTAAGAAATGCATCCAACACAAAAGGGCAAACAAGGATTACTGGAAACAACAGGAAATGGGACTTGCTATACAGCCTTTCTGTAGTATTTTGCAACTACATTCAAAGTGGTTTACTTATATACAGGTACTTATTTTGTACCTGGGGTAATGGAGGGTTAAGTGACTTGCCCACAGTCACAAGGCACTGCAGTGGGAATTGAACCCAGTTCCCCAGGATCAAAGTCTGCTGCACTAACCACTAGGCTACTCTCAGTTGCAAAGGCACTTATCCAGTTAGCAGGTGCTAAAAACAAACCAGACTATAAACAGTGAGACGAGACTATTAAATTAGGGAAAATGCCTAGAACAGTGGATAATGTGGTTAATACATATTTTAAATAAATACATTCTTGGATAATTACAAATAAAGATTCAGGGCACCAGAATCTCTCTCTCTCTCTCTCTCTCTCTCTCTCTCTCTCTCTCTCTCTCTCTCTCTCTCTCTCTCTCTCTCTCTCTCTCTCTCTCTATATATATATATATATATATATGTATATGTCCCTTGTTAGATTTAGGACTAGAGGTGGAATTGTGGAAGTTTTGGAATACATGTGATGATACTATTTTTGCAATGGTTATGGTAGTTATTTTAGAAGCTCTCTTATTTTGGACATCTGAAAATTGGCATTTAGACATCCATATTCCAATTTTACAAAGGCAGGATATGGATGTCTAACACTGTAGTATATCCATATGGCAAGGGGATGTGGTCTGAGTGTGTTTTGGGTGGGAATAGGGAGGGTCCAAAATATGGACATCCAACTCTAATCACAGAAGTGGAAGGGATGTCCATTTCTAAAAAGACGGATGTTGTTATTCAGACCTGGTACTTGTCACATTCAGATTAAAGAAAGGTGCTCTGATTAAGCAGCTGTTCACTGGAGGAATCAAGACACTATCAGGCTTATTTTCGAAAGAGAAGGGCGCCCATCTTTCAACACAAATTGGGAGATGAGCGTCCTTCTCTCAGGGTCACCCAAATCAGCATAATCGAAAGCAGATTTTGGGTGTCCCCAACTGCTTCCCGTCGCAGGGATGACCAAAGTTCCCGGGGGCATGTCGGAGGCATAGCAAAGGCAGGACTGGGGCGTGCCTAAAAGATGGGCGTCCTCAAGCGATAATGGATAAAAGAAGGGTGTCCCTGATGAACACTTGGCCGACTTTACTTGGTCCTTTTTTCTTTATGACCAAGCCATAAAAATGTGCCCTAAATGACCAGATGATTACCAGAGGGAATCGGGGATGACCTCCCCTGACTCCCCCAGTGGTCACTAACCACCTCCCACCCCGAAAAAAAAACAACTTTAAAACTTTTGTCTTTTTTTTTAGAGTATGGGTGAAGGACGTCCTTTGCTCTGCCTCTGTCACTGCAACGGCAGTTAAGGATGTCCAAAATGTGGATGTTTCTGTGAGAAGGATGTCCATACCTTTGCCACCCCCTTTATTTATTTGGATTTTGGATCACAAGTAGTAGCAGTGGGATTTGAACTGGCCACCTCTGGATTGCAAAACCAGTATTCTAACCACTAGGCCACTCCTCCACTGCACTCCACTCCCTTGTAATTTGGCGGACCCTGTGGGGGGGGGGGGCAGTATGCAGGTCCCTGGGAGGGGAGGTATGTGTGTGTCAGCGGAGGCATAACAAAGGCATGGATGTTCTTCTTTCAAACATTTTGGATGTCCTCAACTGCCCCCCCCCCCCCCCCACACGGATGGCCAAATTTCAAGGGAGTGGAGTGGAGGAGTGGCCTAGTGGTTAGAGCACTGGTCTTGTAATCCAGAGGTGGCCAGTTTAAATCCCACTGCTGCTACTTGTGATCCAAAATCTAAATAAATAAAGGGGGTGTCAGAGACATAGCAAAGGCATGGACGTCCTTCTCAAAGAAACATCCACATTTTGGACAAGACAGCGAAGGATGTCCTTCACCCATACTCCAAAAAAAAAAAGACGTCCCTGACGAGCACTTGGACGTTTTCACATAGATTTGTATTGCGCAGAGCAGCCACGTATAATGCTTGACTGCTCTGCACTGGCTTCCCCTCAGGAACAGAATCGTGTGCAAATGAACAGTGAGCAGCTCATTTGCATGTGATTTCCTTCATATATGCCTTTTTCCGTTCAGTGAGTGCATCAATTAGTCCACTGCAGTGCCCCCTAGGGTGCCCGGTTGGTGTCCTGGCATGTCAGGGGGACCAGTGAAGTACAAATGCTGGCTCCTCTTTCCGTTCAGTTAGTGTATCAGGTAGTCCACTGCAGTGCCCCCCTAGGGTGCCCGGTTGGTGTCCTGTCATGTCAGGGGGACCAGTGCAGTACGAATGCTGGCTCCTCTCTCACGACCAAATGACTTGGATTTGGTCGTTTTTGAGATGGGCGTCCTCGGTTTCCATTATCGCCAAAAACCGGGGACGACCATCTCTAAGGTCAACCATCTCAACATTTATGCCGACCATCTCTACGGTCAACCTAAATGTTGAGATTTGGGCGTCCCCAACCATATTATCGAAATGAAAGATGGACGCCCATCTTGTTTCGATAATACGAGTTTCCCCACCCCTTCATGGGGACATCCTGCGAGGAGGCCCTCAGTAAAACTTGGGCGCCCCATTCGATTATGCCCCTCCACATCTCTTTAATTCTCCTATGGTTACTATCTCTCTCACTCTCCCCTGAATGTGAAACTGGGAAGGGATACCAGGCTCTTTGACAGCTTCAGGTATTGTGGACATTCTTAACAGAACAGTATGTAGGTCGGAGGAATAGCCTAATAGTGCAGTGGACTGGGAACCAAGGGACCCAAGTTCAAATTCCACTTCAGCTTTTTTGTTTGTTTGTTTTTTAACTTGTGAGCCTTCCGCGGACAGAAAAATAACTACTGCACCTGAATAAATTAGACAACTGCAAGCCTGAAGACTATTAACATGATGTATATTCATGTACAGTAGATATTTTTATGTTCCTGGAGGGCTCACAATTTAAAAAAATCACAAACAGCTAAAGTGGGATTTGAACCTGGGTCCCCTGATACTCAGCTCTCTGCTTTAACCAATAGGCTACCCCTCCACTCTACATGGAACAAGACCTTGCTACTAGCTAGTATTGACAAGGTTAGGGTGACAGGAGATAGTGAAGACCAGCAGTCTAAAGAGCTTAGGGGGTACAGCATCTAGAAGAGAACCCAAAGTGAGAGACTGAAGAAAAGTTATGGAGTGAGACCAAGAAAATGGGGAAAGAATGAGAGTCAGAGAGAGCTGCTGGGGCTAGGGGAGAAAGGGGTAAAGGAGAAAAAGAATGGGATTCAAGGTCAGTAGGGCCTTGAGGAAAAACAACTTTATTTAAGAGGAAAAAAGAATATTTGTAAGGAGAACATGTTGAGAGAGCCCTAGGATGTAAAGAAGAGGAGCAGAGCTTATTCACTCTCCCAGAAAGCTGACATGGAAAGTTGCTGCAAAAATGAATCATGGAGGAATAGTAAATAGACTTTGCTTGTCTTATAAGATTATTGAGTTTGGTTTGAAGTGATCTACAGATGCTAAGACTTGTTAGGGTTCTATATTCAGCCAGTGCAGTCGGTGTTTTTAAATGCTGAGTGCTGCTGGCTAAATTATTTTATTTTTTAAATTTTATTTGTATCCCACCTTTACCCAAAGCAAGTAACAGAAAAACATACATACAATTAATAAAAACACTAAAACATTACAAACAGGAATAGTCAACAACAATTAATACACCAACCCAATTAACTGAAAACAGTTACTTCAGCACACTTCATTCTTCTAGAAAGGCCTTTAAAAAATAGTGAGTCAATGGTATCAAAAGCAGATGCAATATCTAGTGTAACAACACAGTAACATAGTAGATGACGGCAGAAAAAGACCTGCACGGTCCATCCAGTCTGCCCAACAAGATAACTCATATGTGCTACTTTTTGTGTATACCTTACCTTGATTTGTATCTGTCTTTTTCAGGGCACAGACCGTATAAGTCTGCCCAGCACTAGCACCGCCTCCCAACCACCAGCCCCTTGATTTGTATCTGTCATTTTCAGGGCACAGACCGTATAAGTCTGCCCAGCACTAGTCCCGCCTCCTAACCACCAGCCCCGCCTCTGCCATCCAATCTCCGCTATATTCTGGTCCGTACCAATTCTTACCTCATCAAGCATACACAACAATAAAAATTAGACCTGGATATCTAAGGTGCACTAAAATATGGCCTGCGTAGTGTAGGCGTGGGTTTTGGGCATGCGCAGATCCATTTTTTAGCACGCCTGCAAAAAATGCCTTTTTAAAATTGTTGCCGAAAATGGATGAGCGGCAAAATAAAAATTGGCGCACGTCCATTTTGGGTCTGAGACCTTACCGCCAGCCATTCACTCGTTAAGGTCTCACTCATTAACTGGGCGGTAATGACCTATGTGCGTCAAATGCCACTTGATGCACTTTGGATGCGTGCCAGAAAATAAAGGACACACATATCGGACGTGCGCCAAAAATGAAATTACCGCAAGAGCCACACGGTAGCTGAGCGGTAACTTCAAATTGGCATGCATAGACATTTACATGGCTTAGTAAAAGGGCCCCTCAATGCTGGACCCTGATGCTGAATATCCAAGTCTTTGGGAGAGCCCAGAAGATATCCAGGTACATCTGATTATCAGTGCTGTACCTGCATAGCTAACAGACAAGGTTGTGACTGTTATTTATGCAGCCCTACTTGCTGGATTAGCTTTGAGGTTGCCAGCACTGAATATATTTTGTGAATTGGAAACTGGCTAAAAGCCAAGATTAAATGGGATTAAATATTCAGCTACCCACTTGAACAAAGGTCACTAGTGGATTACCCAAAGGTCTGTAATGGCACTTGTACTGTTTAACATATTAAAAAATGATTTGAAAATAGAAGCAATGAATGAGATGATCAAATTTGTTGATGATACAACATTATTCAACAGCAAATTATTGTAAGGAGCTATAGAAGGATCTTGTGACACTAGAAGATCGGGCATCTGAATAGCAGATGAAATTTTATATATTAAGCACAAAGTGATGCACATAGGAAGAAATAATCCAGATTAGAGGTACAAATACTGGGTTCTGAGTGAAGCCTCATCTTCCCAGAAAATTAATTCGGAGTCATTGCAAACAGTACATTGAAAGTTTCAACCCAGTGTACCGCTGCTTGTTAAAAAAAAAAAAAAAAAAAGCAAATAGCATGTTAGAGATAGTATAGGTCTATGGTGTGACTGCAGTCCGTTCTAATCACACCATCTCAAAAAAGATATAATGGAACTAGAAAAGGTTGACAAAAATGATAAAGAGGATATAACACCTCCCTTGTGAAGAAAAGCTAAACAGGTTTGAGCATTTCAGCTTAGAAAAAAGATTAATCAATGTGGAAATAATAGAAGTTTATAAAATCATGAGTATGGAGGAACAGTTCAACAGAGAATGATTGCTCAACCTTTCAAACAACACTAAAACAAGAGGACATACCCTAAAACTAATGACCAGCAAACTGAAAACAAATAACAGAATTTTTAACATGGGGCGTTCAGTGTCATACTTCCCAAACACAATTCATCTTGGATAAGAGGGCTGTGGCTTTATTACTTACATATAACAACACCATATAATAACATGCATAAATACAATTACTTTGACTTGCCATTCCAGTCAAAAATATCAATAACATAAACTCTGATCCAAACACTATGTCACGGTGGTGACTGTTTCCTTGTCTGTGCTCACCTCACCCTCTGGTGGCCTGAACCAGTGGCTGCTATGAACTGTCACACGTTCCAGACTTCAGCCCAGTCTGGTCCGGATCTTCCAGGCTGCCAGACTTGCTTTTCTTGTTTGTGCCTGAACAGCACCTGTAGCTGCCTTGTGATTCCTGCTGATGGGCTTTATTAGCCACCTGGAAACTTCTATGTTTTCCTTCGCATCGTCTAAGGTCCCTAGTATGTGGGTGTGCTCTATGCACTTCTGCCTAGTCCAGTTCTAGTCTGAGTTTCTTGCCTGGTTCTAGCTTGTTTGTGTGTAGTTAGCTTTGGTTTTATTGCTTAGTTCCTAGTTTTGTTTCTGGTCTGCATTTCCTTGTCTTGTGTCTGTGTTCTTTTTTAGTGACTGCAGCTTTTAGTCCTGACTCTCACCTGTCTGTGTTTCTGTCTTAGTGGCTGCCTGGCAGCTTTTAGTCCTGACTCTGTTGTGTGTTTCCTGTTGGTATCCAGTTCCTGCCCTGTCCTGTAAGTCCTGCCGGCCACCTGCACCCAGGGGTTCAACTCCTGTGGAACGGCGGTCAAGAGCAGGTGAAGTCTAGCTGTTCCTGCTCTGCCTGACCCAGCTTGTTTGCCTCTGCTGCAACTCCAGTCCGGGGTTCCAGTCCTGTTCTGCCTTGCCTCTGGTTTGGGGGTGGTTTTGCCTGCCACTGCAACTCCACGGCAGTGGTCCAAGGGCTCACAAACCCTGTGCTTCCGTGAGAAGCCTGACACACTAGACAGTGATGTCCTAGTCTTAGAGCATCATTTATCATTTTGCCTTTCCAAACCCCTGTAGTGATCCTAGATGTTTACAGTCACAGGCACAGTTTAACATGGCAGTCCAAGCATTTCCCCAGCAGTAGAGCAAGAAGTCTTATATTGCCATGCCCCAATTCTTATGCTCACCATTTATCAGCTGAAACTCACCAAGGTTCATCTTTTAAAACTCACCATAAGTGACAACTTCAACATGTTTGTCTTCTGCTCTTCATTCAGCTGTGGCTTTGATAAATTCCCCCACCCACTTCCAGGATATCCTAAACAGACAACATAAAATTATTAAGAACAATATCACAAAGGTGGACTCCATCAGGCCTAAAAAATAGGCCAGAACAGTCAACAGTTACAAAATCAAGACTGAATATCAAACTATCAAGCCATATAATCAGCCTGGAAACTTCTGAATTAACCATCTTCCTCAATTGCTTTATCCTTTCAAGCTCCCTACCACACTCTGTGAGGAATGAAGTTTGACCAAATTAAATATACTTTTGGGAAATAGCTACTGATCCACAACAAATTCTCTTTCATCTGCCTGATATGGTTCACACCTTTAACAGTACATAAATCGTTACCTCCCAAAGGAATTAACAATATCAAACCATCAAGCCATATAATCAGCCTGGAAACTTCTGAATTAACCATCTTCCTCAATCGCTTTATCCTTATCGCTTATCCTTATGAAACAATACAGGTAATGCATTCCACCAAAGAGGAACAATAAAGAAAAAAGCTGAATGTTAAGTTGATTCCAGATGAGCCTGCAAAGGTGGAGGAAGAGATAACTGTTGTTCATAAATGGAATGCAGATAACCAGACCTAGTAGTAGCAATCAAATGAGACAAGTACAGAGGTGCTCTTTCGTAGAGAGCACAGTGAGTGAGAGTGAGTATCTTAAATTGATAACAGAACTGAACTGGGAGTCAGTGAAGTTTTATGAATAAAGTAATAATATGATCACATTTTTCTGCATTACAAAGAAATCTAGGCATGGTGTTTTAAAGAAGTTGTAGTCATCTAAATGGATATTGAAGGATTCTTGCATAGACCACATTGCAGTAATCATGGAGGGAAAAAATAAGACTAATTATGAGTGAATGCAAAAATATAAAATTGAATAAAAAACGTATTGTATGGAGACATCTAAGAACCAAGAAACCCATCTGGACCACCAAAGATATTTGTTCTTTAACGGACAGAGCCGAATCAAAAAGGATATCTAGATACTAACAGTAATGTACTGGAAACATCAGAAAATCCCAAAGAGTTACAGGAGAGGAAATGGGCCTCATGTGTCCTATAAGCCAGCAAATAGTAGTCTTAGATGTATTTAAGACTAGTTTATAAGTCATTAGCCAAGAGGCCACTTTCTTCAGACAGTCACAAAGCGGTTGTAAATCCATAGAATTAGATCAAGTTAGAAAAATAAGTAAAATATCATCTGCATAAAAATATGCACTCATTCCACAAACCTAGATAAGTAGAGCCAGAGAACTTAAAAATATATTAAAAAGAGCTTAAGACAAAATGGAACCCTATGGGACCCCACAAGAAATTTGATGTAATTGAGAATATTGACAGAAACAACCAATATTAAAGAATCTATCAGTTAAGAATGACTTAAATCAGTCCAACACTTTCCCCTAAATGCCTATTTCATATAAATGTTAGATCAACAGAGAATGGTCAACTAGCTGAATCGCGGCTTTAAGATCTAAAGAAACCGCAAGAACAATACATCTAACATCCAAATTAGCATGAACATCACTCAATAATGCCGTAATTGTAGTTTCCATACTGAAACTTTTTCTAAACCATGACTGTCTGAGATGTAATGTACCGGAATTACCAAGAAAATCAGATAATTTATTTAATAAAATCTTTTCCAAAAGTAATCACTGAAAAAGCTAACGGAAAAAGACCATTAGAAGACATTTGTATCCATTGTGAAGGGATGGGGTCCAGATAGGAGAAAGAGTTTTAGATAGAACAGTAAAGGAGAGTAAATTAAATGATGATCATCTACTAGTATCAATAAAGTCTTTAGGGGTCCCAAGGAACCAACTAACACAATGTCCTGACCTGTCAAAATAGGGAATGTAGATCATAGGTCCTCTAGCTTTGTAAAAAAAAAAATAAGATGCCAAAACCTCAGGTCTTGGACAAGACCTGCAGGTCTGAGAGAAAGAAAGCTCAGTTTCCGCTCTGAGTATTGAAAATAGATTCTTAGAAGGGTTAGAATTAGTCATCATAACGCATGAATGATAGGTTTTCTTTGCAGGTCTCAGATGAGAATTAAAATCTTGCAAGCCCCCTGCCTCAGACATACTTTGCCACACATTTCCTAAAGCAAACGTCGCAATTTAACCAGGATCATTCACTAATTCCTGTATGCCTTCACAATCATATCTGAATATTTCAAAACACTCAAATGCAATGCTGGTTTTGCTTCTCCCAAAATAGCTGCAAAGATACTAAAGAAGTGGAGGAGTGGCCTAGTGGTTAGGGTGGTGGACTCTGGTCCTGGGGAACTGAATTCAATTCCCACTTCAGGCACAGGCAACTCCTTGTGACTCTGGGCAAGTCACTTAACCCTCCATTGCCCCATGTAAGCCACATTGAGCCTGCCTTGAGTGGGAAAGCACAGGGTACAAATGTAACAAAAAAAAAAAAAAACCTAACAATCAACTGTATTTAGATTTTACAACATTAAATTTTCTTCTTTTTACCATCATTTTCCCCATATTCATAATCTTGATAAGTCCACATACTTTCCACGCAAATCTTCCTCCTCAACTTCAAAGGCACGTGAGTCCCAAATGGAGCCTAAACACTAAAAATATAACAACTCTGACTCACAGTTGTCCAAGCACCACCGTCAATAGTCAACAACTACTCTCTATCACCTGCCCAGGTACTCTTGTTACCCCATCTAAGACGAGTTGGATGAGTCTAATAAATCTGTTGATTCCCAAACATGCAAAGGACCACAACTAGCATATCTGGGCTTGCAATTCTCCAAATCCAAAACGCTTCACCACTCAACAGAGATTACATATAAACTTTTTATCCTTCAAGCACTTGCACAAACTTTTACCAGCCTTCTTGACTGTTTTTGGCCCTCCTCAACATTTCCACCCTTATTAATAATTGTCACGGAACCCAGGACGGTGAGCCAGGCACTGAATACAAACAGGATACCAGACATGGCAAATAGACAGCACACTCAAGACAAGCAGCAAGCACCACCAGAAAAGGGAGATAGACTACTCAGGCGAGCCTCACGGCCAATCTGGAACCCACTCGTACAGAGTCCAAGTGTACGGGCCTCACAGACGAACTGGAACCGAATCATACCAGAGGGAAGGGAAAAGAAACAGAACGGAATCTCTTGAACAAGTACTACTGAAGCAGTGCACACACACTGCACTAAACAGAACCACAAACAAGGGGTCAAATGACCCTACACACAGGCACAAAGAAACTGAAGGGGAAAAGACAACCCCACTTAGACTCACATGGTAGAAACTACAAGTAAAAGATAAGAAAACCACACAGGAAGGCAGCACAGGACTGAGCTTAGAACCCTAGTTATAAATAAATAGTCCTAACCAAGTCAAACAGACATCACACAGAGAGGTAGCACAGGGCTGGGCAGGTAGTCCCAGCTAAATAGAAGAAGCACCCACTCAAGCACAAAAGAACCAAATAGAGAGGACACTCAGGGCTGTGCTAGATCCACAGCTATAAATGAATAATCCTAGCCAGGTCAAACAGAAATCATACACAGAGGTAGCTCAAGGCTGAGCTAGGAGTCCCAGCTAAACGGAAGAGCTGTCCACTCGTGCCTCACGGAGTCAGCTCAAGGCTGAGCTAGTAGTCACAGCAAACAGAAGAATCACCCACTGAAACAGAATCAGAGGGGATCCACAGTACTGTGCTAGAAGAGACAACTAACTGGGAGAATGGCCCATTCTTGTCACACAGAGAGACCGTTCAAGGCTGCGCTAGTAGTCACAGCTAAACGAAAAAGCAATCCACTCAAACACAACCAGAAGTCTCACAAAGAGAACTCAAACAGAAAGCAGACAGGAAAAACTCAAGACAAGGCCACACAGAGGAACACTCATGGCTATGCCATACAGAACTCAAGGATAAGGGAAGCCACTCATGAGGGAACACTCTAAGCTGCACCATACAGCACTCAGGGAAGAGGGAAGCCACTCAAAGGAATACTCAAGGGTGTGCACCTAGGCACTCAAGGAAGAAAGGGAAGCCACTCATAGGAATACACTAGGCTGTGCCACACAGCACTCAAGGGAAAAGGGGAGCCAACTATAGGAATACACTCTAGGCTGTACCATGCAGCACTCAGGGAAAAGGGAAGCCACTCATAGGAATACACTAGGCTGTGCCACACAGCACTCAAAAGTAAAGGAAAACCAGTCATAAGAATACACAAGACTGGCCACATAACACACAAGGGTAAAGGGAAGCCGCTTATAGGAATACACAAGGCTGTGCCACAGAGACAAATAACAGACACAAGAGACAAAGGGGAAAGTAAGCAAACAGGGAAAGCTGCCTTTACATACACAAATTACACAAATCAGATGAGGAGCAATGCTCCCAAGAATCAGGAGACAGACACAGCAGACAAAGAGTTAAGGCAGGCTAAAGCGAAGGGTTGCTTCTAAAACACATCAGAAAAAAGCAGGGCTTACACTGCAGTCTACTACTTATCATTTCTATAGCACTACTAGAAGTACACAGCGCTGTACACTTGAACATGAAGAGACAGTCCCTGCTCGACAGGGCTTACAATCTAATTAAGACAGACAAACAGGACAAACAAGAGATAAGGGAATATTAAAGTGAGGATGATAAAATAAGGGTTCTGAACAAGTGAATAAGGGTTAGGAGTTAAAAGCAGCATCAAAAAGGTGGGCTTTTAGCTTAGATTTGAAGACAGCCAGAGATGGAGCTTGACGTACCGGCTCAGGAAGTCTATTCCAGGCATATGGTGCAGCAAGATAAAAAGAACGGAGTCTGGAGTTAGCAGTGGAGGAGAAGGGTGCAGATAAGAGAGATTTACCCAGTGAATGTAGTTCCAGGGGAGGATTGTAGGGAGAGATGAGAGTGGAGAGGTACTGAGGAGCTGCAGAGTGAATGCACTTATAGGTCAATAAGAGGAGTTTGAACTGTATGTGGAAACGGATAGGAAGCCAGTGAAGTGACTTGAGGAGAGGGCTAATATGGGCATAACGACACTGGCGGAATATTAGTTGTGCAGCAGAATTTTGAACAGATTGAAGAGGGGAGAAATGACTAAGTGGGAGACCTGTGAGAAGCAAGTTGCAATAGTCTAAGCGAGAGGTGATAAGAGTATGGATGAAGGTTCTGTTAGTGTGCTCAGGAAGGAAAGGGCGATTTTTGGTGATATTATAGAGAAAGAAACAACAGATTTTAGCAGTCTGCTGAATATGTGCAGAGAAGGAGAGGGAGGAGTCGAAGATGACCCCAAGGTTACGAGCTGATGAGACAGAAAGGATGAGAGTGTTATCAAAGGTTTAAGGCAAAGGGATAAACAAACAATGTTCTTACCAGAACTCAGCCAGGAAGGGAAAGAAAAGGCAGGAGAGACAGAGTGCACCCAGCTGCATGGGAGCAAGGTAATCAAAGAAAGCAGCTAGGTTGTGGAAGCAAAGTAATCAAGGAAAGCAATTGGGCTGGCAACAACCAGCTCTCTGAACAGTGAAAGGTAATGAGGGAAACCACACAAGGAAACAGAACAGACTTATACTGGAGAGCCTAGATAACAAGGAAGGAATCTATTCAGGTTGAAGCCAGAACCACACACAGAAAAACAGAACAGGGCTTTGCTTGGAAGTAAAGTTAACAGACTAGTAATCCATACAGGTTTAAAGCAGAACAATACACACAGAGAAACAAAAGAGGGCTTTGCTTGAGAGCAAACCTAACAGGAAAGTAATCCATACAAATTCAAACCAAAACTACTCACACAGGGCTCAGGGCTGTGCCTAAAGACACAGGCTAACAAGAAGACCAGTTCCCTCAGAATCAAACAACAGTACAACAAGAAAAAGGAAAATAGACCTGTTGCAAAGGCAACGCAGGAAAGCTCCCTGGGTCCTTATAAAGGAGTAGGCTGATGATGTCACAAGTAGGAAATGAAGCAGAAGCAGGGAGACCTAAGTGAGGCTTGACTTCAGGGACACCAAAGCAAGGCTTGGCTAACAGGAAGAACAACAGGAAAAAGCAGACTGGAGAGGTCACAGAGCTAGATACAGAGAAACAGTAGGTCTGAACATAAGGGCATGGCCACAACCGTGACAATACTCCAGCAGTGTTTCATATCAGAATACTGACCCTCAGAGAATCCACCCTCCACCTCTTCATTCAAAGACTTATGATTCTCTTATTCCTTCCCACAGAGGCTATCTTTTGCCCAGACTGTGCTCGTAAATCCTAATTCTTAGTCTTATCTGTTTTGGTGCAACTGACTTTCTTTGCCAATACTCTGTATATTTTTACTGACTTTCACTTTACCTTTTAATTGACCAGCTTTCTTTCCCCCTTTTTTACCCCGTGACTACAATCCGCTGGTTTCAGCTATATTATCAATTAACCTGCTCAGCTGCTTAGCCACCTGCTTTCCTTTTCCAATAGAAAACCCAACCTCCTCTTGTTCCACTACTTCTTTCCTATTAGGACCCGTGGAGGGGCATTTTCGAACAGGGACGCACATCTCTAAGGGCGTCCATCTCTGAGGATGTCCACACGAAGGGGCGGGGAAACCCGTATTATCGAAACAAGATGGGCATCAATTTTTAGTTTCGATAATACGGACGGGGACACCCAAATCTCAACATTTAGGTCGACCATAGAGATGGTCGTCCCCAGTTTTTAGTGATAATGGAAACCGAGGACGCCCATCTCAAAAACGACCAAATCCAAGCCCTTTGGTCATGGGAGGAGCCAGCATTCGTAGTGCCCTGGTCCTCCTCACATGCCAGGATACCAACCGAGCAACCTAGGAGGCACTGCAGTGGACTTCACAAATTGCTCCCAGGTGCATAGCTCCCTTACCTTGGGTTCTGAGCCTCCCAACCCCCCCCCCCTCCCCCAAAACCCACTCCTCATAACTGTACACCACTACCATAGCCCTTAGGGATGAAAGGGGGCACCTACATTTGGATACAGTGGGTTTCGGGTGGGTTTTGGAGGGCTCACATTTATCACCACAAGTGTAACGTGGGGGGGGGGGGGGATGGGCCTGCACCCACTAAAAACTGCTCCAGGGACCTGCTGTGATGGAGCTGGGTATGACATTTGAGGCTGGCATAGAGGCTAGAAAAAATGTTTTTTTTAATTTTTTTTTTAGGGAGGGAGGGGGTTGGTGGCCACTGGGGGAGTAAGGGGAGGTCATCCCCAATTCCGTCTGGTGGTCATCTGGTCAGTTCGGGCACCTTTTTGAGGCTTGGTCGTGAAAAAAAAGGGACCAAGTAAAGTTGACCAAATGCTCGTGAGGGACGCCCTTCTTTTTTCCATTATCGGCTGAGGATGCCCATCTTTAACCACGCCCCCGTCCTGCCTTCGGTATACTGCCGCCCCGCCCCCGTGAACTTTGGTCATCCCCGCGACGGAAAGCAGTTGAGGATGCAAAAACTTGGCTTTCGATTATGCCGATTTGAGAGATCTTGGGAGAAGTACGCCCATCTCCCGATTTGTGTCAGAAGATGGGTGTCCTTCTCTTTTGAAAATAAGCTAGATATTAAACTACAATGCTTCCAATTATAAAACCACCAACTGCCACCTGCCCTCTTAAAACAAAATACAAACTCAGCCTCTAACTTTAAAAAATTCTCCCAACCCTTACCATCCACCTAGCATCCAAATTATTATCTCACACACACTTACCCTCTACACAAACATATCAACACGCCTAATAGATACCTCTGTACTGAACTCTACAGTGAATCTCCTATCAACTATATATTCAGTCATCTTAAACCCCAAGAATTCCAATACCAGAGAAGACTCCAAATGCTTACTCCAAATGTTCTCTTCAATACAGTTGATCACAAAATAAGAGGAAAAACATACTTACAGTGAGATGCAATGGAATAAGGGTTCTTTCATTAGAGTCTGAGTCCGTTCTGTGACCTGCCCTTCTGATACAGACAGAGAGGAGGCTGGACAGGGAACAGCTTCACTTTGTTGGCAATGGGTACTTAAGGGTAAAAAAATCACCATGAATTTCTAAGGCTTGGGAAATCAAGCAGTAGGATTATTGCCTCAACATGGAAGGGTTCAGGTCTCTCAACATGCTGGCACCTTAACAGCTGCCTTCCTTCTCTGCATGAGAGCTACACAGGCATTTGGTGGGAGGAGGAAGCCTGTTCTTCCCAGCATGCATAGGGCAACCAAGCAAACCAGAAAGATTCCATAAGGCACTGGGAACAGAGTATAGGTGCTCAGAGAGGACCCATCATCTAAGGACTACAATGTACAGGTAGTTCATTATACACAACTTAATATTCAATGGTTACTTTGTGGTGGAGACTATCCAGCTCATTTTCGAAAGAGATCCCCAACCATCTTCTGACACAAATCGGGAGATGGCCGGCGATCTCCTGAAACCAGCCAAATCGGTATAATCGAAAGCCGATTTTGGCCGGGTTCAACTGCTTTCTGTTATGGAGCCAGCGAAACTTCAAGGGGGTGTGTCGGTAGGGTAGTGAAGGCAGGACGGGGGTGGGATGGGGGCATGCTCACGAGATGACCGGCTTCGTCCAATAATGGAAAAAAAAAAGCCAGGCTTGATGAGCATTTCGCCGGCTTTACACTTGTGGTGGTAAATGTGAGCCCTCCAACCCCCCCCCCCCAAAACCCACTGTACCCACATGTAGGTGCCCCCCTTCATCCCTAAGGGCTATAGTGGTGTCCAGTTGTGGGGAGTAGGTTTGGGGGGGGGGGGGGATTTGCAGGGCTCAGTACCCATGGTAAGGGAGCTATACACCTGGGAGCTACTTTTATTTTTTATTTCTAGAAGTGCTCCCTAGGGGGCCCGCTTGGTGTCCTGGCATGTGAGGGGGCCAGTGCACTACAAATGCTGGCTCCTCTCATGACCAAATGCCTTGCATTTCGCTGGGTTTGAGAAGGCCGGGCCCGGCTTCCATTATGGCTGAAAAACGAAGCCGGCGATCGATTTAGCCAGCCCCAACCGTATTTTGAAAATACGGTTGGCTCCGCCCCCTTGTGGAGCCAGCCCCAAAGATGGCCGGCCATCTATTTGGCCGGCGCCGTTCGATTATGCCCCTCCACGTACAACAGTATTCCCAGTGCAAAGTAAAAAAAAAAATGGATGCATAGGTAGCAGATTTAATTTATCTTTTATATTGCTGGTGAAAAAAATTAGACAATTTTCCCACATAGTAATAATATGACAATTTGTAGCAAAAGGCTTTGATTAAATATAGCATTAATTTTGTATTAATACAGAAGTGCCTTGCTTTTTTTCTTTTTTCTATTACTACCTTTTGGTGTGATCTCAACCCAGTTTTAGAAATCCCCATCCCTAAGGGGCTGGCCCTGTGTTCTTGCTTTCATATATGGGCATGATGCCACTGAAGTTCAAATCAAGGTCAGAAGCTGTCAGAAATTAAGCATAACAAAGGGTGCAGCTCATTGTGAGATGCTTTCAAAAGCTTAAACCTCAATATCTCCTCAGGGTGAAATCTACCTGAGACAAGAAAATTATTATTTTAATTATTTCATCTTTACTGCTAGTAGGCTAGTTTAAAAGACATTTCTGCAGGTAAAACATTTTTATGCACAAAAACTGTCCAGGTTTCTGTACGTATTTTAAGTAGAGAGATGTGGTAGCCATGTTAGTCCTCTTTTAAAGGTAATCAGTAAAAATAAGACAAAATAAAACATTTGACGTCATTTCTGTATACCGCCGCACAGGCACTCCATAGTTGAGTTCAATATTCCTTCGTTTTCAAGGAAGATCCTATGTTATATTCTCTCTCGGTTTTTATCAAGTGACAACCAAAGAAGATCTGTTTTGACCCCTGATGCAGGCTTTGATGCCGAAACACGGCCGTGTCGGGTCGTTATTTGATCACCAATAAAGTTTTTTTGGGATTTCCTACTCAGCTTGTCCTCACTTTTTTGTCTCCATTGCTGTTGTTTTGCGTGAGGACTCTCCTCCCTGCTTTTTGTTTCTCACTTATATACTGTCATCTACCAACATTTGCTTATTTCCGATCTGACGAAGGGCTACCTTTGAAAGCTAATAAAAAAATATACATATTTTATAAACTATGCAGGGCCTTAGCAAGAAATGTGCAGCCAATGCAAATGTACAGGTTGCAAATATGGCAGTGGCACTAAAATTGTGCCCATCCAGGGACATAGATTGATAGAGAGCATTGCCCCCCCCCCCAAATGCTATAGCATAGGTAACCTCTCTGTCTTCCTCCCTTCCACATCTCCCCATTACACTAACACACAGTGCAGGATTTCCCCCTCACCCTTTGCTCTCCCTCCCCCAGGTGGAATCCACCTCACTTCAAACCTTCTTCTCACTGCTAGAGTGTGATGCCCCAAAAAGCAACTCTGTGCATCAAAGGGAACAAGACCTGGTAGTGCTTGCCATGCACTTGAATGAAAGGCTAAACAGTACATTGCATTCTTTTTTTGGTCATCACACGCTAGCAGTGAGAGGAAGGGTTGAAAGGGATAGGATTCCAGGGAGGGGAAGTGGAAATCCTGTACCATGTGAGTGTGTAAAGGGGAGGGGAAGGGGGGAGATCCTGCACAGTATGTGTGGTGGCGGTGGTAGGGGGAGAGGGAGGCACTCTGCTGCAGCGTTTTCAAAAGAAATGTAGAAAAGGCCATTTGAGAAAGAGAGATGTTGGACTGAGGAAAGTAGGCAATAGGGAGACATGCTGGACTGGAAAGAGAGAGAGAGTTAGAGATGTTAAACCACGCTTGGGGAGAGAGAGGAGAAGAAAATGTTAGACCATTTGGGAGTGGCAAGAGGATGAGAAGAAGGGGAGAATGGAGAGACAGAGGAGACATGTTGGACTGGAAGGGGGATGGGAGGGAGGTAGTGATGATGGTCAGCAGTGGGGAGAGAGAGATGTAGATACTAGACTGGAAAGGAGAAGTTCAGATGCTGGACTAGAATGGGTGAGGGATAAATGAGCTCGGGGTCTTCAGGGGGGTTTGGAGAGATTTAGGAAAGGGATGGATGTTCAGGGGGGGCAGGGGGTACAATGGTGGACAAGTAAACTACAGTCTGGAAACTGTGTATCAATATATAGGAGCTGGGCAACATTCTGGGGAACAAGGAGCATATTCTAAAATGATTGACCTTACCTTAACCGGAATGGAACCAGGTTGCTGGCATTAACATTTAAAATGGAGATAAAGCAGCTTTTAAATTAGAACAGTGGGGGGGGGGGGGGGGGGGGGGGGGGAGGGGAATTCAACAGTTGCTCAGGAGTGCATGGTTCAGAGTGAAGTATCCTTGAAAACATATTATAACAGGACATTTAGGGAATCCCAATAGAGAGGTTTCAAAAAAGGTGAAAGAAAGCCAGGGTAGAACACAGCAAAGGTTGGAAATTATCCTTGTCAACTTCTAAGCAGTTTGTAGATGCAAGTTAAAAGCACATTTTGAAGTGCCTATACAAATACTAGAAGCCTAAAATGTAAGATAGGAGAGTTAGAGTATATAGCACTAAATGAAGAGGTAGATATATCTCAGAAACCTGGCAAAATGAGGGCAATGAAAGGTACAATGTGTTACCAGAGTATAAATTAGTTCACAATGATAGGGTGGATCAAATTGGAGGGGGGAGGGGTTGCGATGTATGTTAAAGAGGTAATTGGGTCATACAAATTAAAAATTCTGCATGAAACAGACAGCAATGTGGAATCCTTATGGATAGAAATTCCATGTGTGAAGGGAAAGAATATACACGTAGGGCTATACTACCATCTACCAAGCCAGAACAATCAGACAGATGAAGATATGTCAACAGAAATGAGAAAAGCTAGCAAATTTGGCAACAATATAATAATGGGTGATTTCAGTTACCCCAATATTGACTGGTTAAGCAGGGAGTGCTAGGGAGGTAAAATTCCTAGACATAACTGACTGCTTCTTGGAGCAACTGGTCCAGGAACCAACAAAAGGGGCAGCTATTTTAGATCTAGTCCTGGAGTGCAGTCACTAAGGAAATCTACTATAGCAGCATTTAATTTTTGAAAGGGTAACTATGACAAAATGAGGAAAATGGTTTTAAAAAAAGCTGACAGACTCAGCTGCAAGGGTTAGGACTTTAAATCGGGCATAAACATTGTTTAAAAATATCATTTTGGAAGCCCAGACCAGATGTATTCCATGTATTAATAAAGGTGGAAAGAAGAGCAAATGACAGCCAGCATGGTTAAAGGGAGAAGTGAAAGAGACTATTAGAGCAAAAAACATCTTTCAGTGTATGGAAAACAGATTCAAAGGAAGAAAATAAGAAGCAACATAAGCGCATGTTAGATGCAAAGCACTGATAAAGAAGGCCAAAAGAGAATACGAGGAGAAACTTCCCTCTGAGGCAAAAAGTCATACCCCCTGTTTACTAAGCTATGTGACAATGACGACACAGCCATTGAAAGTGAATGGGCTGTGTTGGCATTAGCGCCGGGCAGCCACTAGTACGGCTTAGTAAACAGGAGGGATAGTAATAACTTTTTCAGGTATATCGGAAGCAGAAAGCCTGTGAGAGAATCTGTGGGACTATTAGATCATCAAGGAGTAAAAGGGGCACTCAGGGAGAACATTGCCATAGCAGACAGGCTGAATGAATTCTTTGCTTTAGTATTTACTGAAGAAGATGTAAGAGATCTACCTGTACAAGGGTTGTTTTTCAAGGGTGATGATGCAGAGAAACTGAAAGAAATCTTGATGAATAAATATGTGGATAATGGTGAGCTTGTTGATGTATAGGCGTATTTTCAAAGCACTTAGACTTACAAAGTTCCATAGTAACATATGGAACTTTATAAGTCTAAGTGCTCTGAAAATGAGTCCCGTGGAGGGGCATAATCGAACGCGAACGCCTATCTCCATGGGCGTCTATGTCCAAAAACGGGTACGTGAAGAGGCGGGACAGACCGTATTTTCGAAAAAATGGACGTTTTTCAGCTGGGCGTTTGTTTTTTTTAGCAATAATGGAAACTAAAAACACCCAGCTCAAAGACGTCCTAATCCAAGCCATTTGGTCGTGGGAGGGGCCACGATTCGTAGTACACTCGACCCCCTGACATGCCAGGACACCAACTGGGCACCCTAGAGGTCAGTGCGGTGGACTTCAGACAACGCTCCCACATGCATAGCTCCCTTACCACGGGTGCTGAGCCCCCAACCCCCCTCCCCCGAAACCCACTACCCACAAATGTACAACACCACCATAGCTCTTAGGGGTGAAGGGGGGCACCTACATGTGGGTACAGTGGGTTTTGGAGACCTCCCATTTACCAGCACAAGTGTTACAGGTAGTGGGGGATGGGCCTGGGTCCACCTGGCTGAAATGCACTGCGGTACCCACTAAAAGTGCTCCAGGGACCTGTATACACGCAGGCCTCTAGGACTTGTTGCTGCTATATAACATTGGCACACCAGTTGACACCTGAAGACTAATCTCTCCGAAAACGTCCTTTATTGGAATAAGCATGCTTACTCACAGTTAACTGCAGATCAGAGGTTGTGCCCCACTGTCAACGAGTCTCCCTGGTACTGAGATTAGCAGTAGGTCAGAGCTGGCAGAATGGTGTACAATGCCCTCTTTCAGCCACATTCAAGGTAAGAACTAAGTTCTCTAACGTGGCTAACAAGTGAAAGGGATCTAAAACTGGCTTACAAAAATGGCCACTACCTCATGGACTACCGGAAACAAAACAGGGCACACTCTGACCCAGTAAGCAGGGGGAAAAGCACCATGGGAGTAGAGCCTACCAACTACCAACATCGTGAGCATTTGCCACAAGCTAGTGGAATAATGGAGCCCAATACCCTACACCCATCACAATGCATTGCTGATGTGACTCTGCAGTGCGCATAACAGAAAAGTTGTCACACTCACCCGAGAGCCACATCAGAACCAGGGAAAGGCTGTCACAAGATAGAACATATTCTGCTGTCATAGAGGTGGGCACGGCATTTGAGGCTGGCATAAAGGCTGGAAAAAAAGTTATTAAAGTGGGGTTTTTTTTGGTGGGAGGGGGTTAATGACCACTGGGGGAGTCCGAGGAGGTCATCCCCGATTCCCTCCAGTGGTCATCTGGTCAGTTGGGGCACTTTTTTGGGATCTGTTCGTGAAAAAAAAAGGGTCCAAAAAAAGTGACCCAAAATCGCGGTAAAAATGCCTTTTCGATTATCAGCTAAAGACGCCCATCTCTCCTCGTCCGATAACCACGCCCCAGTTCCACCTTCACCACGCCTCCAACACGCCCCCGTCAACTTTACCCGTTTCCGCGATGGATTGCAGTTGGAAACGCCCAAAATCGGCTTTTGATTATAACGATTTGGGCGCCCACGGGAGAAAGATGCCCATCTCCCGATTTGGGTTGCAATATAGGCATTTTTCTCTTTCGATTATAAGCAGGATAGTGTATCTAGATTTTCAGAAAGTGTTTGACAAAGTCCCTCATAAGAGATTTCTGAGAAAATTAAAAACCCAAGGGATAGGAGGTTGGGTGGGGGGGGGGGGGGGTTAATACTGCAGGTTGCACTCCTTGCGCCCCTTGTTGTGGATTAAGAACTTGTTGGTTAGAGTAGGACTAAATTGCCAATTTTCTCAATGGAGGAGGGTGAATAGTGGAGTACCCTATGGATCTGTACTGGGACTGGTGCTATTTAACATATTTATTAATGATCTGGACATGAGAATGAAATTTGCAGATGATACAAAACTATTTAAAACTGTTAAAATGCATGTGGATTGTGAAAAAATGCAGGAAGACCTTAGGAAATTGGAAAACTGGGCATCCAAATGGCAGATGAGATTTAATGTGGGCAAGTTCAGTAAAAGGGCCCATTATTGGGTGATTGGGTGGCAAGAGCCGGTAGTGGGAGGTGGGGATAGTGCTGGGCAGACTTATACGGTCTGTGCCCTGAAAAAGACAGGTACAAATCAAGGTAAGGTATACACAAAAAGTGGCATATATGAGTTATCTTGTTGGGCAGACTGGATGGACCGTGCAGGTCTTTTTCTGCCGTCATCTACTATGTTACTATGTAACCCCTGGATTATATATATATGGTGCCCAAAATTGCGCGCCCAAATTTGGTAACAAGTCATTAACTAGCAATAATTGGGCATTAATGACCAATTATAACAGTTAATTGTCTCCAATTACGATTTGAGCATGTGTCTTGCTCAGCGCTATTCTACCAAGATCTGTGTGCAAATCTTTTAGCGTGCAACTGAAAAGGGGGTGTGGCCATTGGAGGGGCATGGGTGGGTCAGGGGGTGTTCATTAAAAATGTGCGCAGTATTATAGAATTCAGGGGAGCCACACCTAACTTATGCACCAAGAATTACACCAGGTTTCAACTTTGGGCACAGATCCTGCACTAAGCACTAGTCCAGTGGTTCCCAAACCTGGTGCTGGAGGCACCCCAGCCAGTCAAGTTTTCAGGATACCTACAATGAATATTCATGAAAGAGAGATTTGTATGCACTGTCTCCACTGCATGCAAATCTATCTCATGAATTTGTGGATACACTAAAAACCTGACTGGTTTTGGTGCCTCCAAGACCAGGTTTGGGAACCACTGCGCTAGTCTATAAATGGCATGTAACTTGGAGCGGCATTTGTAAAATGGCACTCCGTGTGACTTTTCTTTCAATGGCCAAATTTGGGCGCCATTTACAGAATTTAGTCTAAAATGACAATAATGTGCATTATTTTACCATTAATGCAAGTTCATATGTTACATGATATAATAATGAGAGATGCAAAGCATAGAAATACAAGCAAAACACCTCATTACTATGTAACTTGAATAACACATTTTGCAAAGAACACCTCAAATTGCATTATTCTTCCTGCATGGCAGCGTCAGGCCACTAACGCATAGCCTGATGCTCCCAGGCAGTATCTTAAAGGGGCCGGTTCAGGTTAGTACCAAGACTGCAGGTTATGACTCAGTGCTCCTGGGCAATATGTAAGACAGGGTTGTAGCCATGGGTGGGCCTGGTTCCGATCAACTTTGGCGGTTTTCTGCCAACCACCAAACTCAGGGGTGCTCTCCCCCCCCCCCCCCCCGAAACTTCTCCCCTACTTTGCTGCCCTGGATTGTATTGGGCTGTCTGAAAACCTGCAGCAGCTAATCAAGACTAGACGGCAGCATATGACCTTCCAGACATTCCGTGCTGAAAACTCTGCAGTGTACTGACCCCCCCCACACACACACACCCACCCACCCAAGAAACAGACTTCTTATTTCTGTGGAGGCGAGATGCTGTAGCATCATCTGTGTTCTCATGGTGGGAGGTCCTACACTGCTTTCTAGTCTTGAATGGTCATCAGACAGCTCAATGCAATCTGAGGCAGCAATGCAGGGGGTGGAGTTTAGGAGGGAGTGCCTCTGAGTCCACTGTCCACTGCCTTCTAGTCTTCAATTGCTGCTGCAAGTCTTCAAGTAGCCTGATGGCAGCTGCAAATGAGGGGTCAGCTGGGCTGCAGAAAAGGGAGCTGCTACAGGGGACAGGTGGATTTGAAAGAGGGATGGAGAAGGTGGGAACTAAGGAGCCAGAGGAAAGATGCCCCAGAGAGAAGAGGGGGAATAAGGATACAGAGGTTAGAGAAATAAGGAGGAGATGCTAGATTGGAGGGAGGGGATGTGTATGAGAAAAAAGATTATAGAGAGAGCATTCTGGACATGAGAGAAGAAATGGTGGAAAGTTCTGGTCACAGGGAGGGACAGACCACAGATAGAAGCTGAACGAATTTTGGTTTTGGTTTTGGTTTTGGATTTGGCACCAACACCAGATTGAAATCCAGGTTCAGGTTTTGAATTTTTTGGCTGAAACCTGAAACCCACTCCCCCCCCATGCGATCACTCTCTCCCCCTCCCATCCCATCTGTAGGCCTTCCCCGGGCTTACCTTAGGAAGCCTCCTTCCAGTGCCATAAGTACATAAGTACATAAGTAGTGCCATACTGGGAAAGACCAAAGGTCCATCTAGCCCAGCATCCTGTCACCGACAGTGGCCAATCCAGGTCAAGGGCACCTGGCACGCTCCCCAAACGTAAAAACATTCCAGACAAGTTGTACCTAAAAATGAGGAATTTTTCCAGTCCATTTAATAGCGGTCTATGGACTTGTCCTTTAGGAATCTATCTAACCCCTTTTTAAACTCCGTCAAGCTAACCGCCCGTACCACGTTCTCCGGCAATGAATTCCAGAGTCTAATTACACGTTGGGTGAAGAAAAATTTTCTCCGATTCGTTTTAAATTTACCACACTGTAGCTTCAACTCATGCCCTCTAGTCCTA
The DNA here is from genome assembly GCF_901765095.1 of Microcaecilia unicolor. Taxonomy (NCBI): domain Eukaryota; kingdom Metazoa; phylum Chordata; class Amphibia; order Gymnophiona; family Siphonopidae; genus Microcaecilia; species Microcaecilia unicolor. The sequence goes on along the minus strand of NC_044031.1, from coordinate 115,090,213 downwards.
GTATTTTTGGATAGCGTGAACAGTCGCTTCACATCCACCCGATCCATTCCACTCATTATTTTATACACTTCTATCATATCTCCCCTCAGCCGTCTCTTCTCCAAGCTGAAAAGCCCTAGCCTTCTCAGCCTCTCTTCATAGGAAAGTCGTCCCATCCCCACTATCATTTTCGTCGCCCTTCGCTGTACCTTTTCCAATTCTACTATATCTTTTTTGAGATACGGAGACCAGTACTGAACACAATACTCCAGGTGCGGTCGCACCATGGAGCGATACAACGGCATTATAACATCCGCACACCTGGACTCCATACCCTTCTTAATAACACCCAACATTCTATTCGCTTTCCTAGCCGCAGCAGCACACTGAGCAGAAGGTTTCAGCGTATCATCGACGACGACACCCAGATCCCTTTCTTGATCCGTAACTCCTAACGCGGAACCTTGCAAGACGTAGCTATAATTCGGGTTCCTCTTACCCACATGCATCACTTTGCCACCTCCAAAATGGCAGCGCCCTGCCCTGCCAAGTGCATCCTGGGATGCGCTGGGTGGAACTTCCTTAACATATAAGGAGAAACTCCCTTATATGGTAGTGAAGTCCTACCCAGCGCATCCCAGGATGCACTGGGCAGGGCAGGGTGCCATCATTTTGGAGGCAGTGCTGGAAGGAGAAGTACCTCCTCTGTGATTTCAAGGTATGAGGGGGTTGGGGCCACTAGACCACCAGGGTGGGTGAGGGTGAGGAAGGCTTGTGGTCTGGAGGTCCACCAGACTTCTATGCCTTGTGTTTGAGGGGGGTGGGCTTAGGCTTGACAGGTCCGGGAGAAAATCTCAGACCTGACAAAGCTCTTCTGCTGGTCTCCCCCATTCCTCGTTTGCACAACAAACCCTAACGCCAGCTCCAAGCTGGCATAGGATTTGCAGAGGGAGTGGCTCCCTTGTTTGGCACGCTGCCCACTGATCATAAGGGAGGAATGTGGGAAACCCTCGTTTACATGCTTTTGCATGCAAGTAGCAATCAGAGCCGGCAAGCGCATTGCTACACGTGCTCGCCAGCTCTGATCATCGGGTGGGAGCAAATGCAGGCACTAGTATGGCGCTATTGGCCTCTAGTGCCCGTGTTTACTTTTGATCATCTGCACCTTAATCAGCAGGTGGTAACTCCAGCATGTTAACTACATGGAGTAGTCCCCACCCATTCTCCGCTCAGCAATGCTTCCTATTCCAAAACTTTATTAATGTGTGACTTACCACCAGTCTGTTTTTTCTAGCAAAAAAGGTGCCACTACTCAAATGATAGGCCACCCTTCAGGGGTGGGGTGATCACTGAGGGACCCACACCACAATAGCCAGGCCCCCTGCAACCAGTCATAGAATCAATGACAAGGCAGAATTGGTGTGTAGAGCCTGAGTTCTTTCATTATAACTTGGGGACCATGGGTCAATTTTAGCAGACAATGGAAAAGGTGCCGGTACTCAGTACCCCAAGTACCCCCTCAAAAAAAAGCCCTGCTTACCACGTACAAATGGAATTTTTAACTCCAAAGTCAGGTTAATGTGTCCTTACATTAGCTGTTACAATGTGCTAAACCGCACGTTAGTAAAAGGACTCCTTAGTTTGTGTTTGGGGAGGGTCTATCTGTGGTCTGTGTGTGAGTGACTGAGGCCAGATATTCTGTTAGCATGATGTTTCTTCTTCAGAGATGGGGAAACGTTAAAACTAGAAGACATAAATTGAGGTTGCAGGGTGGATAGCTTAGGAGTGATATCAGGAAATACTTTTTCATGGAGAGGGTATTGGATGCCTGGAATGCCCTCTCGGTGGAGGTAGTGGAAACAAAAACAGTTACGGAATTTAAAAAATGTGTGGGATAGACACAAAGAATCCCTAAATAAAAAGAATACAGCATAAAAAGAAAGGAACACATCAGCAGCTATGAGTTCATTTATGATGGGCAAGAATGGTGCTTAAATGGCAGCTCTAGCAATGGGGAAGTGAGGCCGGTGCCAGACTTCTATGGTCTGTGTGCTGTATATGGCAAGACAGGATGGACTGGAATGGGCTTCAATGACAACTCCAGTAGCTGGGAAGTAGGGCCAGTGCTGGGTAGACCTTTAGGTCTGAGCCCTGAAATTGGCAAGGACAGATCAGGTTTGAGTACTGTATGTATATTTTATTCCACGTTCATATCATGTTATCTTTTTGTGTCTAGCATTTGTTTCCATATTACATATTGTAATGCTCAATCCTCATTTACTTTGTTATTACTACTTAATGTATATTATCCCGCATCACTTTTTGCACTGTTATTTACAATAAGTGTTAGCCACATTCTACCTGATCTATTGCAGTGGTGTTCCTTGGTAATCTGCCAACAGGGCGGATTGCTGCTGCGTACTTCCCTTGGGTGCAGCGTCCCTCCCCCCGGTGCAGCATCGTCCCCCTGTCACATCACCTCCAAACACCCCCCCCCCCCCCAGTGCACTGCTCTTACCTCCTGGGGTGCTGGGAGCAGCCACACGGCTGTCAGCTCGCACCCTCTGCCCAGAACAGGAAGTAACATCAGAGGGAGCAGGGAACCGTTGGAGCCGACAGCTGCTCCCTGCACCCCCCCTACAGTTTGTACCCGGAGCGGACCATCCCCACCACCCCACCCTTGGGGGATACCACTGATCTATTGGGATAATGTGGGATAAGAAAGAAAGAAAGAAAGAAAGAAACATGCTAGGAATGCTGGTGCCGTAAATCTCAGTGAGGGAAGGGAAGACATCTTAAAGTGAAACTTAGTGAGTAAAATGTTGTTAGTTACTAATACTAGTGGATTGTTAGTTCAGTCATGAATTGATAATGAATGTGACTGTTGGGCAGACTGAATAGACCATGCAGGTCTTTACTATGTTACAATGTAAGGATCTGTAATAGTTTGGGTTTTTTTTTTCATTTTTTCCCAACAGATGTACTGATGTTCTAGGGCTCACTGCATATTTACAGTGATACCTTTTCCTAAGTAATGTTCTTCTTACATGAGCTTTTGAAGTTATGCTGGAATGGAAGACATGTTCTGGGTCCTGACTGAATTTTTTTATAGTTTTGTCACAATATGCCTGGTACTGAGAAAGTTTATGTTGCTGTCACTGAACTTACATTAAAACAAAATACATTTTTGTATGGCAAGTTTTATGGGGAAATGTCCTAGCTCTGCTCTATACAATTGGGGGGGGGGGGGGGGGAGGGGGAGGGAGAGGGGCAAGCAGTTCCTTGGACACAGAATTTAATATTGAATGGAGAAGTATATGCATGTTGAGAGACTGAGGAGAGAGGTATGGCTCAAGGGGGCCAAGGAGTGCAATCTGCAATATTAGCTCCCCTCCCCCTCTCAGCCTTCAATGTGGCTTGCAAGCACTGAATCCTGCATTGCATCCCTCACTACAGTTATTTGTTCAGGGCAGAATAGGGGCATAACAGGGCAATAGCAGATGTTGGATTTTTCTCTTTCAAAAAATTGTCAGCCTTAGGGGGATGTCCAAGGCTCGCTGTCTGAAGACATCAGCAGCCCACTGAACTCTGAGTCAGAAACCCATGGCAGTCACCATGGCCATGCACAATTCTCATACATGCTCAGTTCATGTGAGTGAACTGAGAATGCCAGTTTTGGTGGTTCAGAGAGCTGTCATTGACTGTCACGGTTTTCTAAACATGAGTTGGCAGGTTGCAGATGTCTGCCAGCTAAAGTGTTTAAGAGTCAATATTCAAAGCAATTTAAATGACCAGGAGAGGCTTCTGTCACTTTAAATAGCTTATTTTATCATCCTTACTTTAATATTCTCTTATCTCTTGTTTGTTTGTTTGTTTGTTCTGTCTGTCTGTCCTAATTAGATTGTAAGCTCTGTCCAGCAGGGACTGTCTCTTCATGTTCAAGTGTACAGCTCTGCCTACGTCTAGTAGCACTTTAGAAATGATAAGTAGTAGTAGTAGTGTGTTGGGCTATCCAGGGATATGTAGTGGCATTTATATTTTATTGTAAACTGCTGTGATCTGTTAAGACCGTGCAGTATATCAAATTTCTTAATAAACTAAAATAAACACTTAATTGGACAGTGCGGCTGGATATCTCCTCCAACCATCCATGCTGAAACTGGCTAGTTTGTGGGTGATCCAGGGTCAGAGTTAAGGTGGAGTGGAAACTTAGCTGATTAGCTACCCTAGCTGAGATAAAACTTAATCATGTCTCTGACCTCATGTGCAACATTCTTTAAATTAGTAACCTTATTTTTTAACTCACAGTAACATAGTAGATGACGGCAGAAAAAGACCTGCACGGTCCATCCAGTCTGCCCAACAAGATAACTCATATTTGCTGCTTTTCGTGTATACCCTACTTTGATTTGTACCTGTGCTCTTCAGGGCACAGACCGTATAAGTCTGCCCAGCACTACCCCGCCTCCCAAACACCAGCCCCTCTTCCCAACCACCGGCTCTGGCACAGACCATATAAGTCTGCCCAGCACTATCCTCACCTCCCAACCACCAGCCCCGCCTCCCAACCACTGGCTCTGGCACAGACCGTACAAGTCTGTCCAGCACTATCCCCGCCTCCCAACCACCAGTCCCGCTGCCCACCACCGGCTCTGGCACAGACCGTATAAGTCTGCCCAGCACTATCCCCGCCTCCCAACCACCAGCCCCGCCTCCCAATCTTGACTAAGCTCCTGAGGATCCATTCCTTCGGCACAGGATTCCTTTATGCTTATCCCACGCATGTTTGAATTCCGTTACCGTTTTCATTTCCACCACCTCCCGCAGGAGGGCATTCCAAGCATCCACTACTCTCTCCGTGAAAAAATACTTCCTGACATTTTTCTTGAGTCTGCCCCCCTTCAACCTCATTTCATGTCCTCTCGTTCTACCACCTTCCCATCTCCGGAAAAGGTTCGTTTGCGGATTAATACCTTTCAAATATTTGAACATCTGTATCATATCACCCCTCTTTCTCCTTTCCTCCAGAGTATACATGTTTAGTTCAGCAAGTCTCTCCTCATACGTCTTGTAACGCAAATCCCATACCATTCTCGTAGCTTTTCTTTGCACCGCTTCAATTTTTTTACATCCTTAACAAGATACGGCCTCCAAAACTGAACACAATTACTCCTCTCACTATCTTACCTATCTATATATATGCACTTAGGGAGAAGAAATCCAAGGGAGGCGTATGTGTTAGGTGGGGAGAGCCTGATAGTCAGGGACGGGGAGAGGGATCTTGGGGTGATAGTATCTGAGGACCTAAAGGCTATGAAACAGTGCGACAAGGCGGTGGCCGTAGCGAGAAGGTTGCTAGGCTGTATAGAGAGAGGTGTGACCAGCAGAAAAAAGGAGGTTTTAATGCCCCTGTATAAGACGTTGGTGAGGCCCCACCTGGAGTATTGTGTTCAGTTTTGGAGGCCGTACCTTGCGAAGGATGTTAAAAAAATGGAAGCGGTACAAAGAAAAGCTACGAGGATGGTATGGGAGTTGCGTTCCAAGACGTATGAAGAGAGACTTGCTGACCTGAACATGTATACTCTGGAGGAAAGGAGGAACAGGGGTGATATGATACAGACGTTCAAATATTTGAAAGGTATTAATCCGCAAACGAATCTTTTCCGGAGAGGGGAAGGCGGTAGAACGAGAGGACATGAAATGAGATTGAAGGGGGGCAGACTCAGGAAAGATGTCAGGAAGTATTTCTTCACGGAGAGGGTGGTGAACGCTTGGAATGCCCTCCCGCGGGAGGTGGTGGAGATGAAAACGGTAACGGAATTCAAGCATGCGTGGGACAGGCATAAAGGAATCCTGTGCAGAAGGAATGGATCCACAGAAGCTTAGCTGAAATTGGGTGGCGGGGGGAAGAGGGGTTGGTGGTTGAGAGGCTAGGATGGGGGAGGGCAGACTTACGGGGTCTGTGCCGGAGCCGGTGATGGGAGGCGGGACTGGTGGTTGGGAGGCGGGAAATACTGCTGCACAGACTTGTATGGTCTGTGCCCTGAAAAAGACAGGTACAAATCAAGGTAAGGTATACACATGAGTTTATCGTGGGCAGACTAGATGGACCGTGCAGGTCTTTTTCTGCCGTCATCTACTATGTTACTATGTTACTATGTTATATGTTCCATCTTTGCTTATACCCTACACTAGCAATTAAAATGTTCTACTACGTATTGTGTTGACATTGTAAATATTATACGTCATACTTTGTATTGCTATTTGAATATTTTTACTGCTGTAATTGTTTATTGCTTTTGTTTGACTTATTCTTTCTATACACCGCCTTGAGTGAATTCTTTCAAAAAGAATCAAAATAAATAAATAAATAAATAAATAGCTAGTAGTGATTTTCATGCACTAACTGGCTAAGTAACTGCATAAAAGTTTAGATTGTAAGCTCTTTGAGCAGGGACTGTCTTTCTTCTATGTTTGTGCAGCGCTGCGTATGCCTTGTAGCGCTATAGAAATGCTAAATAGTAGTAGTAGTAGTAGGATAAAGCCTGTTCTAACTGTGTTGACTAGGCACTGATCTGAATATGGGCTGGTGCCTGGTTAACTTCTGGGTCCTGGTCTAAAGTGTTGCCATCCCCCTCCCTCCCTCCTCCTCCCACCTTCAACAAGCACATCAAGACTCCCCGCAGGATTTTTTTTTTTAATTATTTTTGTTACATTTGTACCCCGCGCTTTCCCACTCATGGCAGGATCAATGCGGCTTACATATCCCCTTGGATGCACATTAAGCTCCTACCTGCAGGATTCCCCTCCTTTCAACCCATGGGCATAGGGAAAGGGGCAAGGGGTGCATTTGCCCCCCCCCCCCCGATTTCTGTTAGCCACTGCCCATAACCGTTGCTGCCATTTCTCGTCACCCAGAAGACATCATCTCTCACTCTCCTCTCCTTCCTCTGCCTTGCAGTTCATTCCCTTCTTTCTCTATTCCCCCCCCCCCCCCTCATCTACCTTAAAATTTGTCTCTAGTAATCTCTTTGCTGAAGCAAAGCTTGCCAGTGGCTGCAGTGATCAGCAAATGCTGCCTGCAGCCTGTTCTGTAGTCTTTCCTCTGACCCATCCCAGCCCCTCTGTCACAACTTCCAGTTTCCACAGGGGTAGAATGGTTCAGAGGTAAAACTCCAGTGCAGGCTGCTGGCAGTGTATGCTGATTGCTGCTACTGGTGCTGCTGCCAGGGACCATCACCTCCAGAAAACGTGAAGACAAGCTGATAAGGTAGATGGGAATTGAAGAGGGGGGTAAATTAAGAAAGCAGAGGGAATACTGAACTGTGAATGGGCAGAGGGACAGCAGAGGAGTGGGGAGATGCTGGATTGTACATGGTGGGAGGGGGATGGAAAGAGAGATGCCTGACCATGCATGGGGGGAGGGGGGAGGGAAAGAGAGGTGCCAGACCATGCAAGAGGGGGGTGGTGGTGGGAGAGGCAGATGCCAGACCACACACAGCGAGAAAGCAGAAAGATGCTACACTGCATGTGGGGGGGGGGGGGGGGGGGGAGAAGGAGGGATACACTATGATGCAAAAAGGAGGAAGAAGGGAGAGATGTTGGACCCAGGGGTGGAAGGAAGGGAGAAAGAGAGAGATGATGGACAGGGGGGGGGAAAGACAGAAGAGAGGAGAGATATTGGCCTAGGAGTGGAGAGGAAGGCGGAAGCAGTGGCGTAGCAAGGAGGGCTGCCACCCGGGGCGGGGTGGTTCGCCGTTGCACCCCCCCCGGGTGCAGCACGATGACACCCCCACCGACCAGCTCCCGCACCCTACCTTTAAAAAGAATATCGGGAGGCGAGGCGCAGCGCCTCGCGCCTGCCCTGCACGTAAAAGAAATGTGGACCATCGGGCCTTCTCTCGCTCTGTCTGTCCCGCCCTTGCAGAAATAGGAAGTTGCGTCAGCGGAGGGCAGGACAGATAGAGCGAGGGAAGACCCGACGATCCACATTTCTTTTACGTGCAGGGCAGGCGCGAGGCGCTGCACCTCGCCTCCCGATATTCTTTTTAAAGGTAGGGTGCGGGAGCTGGTCGGGGTGGGAGGTGTCGATTCGCCGAGGGGGGGGGAGCTGGCAGGGAGCACCCCCCCTGAGCTGATACCCGGAGTGGATTGCCCCTCCCGCTCCCCCTTGCTACGCCACTGGGCGGAAGAGATGCCGGACCATAGGAGGGAGGGAAGAGAGAGGGAGAAATATTGGATCCGGAAGGGGGAAGGGTTGAAAAAAAATGTCCAGACAACAAAGTTTTTAAAAGTATTTTATTGTCAATTTATTTACTGGTATATGTTAGTTTGGGAAATGTACATTGAGGATGTCTTTTTATTAATATACATTTGAAAAGGAAATGTTTTTCTGTTTTTATTTCTCTTGTGTTGCTGTATGTGCTGAGTTTAACATCATGGGCTCTAAGTTCAATTTTCACCTTTATATTTCTAATTTGTGATCCCTTGGTCTGTGTTTTGCATGTGACAGAAGTGTGGCTTTAGTAACCTCACTTCTTCTGTTTTACCTGGCGTTCCCATGCTACCTATAAGAAGATGAGTATCCATACTTGGTCAGACCAGTAGTCCATCTAGCCCAGTATCATATTTTCCAAACAGTGGCCAAGCCAGGTCACAAGTACCTGGCAGAAACCCAAATCGTGGCAACACTCCATACTACAAATCCCAGGGCAAGCCGTCGCTTCCCATGTCTGTCTCAATAGCAGAATATGGACTTTTCCTCCAGGAATTTGTCCAAACCTTTTTTAAACCTAGATACGCTAACCACTGTTACCACCTCCTCTGGCAAAGAGTTCCAGAGCTTAACTATTTGTTGAGTGAAAAAATATTTCCTCCTATTTGTTTTAAAAGTATTTCCACCTAACTTCCTTGTGGTTCCGCTAGTCTTTGTACTTTTGGAAGGAGTAAACAATTGATTTACTTCTACACCACTCAGGATTATGTAGACCTCAATCATATCTCCCCTCATCTGTCTCTTTTCCAAGCTAAAGAGCCCTAACCTCTTTAGCCTTTCATGTCATGTTCCAGAAACACCTTATCATTCTTTAAAGTCAAAGCAGCATCTACCCTCGCTCCTTTCCCAGCTATGATTCATTTTGAGATCACACACCATTGTTCCTTTAGGAATCAGACTCCTTCAGAGGATTCTCTACCTCTAAGATCTTGGCTCTGTGCCAAGGCCTTTTATGCTGGTTGACCTCCTTGAAGTACTGGGGCCAGAGCAGCATCTGTTGCTTTTCCTCCTGTTTGTGTCTTTCTTAGCTATCTTCTTCAAATTATAACTTCCTTTTTTCACTCTCACTCTCTCTTTAAAATCTCATTTCCATTCTTTTCCTATTTCTTTTTCCAAAGTACCCTGGTTTTCTCTGTACCTAAACCACTTTGACATAGATCAGTGAAAGGTAGAATGTTAAACTAGTAAAGAAAAGTATGGAATAACATAGATAGATTGTAGTATAGCTAGGTGTGGATTTATAGATTGGCAAAGGTCATATACCAAATTCAACGTCTACTTGTGCACGACTGCAAAGTCAGACTATGCAATTTATTCCCATAATGACATTTACCTATGCTCTCCATGTGCTACGTGGAGAGATGTTTGGTGGTATACAGGCCCTAATTATCCTACCAGTACGCATCATGCCTGGAATAATCCCCTACGGAAAAAAATAGCTATAGCCAGACAAGCAGTGAATTCTGATTCTTGTACCTTGACCAAATGCAACCCTGTACTTATTACTTTTAAGGGACTGGATTACAGCATGAACCTTACGTTTGGAATAAGAATAGATACCACTAACACAGACCATGTTGGTCGCTTCTGTATCCTAGTTGTACCCCCGACCTCCACTCCAGTCTACTCTGCACCAAAGAACCCTCTCAAGCCTCTTGAACCTCCTGAAACTAAGATTCCCATCAGGGTACTCAATGTAAGTGACTTGCATCAGGGCCAGTCTTAGCAAGTGCGGGGCCCTGTGCAGACCTATTTGACGGGGCCCCATCCTAGCCCCGCCCCACCCTAGCTCCACCCCTCCGAGCTCCAGGGCCCCTTCCTCTGAGTTCCAGGGCCGGCCACCCCTCCCTCTGAGCTCCAGGGCCACCACCCCTCCCACTGAGCTCCAGGGCCGCCACCCCTCCCTATGAGCTCCCTCCGAGCTCCAGGACCACCCCCCTCCCTGCCTCTGAGTTCCAGGACCATCTCCCCTCCCTCTGAGCTCCCTCTGAGCTCCAGGACCATCCCCTTCCCTCCCTCTGAGCTCCAGGGCCCCCTCCCTCCCTCTGACCTCCAAGGGCCCCCTCCCTCCATGCTCCAAGGGGCCCCCTCCCTCCGAGCTCCAAGGCCCCCTTCCTCCCTGCCTCCCAGCTCCAAGGCCTGCCTCCCTCTCTTCCTGCTCCAAGGCCCCCCTCCCTCCCTCCCTCCTTTCCAGCTCCAAGGCCCCCCTCCCTCTCAGCTTCAAGGCTCCCCTCCCTCCAAGGCCTCCCTCTGAGCTCCAGGGGCCTCCCGCCCTCCCTCCGAATTTTAAAAATCATCTTACCTCATCGGGTTACAGTGGCAGGCAGCAGCAGTGAAAAGCGTGCGAGCTCGGTGCTTCAGGAGCCTTCCTTTCTCTCTCTCAGCTCTGGTCCCAACTCCCGCCCTCATTTCCTGTTTCCGCAAGGGCAGGAGGGTGGGACCAGAGCTGAGCGAGGGAAGGGAAGGCTCCTGAAGTGCCGAGCAGCTCACACGCTTTTCACTACTGCCGCCTGCCACCGTAACCCCGACGAGGTAACTTAGATGACTTTTAAAATTCAGAGGGAGGGGGACTGCAACTCGGGTGGTTGGGGTGGAGTTCAGGCGCGCTGCATGGGGCCCCCTTCAGCGCGAGGCCCTATGCGGTCACCTCGCCCTAAGACCGGCCCTGACTTGCATGAAACCTTTGCCCTTGAGACTGGTTACGGTGACACCAACTTGTTAAAGAAGATACAGAACTAAATGTTTATATGCTCTGTGAACCCTGTATCTTCATAATAAGCCACTTCCCTTGAAGTGGAACATTAGTATTAGAAGACGAGGTTTAGTTACAAAAATTTGTTCAAATTATACAGAAATTGTGTACATGTGGTCCCTGCTAACCACATAACTTTGCATTGATGCAAAACCCTTGCTGTATGGGAACAAATAATGTTTGGTTAGCTCCTGTCCATATCAAGAAAGAATTAATGCTTGTGGTTTAAAAGTTTCCCTGGAACTTCTCCTGGCATAAACACATCTCTTTTGCCACTGAGGTGTCAGACACATTACCAGTAAAGGGGTTAATATCTAGCATGGGCTAGACTGACATACTGTAATTCTATCAGGACATATTTCTGTATTTTTCCACAATACTTCTCTTGAGTAAACAATAAAACTGCACATTTTCTAGGCCACTTCCAAACTCCTGTTTTCACTTCTAGTTTGGAGAGCATACAAATCGCTCATACACATCCTTTTTTTTTTCTCTCTCCTGTCTTCCCCGCTTTCCTAGCTCGACTTCTGAACAAGGGGCAGGCAAAACGAAAGGAGAGAAGAAAAATCCTTCATTGAAACCCAGTTCCAGTATTCACCTTCCTTGCACTTTAGATGGCAGCAGGAACCTAGTTCACACAAAGTAGGGATGCAAAATTCATGGCTAGGATCTGCTCGCTAGCTGCCTTTGCACGAACAACCCAGACACTCGCGACCCCCTTCACTCGCAGCATCCCCCGACTGATGCCTCCTCCTCGCAGGCAGGAGGGTGCCGGCTGCTGGAGGTATTGCTCTCCTCTCCTGTAGTCTGGGTATCTTGGAGGAGGGAGGGGGGGAATAAACAGGGACCTGCTGCAATCGGCACTTGCATGCAGAGCGGGTGCAGCAGGATTTGGCAGTAGCTGCAGCAGCAGGATCTTCCTGGGAGCAAGCAGCGTCCAGGGTGGCAGACAGAAGCAATGCCGGTGGGGGACGGATGAGATAACCCCAGGCAGATCAATTGACAGGAGAAATGCTTCACATAGCGTGGCCAGCTCTTCCCTGCCTCCCATTAGAGCATCTGAAGATCATTTAAGAAGAAAAAAAAAAGAGGAGGAGGGATAGGGGCTCTGTCTGTGTCTCCTTCCCTAATCCCTGTCTAACTGAGCCAGCGAAAGTGCTCACACCAGATAGGAGGCTTCCAACAGAGCGGGAAGGTAGGGGAGAGAAGAAGGAAAGTGGAGCAAGGAGAAAGGAGAGGAGACAGCGGATTGCCTTCACCCTCCCCATCAAGAAAGTATCTGACAGGACCCTCTCCGGAGCTGATGGGAGCACCTCAGCCAGGATAGGTTTCAACCTGAATTCCTAAATCCAGTCTTCTGTGCTTTTTGCATTTGTGTGTCAGGCTGCAAGAGAAGGCGCTCCTCCTGCCGGGAGACAGGAAAGGAAACCAAAACTTTCCTGATCCCCAGATCTGCACCGGGGGTTAGCACCGATGAGGTAGAGGGAGGCAGCGATGGCTGCCAAAGTTTAGCCAAACAGTAAGTGTGTTGCTCTCTTAGAGGGTCTGGGGACTGCAGTTTAGCTTTCAGCACCGGAGACCAGGTTTAATTTTTTTTCTGGAGCTAAACCGGATTGCCAGGAAACTGCAGACGGTGGGGGATTCACGTCCAGTTGGACATCACAACCTGAGCTGCCATTGATTTTGTTTTCTCGAGTTGTTATTTTTTTGTTTTTGTTTTTTTAACAACGATCTTGGCTGCATAAGTTGGCAGAAAGAAAGCACCGGGGAGTGTGTTGTTCAAGAGACTCGCCCATTAATGAAATCAGAGCTGAATAGGAACCTGCTTTTTAATCATCCTGGGATTGTTGCCTTTTAAAGCAAGGAAGAGAAATCGAGGGTCTTTACGGGTATGGCGATGTTAAAGAAAACGGACTTAGCTCTGGGAGTTGTTATGCTGTTCCAGTGTTTGACGAATCGCTTTAGAGTTGATGGAGGACAGATCGCTGAACAGGCTAATAATGGTAAGAACAGTCCTCATCCATCCCCTAGATTTCGAGAAATTTGCTTGGGCTCGTTGTGCAAACTTGAGCAATTTAGTTCTAATTGTTTTTTTTCGTGATCCTTTGTTATATCAAGCGCTGAAAAGAAATAAATAAAAGCGCAACCATTTATATACAGAATATATGAACAATTTCTACTGGTGAGCAGCTGATAACTAGGGCACAAATTTGAAAGCTGATATTCGTTTTAAACAAAGAAAAAAAACTATAGTTTCTTGAACTTGATTAGCTGCAGCTTTTAATGTTATACGCGTGTAAATTCAGCATGTTGAAAAAAAGTTGTAATCTGCTTATTGAAAACTATCGTTTTTGCATTATTCGTTCAAAATTTTGAATTAAATGCATAGCGTTGTTAAATATATTTTTTTTGGATGGTAAATTGGCTTGGATGGTAGTTTTATTTCACTTTCTCAGGTGGAAGCCGTAACTAGACTGTCACCCTTGAACAGTCGTGTCAGCTTATTTATTCATTCATGCATAGACTCAGATGACTGGCATATTCCTTCTGAAACAATCCTAAACAGAGTCGTTTTTCAAACAAAGTGTACTTTAGCAGGGCAGCTCCACTTGTCCTGACGTCTGTCATCAGTCCCTGAGAATTCCTCCTCCCTTGTCAGTTCCCTAATTAATGGCCAGGAGCAGATTTCCCCATTTCCCTGTGGTAGAGAACTTCTTCAGACCAAATTTACTTACACTTTTGTGCATATCTTTAGTTCCTATAAAAGGAGAAAAGTTGGTTCTGTCTCTTGAATTTGTAAGTAAACTTCAGTGCAAGTATTTTATCGTAGGACGATCTCAGTTCTTAAAATGTAATGGTCTGAGCTTTTGCTGTTTCGGGGTAACCTACCCTTGTGTTGCCTAATAAAGAGGAACTGTGATTCCCCCACTCCCCCAAATTGCTTGCTGTTCTCCCCCTCCCCCCCAATTGCTTGCCGTACTTCCCCTCCCCCCAAATTGCTTGCTGTACTCCCCCTCCCCCCCAATTGCTTGCCGTACTTCCCCTCCCCCCAAATTGCTTGCTGTACTCCCCCTCCCCCCCAATTGCTTGCCATACTTCCCCTCCCCCCCAAATTGCTTGCCGTACTTCCCCTCCCCCCCCCAAATTGCTTGCTGTACTCCCCCTCCCCCCCCCCCCCCCCCCCCAATTGCTTGCTGTGCTTCCTTTCAACCTCTCAGTACAAGCAGTTGCCTTAACCTGCACTCTGCACCTGGAGTTATTTTGTTTGGCTTTGGAAATTCACACTGGAAAGAAAAGGCATATAATTGCAGAAAAAGTGGACCCATCCTCTGTGGTTGTTAAAATGGAGACTAGAAGGCAGAATGTGTTTGACTGCAGGTGTTTAAGGTTTGTGAAACTGCAGGGCAGATAGGGATGTGCATTCATTTAGGTGTCTAAAAAATTCAGTGCACACAAGTTGGATTATAGGTTTGTATGTACAATCAGTTTGCACACGTAAAAGTTCTAGTGCATACCGAAAACAAATATTTAACCATCTCTCTCTGACCTCATGTGCAACTTTCTTTAAATCAGTCACCTTACTTTCTAACTCTTTTTATTCTTACCTATCAATATGTTCCATTATGCTTTACCCTTCACTATCAATTAAAATGTTCTATTAGGTATTGTGTTGATGTGAATTCCTTCAAAAAGGCGGTAAATAAATCCTAATCAATAAGTAAAAAAATATGAAACAAATAGAGAAAACCACTTGAAAAACAAGAAAAATATGGCAAATCCAAAATGAACCAAATGTCTGTTTGGTTGTGGCCATCACTGCCTTTGGAAACTGAATAGAACAGGGGGTCCGAGAGCTTGTCTCGAAGGGCCCAATTAAACGAGGGCTGGGCCCGTTTGAGAAAGCTCTAGGGGCTGGGCAGCAGGAGGGGGTGGGGGTAGCGGGAGCAGCGTCCATGCAGCGTGGGAGGAAGGCGTTGCCCTAGGTGAATGGCTGATTTGAAGGGATAAGTGGCTAGGGGACTGGCCATTGGAGGAGAGGGTGGTTAGGGGGTGGAGTGAGGCAAGGATAAGGCTAAAGGAGGGTGAAGTGTTCAGGGCATTCCTGCTGATCCTCGGAGGCGGTTGCAGCATGGCAGGAGAGAGAGAAACGGGAGAGGATGTCGGGGGGGGGCAGAGCTGTTGTTTATGCCAGCGATTCATTTGAGGGGGGCCCTGAGCAAGTGAGTATGGAGGGGTGGCGCCAGTGGGCCCTAGGCGATCAAAGGAAATCGCACAGACTGCTATAGTAGCAGAAGCTGCGGGGGCAATGGGAAAAAACGGCTAAAAAAAAAACACGGCATCTTAGCCCAGGCAAGCGCGGAGCGGGGAAGCCGGGGGAGTTGCGGGGAGGTACTGATTCGTCTCAGGTGGAGACAGGGATGCCACGAGTGTGTTCAGTAGGCGTCAAGGGTCAGGCGGAGGGGGAGCTTTTACAGGCGGAGAGGGTCGGCAGACAGAGAGATGCGGGACTGGAAGGAAAGTTAGGGCCGCAAGTGAGTGCGCATGTGGTGGGGGGAGTCAACATAGTAAGTAGAGCCACGGGTGTCGGCCTCCCCGCGTCTGCAGTTCCGGTGCCAGGAGTTTTCAGTGAGGGGTTCCCCTCCAGCGAGGCGGGGGCCGGTACGGTGTGGGGTCCTCATCAGTGGGGAGCGTGGCTTTCTTTTGGGTGGCCCCCGTCGGCTGCACAGGCAGCTTATCTGTGGGCGGCCTCGTGGTCGGGACCCCCTGCTGCGGGTGATCCGAGGTGGGAGTCCCCAGGGGAGGGGGCATGGTCGCACGTGAGACACGGTGGGGCACCAGATGGGCTGGTCTTGCTGCTTCCCCCCCCTTTGTCGTTGCAGGTGTGCAGTGCGGTGGATGGAGGTGGATCCCGGAGGACAGACCGGGTGGAGCAAAATTTGGAGCACCCCTTGACGTCAGCGGTGGGAGACTATGCGAGCAGGAGAATGGCGGGTCAGGACCAGACCTTGCTGAGCACGGCGGCTGCATCGCAACAGGACAGAGTGGCAGGACATGGCCCAGCAGCAGTATTGATGTCGGTGCCCGGTGCTAGCGAGACAGGAGCTGGTAATACAGTGGGCTCTTCTGGGGGGGGGGGGGGGCAGGGGCGCAGGGTGCAAGCGGGGGGGGAGGGGCAAGGGAGGTAGGGACTCTTCCTCGTCTTCTGTCTCCTCCTCTTCTGCATCTACTTCCTCCTCCTCTTCTTCTCCTCATAGGGGGGGTGGAGGCGTTGTGGGGGGATTTGGCAACGTTGGCAGGGGAGGGTTCGAGAGGGCCACCGGCTTTGGTGGCGTTGTCTGAGCTATGGGAGCAGGTCCCGCACTCATTGCGAAGGAGGATTAGGCAGCGGATGTACATAGACATATTTCATTTATTGGAGGGTAGGAGAAGGCGAAAGAGTGAGAAGTGCGAGAAGGCGCGGGTTGAGAGTGCGAAGGAGCGCAAAGTAGCCAAGACAGTAGTCAACTGGATGCGTTCCTTTTTGCGCCTGGCTAGTGTCTGGGGCCGGGGGGACCCAGGTCAGTATGGCCTGTTGCTAGCATATGCGGATTCCGTTTTGGACGCGTTTCAGCGCTTTGGCGGTTGGGCTTGGTCGAACTACGATGAAGCCTTTCGAGATAAGATGGAGGAGAACCTACATATGACTTGGGGGACACAGGATATTAACCTGTGGCTGGTTCATATGACTCCTCGCCCCGCAGCGGTCGGAGGAATGGGACATGGGGGGCTTCTTTCGGCGGCGGGGGCACGGCCATTTCAAGCCGTGTGTAGGGAGAAGAGCGGGGCAGCAGGGGGTGGGCCCGATGCACCGGCAGACATCTGTTGGTGGTTTAACAGAACGGCATGTTTTTTCCCGGACTGCAAGTTTCAGTATGCCTGTTCCGCATGCGGGCAGGGGCATGCCGCAGTCAAATGTCCAAAGAGAGGAGCGGGGGTTGCTGCAGGGGCCAAGCAGTAATTTGTTGGAGCGAGCGCCAACACCGCTGCAGGTCGATGCGATGCTGCCATGGCTTCATCGATACCCGAGGCGTAGGGTGGCAGAGATGCTGGGGAGGGGTTTTACCGAGGGGTTTCTGATTCCGTACAAGGGACAGGTGGTTTCTAATTGGGTTCGGAATTCAGTGTTGGTTTCCAGATTGGGGGAGGAGCTATGGTTGGACCGAATTGCTGGACCTTTCGTTGACCCCCCTTTTGTCCCTTTATGATCTCCCCGCTGGCGGTGATTCCAAAGAAAACGCTAGGACAATTCCGCCTCATCCATAATCTTTCCTACCCGGTGGGCAGTTCAGTGAATGCAGGCATCCCAAAAGACCGCTGTTCGGTGCAGTATACTTCGTTTGACTGTGCGGTGCGGCTGGTGCGGTCAGGGCCGCCGAGAGGAGGGGACAGAGGGGGACAAAAGTCCCCGGGCCCGGGCCTCCGGAGTGGGCCCGGCGACACCGCAGTCCGACACGCCCGCCCTCCCTCCGTCGTTCCCAGCACTAACCTTAAATGCCTCCTTTCACCATGTTCGCAGCAAGCAGCAGCAGGGCAGGCCACTCCTTCCTTCCGTGTCCCGCCCTCGCCTGAAGTAACGTCCGCGAGGGCGGGGCATGGAAGGAAGGAGAGGTCTGCCCTGCTGCTGCTTGCTGTGAACGTGCTGAAAGGAGGCGTTTAAGGTTAGTGCAGGGCCCGGCCCGGTAGCGGATGGAAGGGGGGCCGGCGACCTTGGGTGGGGGGCCCGGCGGCGACGACGACCTTGGGTGTTGGGGGGGCCGGGGGCGGCCTTGTCCCGGGCCCGGCTCTGGCTCTCGGCGGCCCTGGGTGCGGTGTTGGGGCACGGTTGGCAAAGGTGGATATTGAGGCAGCCTTCCGTCTCCTGCCGCGTTCCCGTTGCTGGGTCTTCATTTTGACGGAGCCTTTTATTACGATCGATGCTTGCCAATGGGTTGTTCAGTGTCATGTGCCTATTTTGAGCATTTCAGCTCCTTCGTGCATTGGGTGCATACTTTAGTGCATTATTTGGACAATTTCCTGTTCATCGGGATGGCAGCGGGGGGGGGGGGGGGGGGGGGTTGTGTCGTCGGTTGCTGGCAGTCTTTCAGGAGGTGGCGGCGGAATTTGGGATCCTGCTGGCGGCGGACAAAATGGAAGGCCCTGTTTCGGTCCTTACTTTCTTGGGCATTGAGATTGATACGGAACAGATGGTGACTCGGCTGCCGCAGGAGAAGGTGGTGCGGTTGGTGGGGCAGATTTTGGGGGTATTGAAGGCCAAAAAGCCCACCTTGGGTGCCATACAGTCTTTATTGGGCAGTTAAAATTTTGCGTGTAGAGTGATCCCGATGGGGCAGGCGTTCTCGCGGCGCTTGGCGGTGGCGACTTTGGGTGTCTTACAGCCTCATCATCACATCCGTTTAACTGAGGGGGTCCGTAGAGATTTGTGGATGTGGCTGGAGTTCCTGTCAGGGTTCAACGGTACGTTAGCGCTTCGGAGCGTGGAGGTGTCTATAGTGGATCTGGAATTGTTTACAGATGCGGCGGGGGGGCTCGGGTTTTGGAATGTACTGTCCGGGTGCCTGGTGTGCTGCGCAGTGGCCGGACAGTTGGGTGGTGTCGGGGATTACAAGGAACATCACATTTTTGGAACTCTTTCCGTTGGTGGTAGCGTGTGACTGGTGGCCTGACTGGCTGAGGAACAAGAGTATATTGGTGCGGTGTGATAACCAAGGAGTGGTGGTGGTGGTGAATAAACATGGTTCATTCCTTGATTTGGGAGTTGGTGCTGCGTTGTTTGCGTTTGAATGTGCATTTGCGGGCTCAGCATATACCAGGAATGGAAAATCGAGTTGCTGATGCGCTCTCTCGCCTTCAATTTCAGACCTTCCGGGCACTAGTGCCAGAGGCGGATCAGGTCGGACAGCAGATGCCGGAGCAGCTTTGGGGACTCGGAGACCAGAGGTGTGGAAGATGCTGAGGGACTCGGTAGCGCCGGCTATGTGGTCAGCCTATGTCTGCGGTTATGAAAGGGTGATTGGCTTTCTTAGGGGCGAGGGTTGGTTGGAGGGGTGGGCTTCTGACGAGCTGCTAGCGGCGTATATCGTGGCAGCAAAAGAGCAAGGATGTTCACGCAGTGCGGTTCATCGGCATTTGGCGGGATTTGCGTTTTTCAGTAAGGCCTTTGGTTGGGGCCCACCGAGTTCCCGTTTCTTAGTGGGTAGTGCCTTAAAGGGATGGGGCAGGTTGGTCCCGGCGGTGGGGGATGGGCACCGGCCTATTACTCATGGCTTGCTAGTACGCCTGCTGGAGCTGGAGGTTTTGGAGAGGGTGACTCGGTCGGGTTTCGAAGTGCAGCTCTTTCGAGCAGCCTTTGCTTTGGCCTTCTATGGAGCTTTTTGGGTAGGGGAGTTGGTGGAGCAGCGCAGGTCAGTGGAGGTTTTTTCTGGCCTGTTGCGCGAGCATGTTGGCATACAGTGCGGGGTGCTGGGTGTCAAGTTGTTACGGTCAAAAATGGATCAGAGAGGGGTAGGGCGCACAATAGTCTTGTCCGGGGTTCCAGGCATAGCCTACTCTCCGGTGTCTTTATTGGAAGACTATTTCACGGTTCGGCCAGTGGACCCCTTACCCTTATTTGTACAAGTGGATGGTGGGATGTTAACAAGATATCAGTTTGCAGCGGTGCTTCGCCGGTGTCACGTATGTGTGGGTAAAAATCCGAGTCATTTCAGTACTCAGAATTGGGGCGGTGACTAGTGCAAGTCAAACGGGCCTGGGGGTGGCGGCCATCAGAAATATTGGCAGGTGGGCTACTGGGGCTTATTGGATTATATCAGGCCTTCTTGAAGGGGTGGGGAGATTAGGTGTGCAATGCCTTCACTTGTGGATGCTTATCTGGGTGCAGCGGCTGTTTGACTGGTGGTTGCTGGGGGGGGGGGGGCTCTGGTTTGGCTCGGAGCTCATGCTTGTCAATTCTTGGTCAGCCTTCCCCTGTTGTAGATGCTGGTGGATCGGCATATTCAGTGTGGATTGTCGGGCATTCCTTTGACCACTGGGCCGGCGCTTGAGTGGTGAGGCGTCCAGGAGGGATCCACTTGGGATTGGCGCGGCGAGGGATCTGAATTTCATGGCTGGGCGAGCGTGGAATGCGATGGACCCATCTCATGCTGCTGACGTATCGGCTGTGGGACAGACGTCGGCACCCTCAGCTGCACTTAGGGAGCAACGATGTCGATAGGTGGATGGGCAAGCAGCTCATCGACACGGTGAAAAAGGACTTGCACTCGGTAATGGACTGCTTCCCTTCTACCCAAGTAGTGGGTCCGATATTATCCCTCAGCTGGCTTGTCTCCCAGCCTGTAAGTGGCACCGGGGTTTGAGCAAGGTGAACCGGCAGGTTGGCGTGTGGGTCATGGCCGGGGGGGGGGGGGGGGCGCAAATTAAGCATGACTGGGTGGACGCGAGCTCTGCGGGTCTATTTACACGAGATCGAGTACATTTGTCTGAAGTGGGCCTGGATTTGTTTTGCTGGATATTAAGGACTGTTTAGAGCACTGGTGGGGGACCGGGTCTGGGTAGGCTGCAGCATGCTTGGGGGGGGGGGGGCTGCGAAGATGCGTAGGCCACCCCTCTGTGGCAAAAAAAACAAAAAAACAATCAAACCCCGAGCTACAGGATCTCTGGCTCATGGGGTCTAAGCCAGTGCATCAAAGGCGGGTCGGGTGACCCGGGAAAAGTGTGGAGGTCCACACGGATCAGGGCCCTTGCTGTGAAGGCGGAGCCCGGGAAGATGGAGACTGGAAACGGAAGTTGCCGCTTTGCTGACATGGCGAGCGGTGGGGGGGGGGGGGGGGGGGCGACTGTGATGTTAAATTTGGACACATGTAGCTCGGGGGGGGGGGAGTCATCTTGTCTTAAGTTAATTAAAGTTAAATTGTTAATAAAGCAAGCTGCGGCCTATGGTTACTCAATTTTGGTTTCAAGAAAGTTATTCTGGTGGGGCTTGGAGAAGGAAAGGGAAAGGGGGTGGGGGCAAGGCGGGTTGAACGGGTCCCAGCTCCAAGGTTTAAAGCCCAGGTAAAGTTGTGAAAACAAATAAGGCTCTCCTTTTCACAGTTACCCTTGGTTTTGAAGTAACTGTCTCTCTGTGTGGCACTAGCACCCAGAAATGGAATTTGCCAGGCACTCATTGAAGCTTTTAAATTTGGCTAATGGATGTATAGGAACTAGAAAGCAATGACTTGGTTAATGAGGAGCCAAATAAAATCTTCTCCTATAGTCAAATGACTTTTCGACCTGCTGTTGTTAAATTTGCTGGAACATATGCTTGTCTGGGAATTGCAAATTGACACAAATATAAGGGCGATAATGCTTCCTCTTGGAGGAGCAGTATGAATAATTAAAAAGAGGGACTGTTTTATTCAAGTACTTGATGAGTGAAACCACTATTTTTAACAGCCTTTAATCATTATTTCTGCATTTCGGTTTTTCCAGTTCTTTTCCTGTTCTCCTGATCATCCATGTGTTGATTCTTAATTATTATGTAATCAATAAAGTTTTATAGCTCTCTCTGAACCTAGTAGTAGCACTTGGGATAATAACATATACCCAGACCAATGTGATTTGAAATGTGGGTGGGCATGTCAGCGACTTGACATGATATATGTTTTGTTTGCTGCTCTTATATCATGAGTCATGGGCTTTCGCATCATTTATTTATTTGTTTATTAGGATTTATTTACAGCCTTTTTGAAGCTCACTCAAGGCGGTGTACAGTAAGAATAGATCAAGCATGAGCAATAGACAATTACAGCAGTAAAAATATTCAAAAACAATAAAAAGTATAGCGTGGTATACTACTTGCAATGACAACACAATACGTAATAGAACATTATAATTGGTAGTGAAGGGTAAGGCAAAGTTGTAACATATAGATGAGTAAGAAAGTAGGAAGAATTTGCAAGTAAGGTGACTGATTTGAAGAAAGTAACACATGAGGTCAGAGAGATGGTTAAATATTATCTCAGTTAGGCTAGGAGTGGATAAACATGTGCCGCTTCAGTATGTGCAGCCCAAGTCAATCCTTGTGTGTGTGTGAGTGAGACTAACAAGTTAGTTACTTCTTCCATTAAAGGCTTGGTTGAAGAGCCAAGCTTTCACTTGTTTCCTGAAGTAGAGATAGTCTTGTGTTAAGCGGAGCCTTTCAGGCAATGCATTCCAGAGTGTGGGGGCTACTCCGGAGAAGGCTCGCTTGCGAGTATCACATCATGTAATGTCTTTTGGACAGTGTAGTTAGTGAAAGTCCTTTGGCGGTGTGTGGAGGATCATCCTATTCTTAAGATGCTCGGGGCCATTTCCTTTCAGGACCTTGAAGATCAGACTTAGAGTTTTAAATTTAGCCCTGTATTGTACTGGTAGCCAATGAAGTTTTTGTAAAAATGGTGTGATGTGGTCACGTCGCTTGCAACCTTCTATGAGTCTTGCTGCTGTATTCTGAATCAACTGAAGCTGGTGCAGGCCCTTTGTAGTCAGACCATTGTAAAGTGCATTGCCATAATCCCGTCTTGATGTTACCATGGCATGCACAACTGGGATAAGATTTGACTTCTCGATGTAAGGAGAGAGGCAGCATAGCTGTTGCAAATAGCAGAAGCAGCTCTTGAAGGTTGCTTGGATTTGGGGAATCAGAGTAAGTGTTGAATCTAACTGTATTCCAAGGTTCCTGACTTGTGATTTGAGGGGAGTTCATACTTCCCAAAAGGGATTTTGATGTCAGGTATGTATCCACTTGTGTTAGGGACCCAGAGAAGCTCGGTTTTACTTGGGTTCAGGCAAAGTTTGTTGTGTTTAGCCCATTCTTGATTTGATGTTAGACAAGTAATCAGTTTATTCAAGGCTGTAGGTAAGTCAGGTTCAATGGGTATGAGTAGCTGCACATCATCCGCATAGATGTAGAACTGAGTGTCCATTGACCGAATCAGCTCAGCTAGTGCCTTGAGGTAGATATTGAACAGAATTGGTGACAGTATCGATCCTTGTAGTACCCCGCAGGTCAGTGTCCATGGTGGTGATGAGTTGCTGCCAAACATTATGGATTGTTGCCTGTCTGATAGATAGGATCTGAGCCAGGCAAGTACTGTACCATTGATACCTGTTTCTGTCAGTCGTGCTAGCAAGATATCATGATCCACAGTGTCAGAAGCTGCTGAGAAATCTAGCAGTACTAACATCGAGGCAAATCCCTTGTCTCGGTTTCTGTGAAGATAATCTAGCAGGGATATGAGGACCGTTTCTGTTCCATAACTGGGTCTGAATCCAGATTGACATGTATCTAGCCAGTTACTCTTTTCTAGCCATTCATTAAGTTGAACACAGACTGCTTGTTCTCTGAGTTTCCCTAGAAACAGGATGTTGGATACTGGCCTGTAACTTTCAAATTTGTCCTGGTCAAGGTTGTTTTTCTTCAGCAGAGGGCGAACCACTGCCATTTTTAATGCTGTTGGTAGTTGCCCATTAGAAAGAGAGGTGTTCACAATTTTTGTGGCGCCTTCTATAAGACCCATACTTGCCTGCTGCACTATCTTTGATGGGCAGTGTAATGGGGGTCCGCTTCCTCCTCTTTGGTGGAGCCGGCAAGCCTGCGGGCTCCCAGGGTTCCAGGACAGAATACTGCTGATACTGGGACTCGGGCCAAAGTATTTTATTATCAAGGCAATTTCATACCAAAAATCATAATATATTCCTCAAAACAAATAATCCGCAAAAGAAAAAGGTACAGTCTTCATAAGATAATCTTCAAAAGAAAAAGGTGCAGTCCAGGTCCCAAATCCCTCCACAAATGTTCAGCTCCTTCTGAGTTCAGGCCCTCTACTGGGCCTTAGTTTCCCTTCTCCCCCCCCCCCCCCCCCCTCGTTCAGAAGGGTTCAGTAAGAGTCCAGCCCACTTCCCATAGGGCACCATAGTTCAGAAAAACTCTTCATTCACAGTCTTTGCACCTCTAATCAATACCCTAAATCACCTGCTTTTTTTACACAGCACAGTGGGAACCATGTCAGAAGCAGGGTTGGCAGTTTCTGCTACCTCTCAGCACCATGCCTGGTGTGGCCTCCTCTACTGCCTTCATGTGCTGGGCAGGGCAACCTTTGAATTCTCCCACTCCATGGTAGCTGGCTCCTCTCCCTTGGCAGCTCTAGTGGCAGGCTACTTCCTTCCTCCACATACTCCATAGAATCTCTCTCTCCTTCTCCCTGTTGACCAAGAGCCTCCAGGAAATCTGATCTCCCCTTCTCACAGCTGGTGGGAATTATATACTGATGGTGAAGCCAGGGAAACTGAGCTTCATCCTTCCCTCGCCCTCTAGTTGGGAAGGGAGTAATAGGCTCACCCTGCCCCGAGCCATTGCGCCCCCTGCTGGGACTGGGAATCCATTCCATCTTTTTAGGACTACTCTCTTCACTTATTCTTGCAAGGACTTCTGGGACCCGTAGTTCTGGGCTCAACTGTTTCACTGGGGAGTCTCTGGGGCTTGCCTTGTCACAGCAGGGATTGAGGGAGCAGGTAGTTGGTCCAAGGTCACTTAGGAGTTTGTCAAGGCTCTCCTCTGTCATTAGGTTAAAAGTGTTCCATCTGTCTCTGTTAGGAGGGGGCGAGTTTGTACACCCCTGGTTGACTGGTTGGGCACTGGGTGGGATTGCCTGTAAATCCTGGTGGAGACTTTTAATTTTGTTGGCAAAGTATGCAGCAAAATCACTGCAGTTCAATTTAGACTGAGCAGGCTGGTTTTGTTGTGGGGGTTGCAGTAGGCTGTTTACTATACTGAACAGCTGCTTGGTTGAATTGGCAGCCTGTGCAATGCATTGAGAGAAATACTGTTTTTTGGTTGCTGCTGAGGCTTGGTGGTACTTTGCCTTGTGCTTCCTGCAGTTTAGCCTGTCTTTATCCAGGTGAGATTTGCACCATCTCCTTTCCAGTTTTCGTCCTTCAAGTTTAAGGATCCGAAGTTCTGGAGAAAACCAAGGTGAGCGTTTGTGAGTGGGACATAAGACCTTTTTTAGTGGTGCTGTTTCTCTAAGGTCTTGGGCTAAGTGTGTATTCCAGATGTCAACTTGTTCTGACACTGTTGTCTTTTCATCTACATGTGGATAGTCCAAGGCCTCTAGGAAATTCTCAGGGGGGGGGGGGTCAGCTTTTTTTTTTGTCTCTGATTTCCTTCCAAACTCTGGGAGGTGCCATTTGTTTCAGGTGGTCACTTAGGGAGAATTTAATTAGAAAATGGTCTGACCATGATCATGTATTTGTTATGGCTTTATGCATTGTTTTAACCACTGATAGAATTATTCTAATATTCCATTCTGTTCAGTGCTTCACTGGATCAGGAACATGATATAGAAAAGTCTGTAAATACATTTTAAAAATGCAAAAAGGAGCCAAGGCTGTTGATGTAAATTCTAGAATTTAGTCAAAAGGAAAGAAGGAGACAGATAATTTGGAGCTGCCACTCACTCGGAAGTGGAGGAGTGGCCTAGTGGTTAGGGTGGTGGACTTTGGTCCTGAGGAACTGAGTTCAATTCCCACTTCAGGCACAGGCAGCTCCTTGTGACTCTGGGCAAGTCACGTAACCCTCCATTGCCCCAGGTACAAATAAGTACCTGAATACAATATGTAAGCCGCATTGAGCCTGCCACGAGCGCGTGGGGTACAAATGTAACAAAACAAACAAAAAAAAAACCCATTTACAGAACAGCCTGTGATTGTCCCAGGAAAGAAACATGAATATCAGTAAAAATGAAGGAAAGGAATACGGATGTTTTTCCTGTACATGCTTGTGGTCTATTAAGTCTGAACAAAATAGTTTATGGATAAGGTTGCAGATCCAAGGCATTCTGAGTCATCCACTGATGTCAGTTTAATGTAGGGCATTTCTAAGTTTGTTGACGAGCAAAAGCATGTCTTAGTGCAAGAATGGAATCTGCTCTGGTTCTTTGCTGCTTTGTTCATGCTTAGGCCACTCTCCTCCTCCGGTAATGTAGAGGAAGGCTTCAGTCTGTGACAGAATGTTTACTAAAGACACAGCTGCTTTTGTGTAAAACTTCAGGGATAAAGGGAGTGTTTTTATAAAGGTTTGTTTTTCTGTAAAGCATGACTTGCATGTGGAAAAAAAAAAGCCTTTTTTTATAGAATTGTGTGGCTGTATACAAATGTAAAAAGAATCCAGACTGCCCCAATTTGACTGCCCCTATCGGACCGACCGTTCACTTGTCTATTAGATTGTAAGCTCTTTGAGCAGGGACTGTCTCTCTTTGTTAAATTGTACAGCGCTGCGTAACCCTAGTAGCGCTTTAGAAATGTTAAGTAGTAGTAGTAGTAGTAGTAAAAAGTACATGAGTCAAAAGAGTTTGCATACTTTAATGTGGACTACGTATAGGCATTCCTCAGGCATAGTTTGGATGGCGTGAAGACTGAGTTGTGATTAGAGAGCTGCACGGGAACAGGGTTAGTGGGAATCCCGTGGGGATCCCTTCAGGTCCACGGGAGTCCTGTGGGGATTGACGCAAGTGCTACGGGGTTCCCGCGGAACTGTAGTGCCAGGCCAGCCAACCTATCCTTTACTTGTGTTTCTAAGCTAGTTTAGCAATTATAATAGTACAAAAAAAAATTAATGGATATGGTTGATAACATTGAAATAAGCACTGAGAGGGAACGTTATCAACATGGGCTACTGTTAAGTTGCTTTATTTTACCAAGTCAGGTTATTTTTGTAAATGGGACGAGCAGGAATGGAGATTACATACGGGGATGGGCAGGGGTGGAGGAGATTACCTTTGGGGGTGGAGGGGATGAGTGAAATTTCTGTCCCTGTGCAACTCTCTAGTTGTGATGCACTCACAATTCATAAAGTGCATGCCTACATCAGTGGCATAGCTACGTGGGGTCACGGGGGCCTGGGCCCCCCAAATTTCCTCCTGTTCCCTGGTTTTGCTAATGGGGGTTCCCAACCCCCACCAGCTGAAGCCTTGTCTCTGGCACTGCTGCATTGCCTGCCCTGCTCTTTCTTCCCCCTTACATCCTGCACGCTTCTTTTAGTGAAATTGAGCATGCAACGCTGCAGCGCCGGAGACTGGCGCTGAAGAAGGCTTCAGCTGATGGGGGTTGGGGACCCTCACAAGCCAAGATATTTCCTGCGGCTTACAGTTAGCAATTGGAGGAGCGGCAGGGGGCGGGGGGAGCGGCGGCAGGACGGCATACAAAATGTGCCCCCCACCTTGGGCTCTGGCCCCCTCCCACCGAGAGGTCTGGCTATGCCTCTGGCCTACATTTACACAATCTGGAGCGTATGTGTAAATTTCTGCAGTATTTGGGCTGTTTCTGGGGGCCTATTTTATAAAGCCTGTGTTGTGTTTTTGGATTTTCAACATAGGTGACCTCTTATAAAATTATTCCCAGAATGGCTTTCTGCAGGGAATGCATTATAGGCATGATGTTATAGGTCACTTGAATTCAGAAAGTCCTGGCTGTTATAAACCTTGTAATATTTCATGTTGTTGGAGGAAATGCTGATTCATACACAAGTGCTTTGGTTAATAGGCCATTTCTGAAACACAGCTGTTTTGGGGGCTTTAGAATTCTTCAAAATCATGTTTGCAGGATGTCATTGGTGTTAATGCAAACTAAGACAAATTTATAATGCAGAACATGCACAATTATTGATCAATAAAAAAAGTGAAAAAGTCATTTTGCTCATGAAGTGAACATTCTATATTTTGTTATTCCTAAGAATCTAATTGATAATGACCAGTGGTTCCTAGGCCTGTCTTGGTGGCTGATTCTACAATGAATGTGCTCAGTGCATTCAACTCCATCTCATACATATTCATTGTGGCTATCCTGAAACCAGGGGCGTAGCCACGGGCGGGCCCAAGTGGGCCTGGGCCCACCCAATTTGGGGTCAGGCCCGCCCAGCAGCACAGCGATTCTGGAGGCTCCGGTCCCCATCATCGTCCCTTCCCCCATGGCGTGCCACAACTTTCACCCCCATCTTCCCTCACCCTCACCCTTGCAGGCCCGCCCAGCAGCGATTCCGATCGCACGCAGCTTCTTCGGCTCGCACACGCTGCCTGCCGGCTGCCGCTCAAATCTCCTTGCAGCTACTAAGCAGCAGCGCTAACCCGGAAGCCTGAGGGAAGAAGATGGAAGGAAAGATGCTGCACAGGGAGGAGGGAAGATGGAATGATGAGGCATGGTGGGTGGGGGAGAATCTGCATGGGGAAGAAGGGAGAGATCCAGTAAAGGGGTGGAGGGGTCAGGAAGGGAGAAGTCTTGGCTGCATATGAGGTGGAGGAGAGGGAGACATGCTGCATAGAGAGGGGATAGGTGGTGAGAGGGGATAAATGTTAAACATAGGGGTGGAGAGGAGGGCAAAATGGTGGGCATAGGGGTGGAGGGAAGGGAGAAATGTTAGACATGCTGGTAGAGGGGAGGAAGGTAGATATGCTGTATGGGAAGGGGAGAGAGACGTTGGACAGTGGGAATGAGAGAGGGAGATAGACATGGGGGTGGATGAGAGGTACACAGTAGGTGGTGAGGGGGGAAATGCTGGGCCATGGGGGAGAGGACTACTACTATTACTATTTAACAGGAATGAAGAGAGAAGGGGCAGGAAAATATAAGTCTACCATGGTGGGGTGGGGAGGGGATCAGATGCTGGTTAGAAGGGTGGAGGGAGAAGATGATGGGAATGGTGGAACCCTGTGGGAGAGGGCAAGGAAATGAATGAGAGATAGTGATTACAGAGAGTAGAAATATGGTAATGGGAAGTAGATTAAAGATAAAAAGAGAAAGTAGAGATGGGGAGGAGTAAGATGGGGAATGGGAGAGCAAGAAAGTAGAGATGGGGAGTGGGAGAGCTAGTGGGTGAAAGAAGAAGATGGAAATTTGATAGGTAGTTGAAAAGTAAGAAGGAGACAAAGAAGGGTGAGAGAGAGGCAGAAAAGAGCTACAAAGGAATGATCAACATGTCAGAGGCAGGAATAGTGAGGGAACAGACAGGAGAGAGGAGAAAAGACAAATGGACTACAGCCGCTTGAAGAAGAATTAGCAGACGGCAGAGAGGAAAGCAGAAAAGAGAAATTGGAACCAGCAAGATGGAAAAATAAAATGTCCAGACAACAAAGGTAGAAACAAAGCATTTTATTTCGAATGTTTTAAATGGAATATGTTAACTTTTGGAAATGTGCATAGGAAATGTCTTTGTATTGTGTTCTGTAGAAAAGGAAATGCATGTTTTGTGTCTCCAGTGTTGCAGTAATGCTATGTTTAACTTCTTTGGGTTCCTTTTCAATTTTTGTCTAAATATTTTTATTTCTAATTTGTGATCCCTTGTTCTGTATTTGGTGAGGGTCTGTTGGTGTGATAGTAATGGCAGGTGGGAGATTGGAGTGGAGGCAAAGAGGAGAGGGAATCGGGGAGGGGAACCCTCCTTTATTTTCTGACCTGGACCAAGTAGGTCTAACACCAGTCCTAACCCTTGCTATATAGCTGGTGAGGATTCCCAGGCATCCCCAGCTAAGGACCTTCTCCAAAGGCGACCAGAACTCCCTTCTACCAAGCTCTGGCAACAGCATCCTTGAGCCATCGACAGCTAAGCATGTGTGGGGTGCTGGCATCAGTGGCTTAGGGTCATTGCTGCTGCCTGCCAAGCTTGGTAAAAGAGAGTTCTGGCCACCTTCAGAGAAAGTCTTCAGCTGACTGAGCTTGAGGATCCTCATTAGCTAAAGTATTTATATTTTGAGGTGGAGGTAGGGCGGAGCAGAGAAAATTTTGTGTCCACCCACTTTGGGCTCAGGCCCACCCCAAACTGGCTGTCTGGCTACACCACTGCCTGAAACCCCAACTGGTTTGCCGTACTTCGGGATGAGTTTAGGAGCCGTGGAAGCGTATTTTCAAAATACTGAAACTTTCAAAGTTTCATAGTAACCTATGGAACTTTGTAAGTCTAAGTGCTTTGAAAATAAGCCCCGTGTAACATAGTAAATGATGGCAGATAAAGACCTGAAGGGTCCATCCAGTCTGCTTCTAATACAGACACAGATATGAACGAACATACACACACACAGAGACACATACATACACAGATGCTTATGTTCAACTTAAGATATGATTATTATATTGAATATTATAAAGTGTCAGGTCAGTATCCAAAGGGAACTATCTTGCTAATTACAGCTGCCATGTAGATACTTCCCTTAGCCAGTTCTGACCATTAATATTTTTGGGCATTTTTTCAGTACCCCATAGCAATTTCTTTGATGTATCTGATATTTTTACTGAGCATTCAAATACAGTTCTTTTGGTACATTCACATTGAAACTAATAGAAATATACATCTTGACCCCTGAGGAAGGCACTGTTGAGCGCTGAAACATGGTCTGTGTTGGTTCATTCGCCCCAAACTGGCTGTCTGACTACACCACTACATCTTGACCCCTGAGGAAGGCACTGTTGAGCGCTGAAACATGGTCTGTGTTGGTTCATTCACCCCAGTTCTGGCCCCCCTCACATGCCAGGACACCAACTGGGCACCCTAGGGGGCACTTCTAAAAATTAAAAAAAAAATAACAATAGCTCCCAGGTACATAGCTCCCTTACCTTGTGTGCTGAGCCCCCCAAATCTCCCCCCCCCCCCCAAACCCACTACCCACAACTTTACAACACTACCATAGCCCTAAAGGGTGAAGGGGGGCACCTACATGTGGGTACAGTGGGGGTTTTTTTGGGGGGAGGGGGGTTGGAGAGCTCCCATTTACCATCACAAGTGTAATAGGTAGGGGGGGGATGGGCCTGGGTTCACCTGCCTGAAGTGCACAGCACCCACTAAAAACTGCTCCAGGGTCTTGAATACTGCTGTCAGGGAGCTGGGTATGACATTTCAGGCTGGCATAGAGGCTGGCAAAAAAGTTTTTTTTTTTGGGTGGGAGGGGCTTGGTGACCACTGGGGGAGTAAGGAGAGGTGATCCTTGATTCCGTCCGGTGGTCATTTGGTCAGTTGGGGCTCCTTTGTGAAGCTTGGTCGTGAAAAAGAAGGGACCAAGTAAAGCCGGCAAAATGCTTGTCAAGCCTGGCTTTTTTTTTCCATTATCGGGCGAAACCGGCCATCTCGTGAGCACGCCCCTGTCCCGCCCCCATCCTGCCTTCACTACCCTACCGACACGCCCCCTTGAAGTTTTGCCGGCTCCCCGATGGAAAGCAGTTGTCGCTGGCCAAAATCGGCTTTCGATTATACCGATATAGCCAGGTTCAGGAGATCGCCGGCCATCTCCCGATTTGTGTCAGAAGATGGCTGGGGATCTCTTTCGAAAATGAGCTGGATAGTGAGTTTAGATTATCAATCGCACAAATAATATAACATCATAGGTAGGAGGATGGTGAGGGTGCGATGATGTTTTTCCACAAATTTCACTGAGATATATATTTTTTAATGGTTTTTTGAATGTTATATAACTAATCAGATAAGAAAAACTGAAGGATTATCTATACCCCAGAGGTGTTTTCTATCCAGACAGTACCAAGATGGTATGTCTGGGCTGGAGGGGGGTACCAGGGTGGTACTGGAGCCAGTAGTTATACAGAAAACAGCAGTATTCAGACCATTATTCATTGCCTCTCATTATTCGAATAACAATGCTGAATGTGAATAATTTACACATCGTGGCTGGCAATTGAAATAAATGCTGACCACAGAGTTTCAATATTGATTTGAGTGTAAATAACTGACTTGTGGAGGACATTTTAGAGTGCTTACATCACAATATACATTTCGTATACAGTCTTGTTTGGTTTTATTTATAGGTGTTCAGTCTGCATTTTAACCATTTTTCCATCCATCTTTGAGGGCTGATTTCTACTAATTCTGATTGACTGGCTGGTGACATATTGCTATTTGTAAAAGGCAGCTACAGTAGAGAGACAAGACTCCACTTGGAGATTATTATGCAGCTCCACCAGGGGGCAGAGATGTTTCCACTAAAAATTTCACTGTTCTGACTTTGTAGTCTTTTCAAATCATGTAAGATTAATTGTCATACTGAAATGAATAAAACTGTCTTGCTATAAACTTTGGTCAGAATAGTTGCAGTGTGATCCTGGTTCTTCCTTTTAAGATTTTATTTATGGAAAAACAAAACAATTAAAGATAAAATAATTTCACATAAATGCACTTACTGACTCATATTTGGTAAAACAAAATACAAAAGTGCCAAACCCCTAAGAAAAAAGCTACACTGGCTTCCACTCAAGGAACGTATCACGTTCAAGATCTGCACTCTGGTTCATAAAATCATTCACGGAGATGCCCTGGACTACATGTCAGACCTCATTGACCTGCCACCCAGGAATGCAAAACGTTTAGCACGCACTTTCCTGAATCTTCACTTCCCCAACTGTAAAGGACTAAAATACAGATTAATACATGCATCCAGCTTTTCCTACATGAGCACACAAATGTGGAATGCTTTGCCATTTGATGTGAAAACAATGTGCGACCTAATCAGCTTTCGCAAATCACTGAAGACCTACCTCTTCAGTAAGTCATACCACAATGACCCATCATAGGAACTGTAGCGCATTACCGCCTACCTGATATTCTGAATGTGATCTCTCTATACCTGATTGCTTAATTCTCTTATGTCATCCATGTTCTTTATGTAATACCAACTGTATCTTTTACTCTGGAATGGCGATTGCCATGACGGAACATTGTAAGCCACATTGAGCCTGCAAATAGGTGGGAAAATGTGGGATACAAATGCAACAAATAAATAAATAAACTGACGCAAATACGATTTTCTGTTAAAGTAGCAATGATAGCCCCGGACAGTCTACAAGAAAACACATGAGGGTAGATCATCAGCTTGGTTTAAGCAGGCAAAAAGGCTCCTGCCCACGTAAATTACGCTGATCTGCCCAGCCACTGATACTCATCTAGTATGCTGCTGTGGCACTTATTTTCAAAGCATATCGCGTATAAAATGCTGAAACAGACATGCATGTACTTGAAATGTCCAAATCTGAATTTTGCAAAGGCAGGATTTGGACATAAGAAATCGCTGTACATCCAAATAGCAACAGGGTGTGTTGTGGGTGTGTTTTGGAGGAGACTACGGAGAATCTGAAATCAGGATGTCCAACAGTGATTACCAAAGGGGAAGAAACATCCAGGTCTAAAAAGAAGGATGTCCTTATTTAGACCTGTTTCAGGAACGTCCAGGGTCCAAAAAGGTGATCTGATTGAGCTGCTGTCCACTGGAGGGATTACCAGTTCATTAATCTCCTAGTTGTTGTTGTTGCTGTTGCTGTCCCCCACCCTCTCCCCTGAAAGTGAAACTGAAAGGGGATACCAGGCTCCAGGGTTGCCAGATTAACCAGTTCCAAACCCGCCCAAAATTTCACACCCTGCCCCCGCCGTCATCAACCCCGCCCCTGCCGTCATCAGCTCCACCCCCGCCGTCATCAACCCCGCCCCTGATGTCATTAACCACGCCTCCAGCGGGGCAAAAAACCCCAGCCGGTCAAGAAAAAAAAACCGCCTGGCTAAAATAAAAGCCGCCCAAAAAAACGCAACCTGCAGCGGTCAAAAATTTCCCGCAGCAGGTCGCGGAAAGCCACCCAATTGGGCGGGAAAACCGCCCATCTGGCAACCCTGCCAGGCTCCATGAGAGCTTCAGGTATTATGGGCATTCTTAACAAAACAAGAAGCCAGTCTGAGGAGTAGCCTAGTGGTTAGTATAGTGGATTGTAATCTTAGGGCCCTAGTTTCAAAACCTATTTTAACTCTTTTTAAACAACTGTGAGCCCTCTAGAAACAGAAATATATCTACTGTACCTAAATATATAAGTCACCTGGAGGCCATTGGTGTATATTTGGGTACAGTAGGTATTTTTCTGTTCCTGGAGGGATCATGATTGCAAGAGTTAAAGTGGGATTTGAACATTTTTCCCTTGGGTTACAGTCCATTGCACTAACCATTTGGCTGCCCCTCTGTTTTGTGTGGGTTTCTGTGTGGTCACTTTCTAAGAATGTCTTTTGTCCCTTGTTGCCCCCCCCCCCCCCCCTCCACACACACACACCTCTGCAGTCATAATTTGGATGTTCCAGTTTGAAAAAATGGTGTGGTTTAGTAAAAGGGGTCCTAAAAGAATAAAAATGGTGTGGATCAGTGAAGACCCCCTGGACACTGAATCCAGAGCAGAACAAAAAGCCAGGCTGCCTAGAGATAATCCAGGATCTCCTCCTCTCATCTATTTAGCAGTAAAATAGCTTTACCTAGAAATCAACCAGCTTCTAATCCAAAGGTCAGTGTATGCATTACAGGAAAAAAAAAAAAAACCTGGGAGAATTTTTGACTGAGATCTCGAATTGGATGAGTGAAATGTTTCTGGAAGGCAGGAAAAGAGCCCTGGTTTTTGAGGGAAGAAACCTCATCATCAGGGGAGAAAGATAAAGCTCATGGTACATATACAAGTGATGGGGAAAGTTTTCCAACATGCCAAACACAATTTAAGGATAGCACAATATCTCAATCTGTTTGCATACTTTATCTGGTTGTGCACATCAGGGTGACAGTCCCTTCAATAATAATATATACTTTTTTTTCTTATTCTGAAGCTTCATTCTCTACCCTACTACAAGAGACTGCAATTATTTCTATAGAAGGGGTGGGGGAGGAGGTTCTAGGGAAGGAAATAGTGATATACAGAGATGATCAGAAATATCATCAGGCTCTTAATGATTTGGTGTTAGGTATTACACATTAAAACACCTCTCATATGCAAAAAAAAAAAGTTTGTTTTCTAGCACAGGGGTGGGAATTAGGTGTTCCCGGCGGTAATCAGGCACCACGGGCACTACTGCATACTAAATAGGTCACGGTAAGGGCTCAGCCAGTAAATGGCCGCATGCTAATTTTGCTATTAGTGCATGGCCATTAATAACTCCAATATAAAAAATGCCTTTTTCCCGCCGTGGTAAAAGCGGCCTCGGCATTGGCAATTCTACATACTAACACTACCACCGCTTGGTAAAAGGGCCCCTTAAAATGGTAAAATCAACAAAATGTGTAATTGCCTGGGGCCCTCCTGACATGCAAGACTGAAGAATGGAGTTTCGCCCTCCAGTGGCCGAAGGGTGTAACCTCACAGTCCCTCAAAGAGTGAAGCCACTCTTTTCCTTCCAAGGTGACCTGTGGGGAAGGAGGTGATCTGAGCTGACAGGAGGAAGGGAGTGGTGATGCCTTAAGTCACTCCTGCTTTTTTAAAAATCAGACAATCAGCTGTTATTTTGAAGAGCAAGCACTATTGGAGTGCAGGAATAGGTCAGTGACCCAGACCTTAGGCGATCACAAACACAAACAGGTGGTGGCCCAGCACGGCCAGAGGTGGGGGGGGGGGGGGGGGGGGGGGGGGGGGGGGGGGGGGGGGTTGGGGGAGTATAGGAAGGGAAATGGGCTTAGGGAAGTTAGTATAAGAATAGAGAAGGGAGGGAGGAAAGGTATATGGGAGAGGAGGAGACATAGCTAAAGGGGAAGGACAAGGGGCGGGGAAAGGAGGTGGTCACTGGAAGCAATAAGGATGGCAATTGCAAAAGTACAATTGCCATTTTTTGCCTGATGCTCCAACAGCTCAACTGCTCCCTTTCGTTCATGCAATCAAAAAAAAAAAAAAAAGAGGATAAAGTGTTGCTTACTTTATCAGCTCTCAACCTGATTATTGTCCAGCTGGAAATAGCAGCACAGCACTGCCCGGTTTGGCCATTATTTCTGAGGTGAGAACACTCATCTCACCTCTTCACTGTTTCTGTCGGCCTGCCATTGTGAGGGAGTGGGGGACCGGTGCAGAGGATTGTGGGCGCCACCGAGATCAAATTTGCAGGAAATTGCAAAAGGTTTGACATCCACAGGTTAGTTCAGGGGTGGCCTTCCCTTTATTTAGGCTGTCCATTGTGGCCAGGCAAAGAGATCAGGGTAGGGCATGACATGGTGCCTGGGGGGCAGTAACATACAGCACTAAGCTCACCATTTTGACCGTCTCAGTGGCGGTGTAATGCAGAACAGCAGGCAACACAGAGCGCTTAGGCTTGCTGTGTTAATCGCCTCGGAGGCGATGTACTAGAGAGCAGCAGGTGGCACTGCGATGTAGTGCAGAAGCAAATGCCACTGTTGAGGTCTGCCATTTCGATTGGGCCCATCATTTTGCTTCCCTTTTTGTTTGCCTCCACAGCAGTGTTGTGTGCAGCTACTCTTGGAACGAGAAGTGAAAGCACTGAGCTTGTGCAGCTCACGCGCAGTTTGAGTGGTGCAATGCTGCAACTAAAGCCCCCAACAGAAAACGAATCCACAATATCAGTATCTCTGGCAGCATTCAATGACATATACACACAAACCAGGACTTGTAGCCACCAACTCAAAGAGAGTGCTTGAAACAGTTCACACCAGTATAATATAATAGAAATTTTTTATGTATGTAGAGTACCCTCAGATATTTACCATTATTACTGCAGTCAATAATGCTGCTACAAGGTGGCATAGCACTTCTTTCATCGGGTAACTCTAACAAATTTTTTGGGAGGAGCAACATATGCTCATTTTTTCATGCTTCCCAATCACCTCAGTGCTATAAAATCGCTTATCACTTTTAAAAATGTATATACTAGGTGAAAACTGTGCACTTATCTTAACAAATTCTTGCCTCCCTGGCAGAACTATCTTGCCTTGCTGAAACATTCATCAATTGCCTTGATGCAACTAAAGCCCCAGCACTAGTGGCGCTTGGTGTGGGCAGTGGCAACCAGCAACAGCTGTCCAATGTAAGCTGTTAAAACGTTCGGCGATGGCAGCAGGTTGCGTCGTATGCAGTGTTCCCTCCGGCAGCACTCAGCGTGCAATGTGCTAAAGCTCCGAAAGACCAGTGTGAGTGGTGAGGCGCGGTACCTTGTCACAAGACATGACCTCGGGTTCTCCTGGCACAAACACTGCCTAGACACACCAGTTTCCTGCACTGGCCTACAGAGGAGTCTCGCAGTGTGGGAGAATACCCTCTCTCGGGCTCAGACGACCTCTAATCGGGGGCTTCTCTCTGGCATGCACAGGCCACGCTTCGCAGCTGAAAGGGACACCTGAAGTTTGGGCATCAGCTATTAAGACTTTCTAATGCTGTTTAGTAGCAGAAGGGTTTCAGCTAAGGAGCGGGCAGGGTGCAGACAACAAGGTATATTATGCTTTAGGAGGACAGGGAGCCAAAAGCCTTAGTCTCTTGTCTTGCATGGGTCACGAGCTGGGTAGCATTTACACATTACAATGGGCGATAGTCCTTGTGCTTTTCAGGCAACGCCATATTAGAACATCCACGTGAGCCATAAGGGTGTTGCTATATTGTTGGGGAACATATTCTATGCAGACAGGGGTGCCGCCATGTTGAAGTAGGCACACGACAGCATGGAGAATAGGCTGTACTGCTATTATGCGTATTACATTAAAAAGCCTGCAGATAGCAGGAAATAATAACACGTTAGCAAATAAAAAGTTGTATACGATGCATGGCAAAAAGGGTTTAAGCAGTTTGCACATAGCAGCAGATAACGAATAGTGTATAACTATAAAGCCTTTTAAATACACACAGCCCCACTTCGGCGATGTAACATACTCACCCAGTCGTTTAACTCGAAAGGATGGGATGTATTTAAAAAAAAGTTATTACACATAGCACATAATTCATAGCACATGGAGTCTCCTTAAAACAATATCCTACCAAGCATGGTCCAATGTGCCTACGCATTATGGGCTGCTGCCAAATATGCCATGCCCTGGGAACAGCATAACTTGGCAGGAGCAGCTTCTGGCATATGCCTTCCTTACATTCCCCTTGTTTACAAGTGAGTAGGTCATATATGCGATTTGGCGTCCGACCCAACAATGATGCAAGCCCCTTAGGCCTCTCTGATCGCTAATATGTTCGCTGAAACCGAAGGTTCGCTGTTTCTGGTGGGAGGGCTTGCTGGTTTACTATACCCTTAATTGCACCACAATGTACTGATTTCTCCATACAACAGGCACCTGGACCATACTGTTTTCAATAGCCCTGCACTCTCACATTTATTATATTTCAACAGCGCTTGATTGTCCTTAGCTCTAAATAGCCTCATGTCTGCAGGCGTTTTCTCATATGCTAACCAATTAAACAATTTTGCTGAAGATTTTCTTACAAACCGGGCACAATGGGACATGTGTTGCATTAATAGCCTTTAGGCAGGCAATTTTCCTTAGATTATAAACTATACCAATGCACTCTGTGCATCTGTAGCCTTCTGTCTGGCAAGTTCTCTCATATAACAAGCGCAAAGAAGTTGCACGGCTCACTAGCCAGCAGGCGTGCAGGTTTCCTTATAGCCTAGCTGCCAGCAGCAGCCCTCTGTGTGCTGGCAGTTCTAACATGTGCACAGCGTCAACAGCCTAATAGACTAGATATCATATGGCGACACATATCAAGACTTGAAGATTGCAGTCGAATGATTCCGGTGAAAATCTGCAGTGGAAGTCCATGTACTCACTAGTGTCTCTAGAGCAATATCAAATGATCGGGAACAACATCTGTACACGCTATACATTGACAAAATCACCATCTGTCAGTTATGGAAGACCTTGCTGCTTTCAGGTTCCATCCCGCTAAGCATTCTAGGTTCTTGGGAAGGACGCAATAATTAGAGAACCAATCACAGCCATATGGCAGGCTGTGTGAAGCCATAAGTAGGTTACTCTACCTTAGTTTATTAATTTAGATCCTGCATTATTAACTTTGCCTGTAGCTAAAATCACATATATACTCATAAATCACATCCTAAAAAACTATAAACAAAAACAATAGAATGAAAGCATTCATCCAACACATAAAAAGGAGTGGACCCATTTCATAACGGACCTTATGCAGCTTAATGCATACGGGCAATAAGCAAAGAAGACATTACAAAGATCAACTTTTAAATGATTCATATAAGGAATGTGACTTCAACACTTGGCAAATTGAATTATATCATTCATTGACCTAATCTGCACAGCTAAATTATCCCGCAACATTGGTCCCACTATAGAAAAAGTCCTTTGCCTGGTGTCTTCAAAAATAATTTTTCTCAAAGCCAAAATAGTTAACTGACACGTACCTGTACACTTCAGTATACTATACCTAAAAGAACTGCAGATAAAAAATTTAAAAAAAAAAAACAATTTAAAAACACCAGCTCTGTTTCAAAGTCGTACGAATTTAATAAGCAAATGCGTATATGAATGCATCTTTTTACACAGGCAGTCAAAATAAAATCCTTCCATAGCGGAGGAATATGTGGAAAGCAGGAGTAGCTAGAAATAAGTCACACAGCTGTATTTTGAGCAAAGGGACCTCTTTTGAGCCAGATACCTCTCATTTTCCATCTTTCACCATCATATCTTCTAGGAAAGATTTCACACCCTTTGGTACAGTAAGGGATACTGTGTATGATCATATTTGTTACTAATAGGTGCAAACACATAACATATGTCAGGGGTCCGATGCGGCAAAGGCTCTTTGGGCCTTTCTGATTTCCGATAGGTTAGAGGAATGACCTGGGGGCCTTTACTGATTGCTGACCTGTTAGCTGAACATGGATGCTGCAAAGGTCATTCGAACCTTTCTGATTGTGGACACATTAACAGAACATGGAGGTTCACTGCCCGATGCTGCAAAGGCCGTTCAGTCCTTTCTGATTGCAGACATGTTCGCTTCTCCTATTGGCATTCAGCTCTTAAGTTCTGATACACCGCCAGAAATAGAATTAGGTAGAATTAGGTAGCTACTATATTCAAAAGCCAACTGCAAGACATTTATGATGGGCAGGCTGCGTCCATATAAAATGCACCCATTCACTGCTTCAATTGACCTCGGGAAGGCAATTGTGTTATGTACTTCCACCAGGTAATGTATACTCTTGCAGTTTTCATATGTATCAGCTGCACTGGAAAGAGCACTGTTTGGTGGACAGGGTTGGTTGTTAGTATACTTGCTGCAGTCGAACATATGTTTCCGCTGTTCCTGAATTTGCTGTGGCTCCTAAAAGCACAACGTACTAACAGTCAATGCGGCATACAGTTGGTCCTATATAATCACTATAGCTGAACATGCACTACTTATGGGCCTTTTCAAGTTACTCCACAGTCATAGAACAGATATACTGCGTAAGGTCCTTTTTAAGTTACTCCATTGTCATAGGAAGGCACACTATGACAATATCAGGCAGAGGGCAGTCGGCTTATCAATTCAACTAGGCCTACATATCGCACAGGGAATCCACAGGCATTGCTTCTGGCCAAGATCTCAAATGCTTTATGCACTAGTAGTGCTTAAAGCCTCACGCCACCTAACTTACAGCAAATTCACATGCCCTACTCCCTACCAGCTCTTTCAGCGTCAATCACATCTTACAGCCGTACACTACAAAATCATGCATGAAATTCAAATACATGGCTTCTTAGCAGCTTTTGCAGCCCCACACTACATAACAGCATGTCTTGTTGCCCCATACTATGAATCGCACAAGGAATGCATGTGCATTGCATCCTAGCATCTCGGGCAACCCCACGCAATTTATTGCACAAGTACTGCACAAGCCTTTTCTTCCTTTTACATATGGAATTCACAGGCATCACTTCCTAGAATCTCTTTCAGAATACATACCACCTATGGAATGCACATGCCTTACTTCCCCCCCCCCCCCCTCCCCAGCTGCTTAGCTTCACACAGCATCTTGCGCTTGGAATCCATATGTTTCACTGTCTAGCAGATAGCAGCATCACACTACATACCAGGCAGGGGACATGCATTCACCGCTGCCTAACCACCTGCGGCGTCATGCTGAGGCTCAGGAAGTAGGCTAACTGGGAAAGTCTTTAAGGACAGAGAACAGCAGAGCCCACTGGTTAGGGGTGTAACATGATTGGATGGTAGGTATGTAAGGCAAGAGACATTTGGGCAGTCAGGTATGCAAAGCAAGAGACACAGGGAAGCAGTGTGACAGAACAGTAGCCCGCCAGGTGGTTCCACAGGCTGTCCTGGTTTGTGGCGTAGCATGTTGGTAGCCAGGT
The DNA here is from genome assembly GCF_901765095.1 of Microcaecilia unicolor. Taxonomy (NCBI): domain Eukaryota; kingdom Metazoa; phylum Chordata; class Amphibia; order Gymnophiona; family Siphonopidae; genus Microcaecilia; species Microcaecilia unicolor. The sequence goes on along the minus strand of NC_044031.1, from coordinate 115,049,040 downwards.
AGGTAATAAAAGGAGACACATGTGGGCAGTCAGGTGTGCAATACAAGAGACACAGGGAAGCAGGGTGATATAACAGTGACCCATCAGGTGATTCCACAATCCAAAAGCCATCCTGCAGGAACATAGAGAAAGTAGTATAAAAAGAACCAACCTACACCCTACCACTCCAAGGTGTCCGCAAACTCAGAGACAGTGGATATTCTAGTGTGCATATATGAGTGAGTCCTTTATCTATCTATCTATCTATCTATCTATCTATCTATCTATCTATCTATCTATCTATCTATCTATCTATCTATCTATCTATCTATCTATCTATCTATCTTACTTATAGCCCGCCTTTATCCAAAGCGGGTAACATGTTAGCATACCTAAAAACTTACATGGAAACATAGACAATCACAAGCTCAGAATCAGAACAGTTCAATCATTCTTCAGGATAAACCTTTGCAAAATAATATATCTTCCGATACTGTTTAAATTGTTGAATGTTTTCACAAGTTCTAAGGTAACCTGGCAAAGCCTTTTTATAGTAATGGACCAGCAAACAAAAAAGCTCATGATTTTGTCTCTAGATAATGGTATGAGTTTGGAGAGAGTAGACACAGCTGCTGAGTGGTGTCAGACTCATTGCACGTCTTGGTTTGCATATCTTCAATACCTTATGTGGGTGTGGGTGCAGACCCATATATGCACTGACGAATTAGTACCAGAACTTTAAATAATATTCTGCAGGTGACTGGAAGCCAATGTAGTGTCTTTAACACTGTTGTGATATGTGCAGGCTTTGATATGTCTATGGATATGGGGTGAGAGTCGCCGATGACTACCTGGGGGGTCTGTCTTTCCTTATAGTGCACACACAAGTGGCAGAGTCGGAAATGGCTGCAGCAAGGACCTAGTTGGTGAGGAGTAGGCAGTAGGTCCTAGCCTCATAGAGCACATAGCAGTGTGTTGCAGACCAAAATCAAGATCAAATGTCAAGTGGTTGTTGGCCCATGCTAGCAGTGGTCTGGGTGATGGCTAAGGCCAGGGGCAGTTTCCCTCTTGTACACAGAGGGGCCTGTGATAGAGTAACAGCTGATCAGTGGGGCCTGCCGCAGACTTGGATGGAATGGGAAGGTTGAAGGCTTAAAGAAAGAGAGTCAACGGTTGAGAAGGAGATGATGCTTGTACAGCAATCTCCTGATCAGTAGCAGAGTCAATGGTTGGGAATGGGGTGATGCTTGTATGGCAATCTCCTGACCAAAAACTGTGATGATAGCGCCTGGACATGTCAGAGGTACATTCCCCAGGCAGACCAGAAAATATGTATATGTGACTAAGGCAGAAGTAAAAGCGAGCTGTGTGACTCGAAAGGTTAGGCCACTTGCCCCCTAAATGCTTTAGAGAGAAAATTGACGCATATAAGTAGTTGCTTATTACTGTATATGTATACTTGAATGAAATTGATCAATACTGTGAGTATGTTTATATTTATTAAGTTGTACATCGCAGCGGCCATAATAAATTCCACTCTTTTCTCGGACAACTTGTCAACTGTCAATATATGTTGTGTATGGTATGGCATGAAAGGAGACAGCGTAGGTACCACCTGCCCAGTTTGAGCCTAATGATTAAGACAGTATGCTGTGACCCAGAAAAGTCAATGTTCAAATCCTACTATTGCTGCATGTGATTTTGGATCAATAACTAAACCCTCCATTCCTTCAGGTGCAAACTTATTATAAGCCCCCTGAAAACAATAAAATATTTATTATACCTGACTGTAACTTTCTACTGAAAAAAAAGGCATGGATAAATCCAAATCTCCTTGTCCCTCACAATTCAAAGTACTCGCTGGGCTCTGAAATACAGAGAACTAGCTTGAGGTATAGTTCAAACTCCTCTTATTGACTTGTAAGTGCATTCACTCTGCAGCTCCTCAGTATCTCTCCACTCTCATCTCTCCCTACACTCCTCCCCGGGAACTCCGTTCACTGGGTAAATCTCTCTTATCTGCACCCTTCTCCTCCACTGTTAACTCCAGACTAGAGACTTGCACGGGAACGGGGTTTGCGGGAATCTCGCGGAATCCGCGGGATTCCCGCGGGGACAGAAGCAGTTCTGCGGGGATCCCGTGGGGACGGAAGCAGTTCCTGTGGGGTTCCCGTGGGGACGGAAGCAGTTCCTGTGGGGTTCCCGTGGAAGTGTATGCTGCACTTGCACCAGCCTCTCACCTACCGAGTACCAAGTTCTTTGAGTGCTGTCTCTTCCTCCTCCTCCTTGCTTTAACAGCACAGATGTGGAAAGCCTCCATTAAGAAGGTGGTAGAGATACAAATGGTGACGAAATTCAAAAAGGCATGGGATGAACACAGAGAATCTCTAATTAGAACATGGATGTTATAAAAAAACCTAAACTTAAATGGCTGCATGTGTCGCGTGACACTTACTTGGTGACTCTGGCTGTGATGAACTAGGTCCGATACCGGGAGACCTGTACGGTCTGTGTCTCATATATGGCAATCTGGTTTTGGATGGGCTGGAAAGGGTTTAGACAGCAACTTTAGTGGCTGGAACATGAGGACAGTTCTGGACAGACTTTTACGGTCTGTGTCCCGCAAATGAGAAGATGAATAGGCTGGAGTGGGCTTTGAGGGCAACTCCAGCAGTTGGGACATAAGGATATGACCAGGCGGACTTCTATGGTCTATGTCCCAGAAACACCACAGAAAGACCGTAATCAAGTATATAATATCACATTCATTGTTGATTTAATCATGAATTGATAATGATTGAGACTATTGGGCAGACTGGATGGACTGATCTGGTTTTTATCTGCTGTCGTTTACTATTTCTATTAATCCTCTCTGCTTCCGGGCTGATGTGAAGACCTCAGCTCTGACATAAGCATGAGCATCAGATGTCACCTGACCTACTGGCGCATGCATGTGGTGATCTCTTAGCACACAGTGCCAGTGAATCAGAGAAGTCTTATATGTATGTACCAGAGTGTTCCAACTTCCGTTCCTTCCTTGCCTGCAGTGCTGCGGCTCAAACCCAGAGACTGAGAGAGCTGACAGGAATTTTTTTTAATGTACCATTAAATTCTTGTGGGTGAGGACAGGTTAAATTCTTGCGGGGACGGGTAAGATTCCCCGTGGGACGGGCGGGGATGGGTTAGATTCCCCACGGGGACGGGCGGGGATGGGTTAGATTCCCCAAGGGGACAAATGGGGACGGGTTGGATTCCAGTGGGGATGGGTGGGGACGGGTTGGATTTCTGTCCCGTGCAACTCTTTACTCCAGACTCTGTTCCTTTTATCTTGCTGCACCATATGCCTGGAATAAACTTCCTGAGCCGGTACGTCAAGCTCCATCTCTGGCCATCTTCAATCCTAACCCTTATTCACTTGTTCAGAACCCTTATTTTATCATCCTCACTTTAATACTCCCTTATCTCTTATTTGTCCTGTTTGTCTGTCCTAATTAGATTGTAAGCTCTGTTGAGCAGGGACTGTCTCTTCATGTTCAAGTATACAGCGCTGCGTACGTCTAGTAGCGCTATAGAAATGATAACTAGTAGTAGTAGTAGTAGTAGTAGTTGCTGTCTTTCCGCCTGTTAGCTTGGATGAGTAGTGTCAGCAGAGGAATGGAGCAGAATGGCAACTTCATGCTTCAACCCTGTGGGCCACATAGAAGGAGGGCTCTGCTCCGATGTGTGTGCATACAGTCCCTGGTCTGTAGTGAGGTGTCGGAAAACTAACAGCTTATATAGAAAATCAGAGATTCTGGATGGTACGGTTTAAAAGATCTCAAAAAATAGGAGACTCCTATATAAATATAGATAGCGTCACATATGAGATATAATTTAATTATAGAGGAAAAGCCTCAATCCCGGCATGTACTCCTTGTGTTGTTGTTCAATGTTAGGGAGCACTGCCTGATCATCACTGGCTCAAAAACCTCTACTAAGTGTCCCACTTATATTATCTTATTTAATCAAATTAAGCATTCATGGGTTACTTAGCTGGCTGCTGGAAAAATTTTCTGGGCAGTCTCATACTTGAATACAGTCATGTAAACCCTGTCCATGGCCTGACTTCGGCCCAAGTTTTGCCTTCTTCCTCAGGTCCGTGGGTTATCTGACTGTATTTCAATAAGCGCTGAGCTCACTTCCGGAAGCCAGGGATGATCAGGCAGTGCTCCCTAACGCTGAACAACAACACAAGGAGTACATGTCAGGATTGAGGCTTTTCCTCTATAATTAAATTGTATCTCATATGTGATGCTATCTATATTTATATAGGAGTCTCCTATTTTTTGAGTGCTAATATATGAATGATTGGACTGCCTATAGCTCTGTTTTGATTATCAGTAGGAGTTTCTAGTATACGGTTTAAAAGATGTCTTTGTATTCTGTGTGTGTGTTCAGCAGCTCTGTGCTTGAGAATTGATTGTATGTAGAAATGTTTCCTAGTTCTGTAAGAAGTCCCTGTGGGTAAAGACCTGTTTGCTAATGTAGCAGTTATCAGCTACCAGTACTGCATACCCAGTTCTTCATACAGTCCTGTAAATCTGTACATACGTTTTGTGTTTAAGAAGATTAGATATGTGTGCATACGTGCCAACAAGTTAGAATTTATTGAGAAAATGTGCTCAGTGTAGCTGAGTGTGGCATGTTAAATATGAGCAAGAGAGGAAATAGTCATCTGTGAAATGAAAGTTATTCATAGATAAGTCTAATACAGATGGTTTGATAGTTGCATAGCACAATGCATTGATCAGTGTTAGGGAAAGGGTTTTTTTGAAACATGAATGCATACTTTTCTGGCCCATCCAAAACACTCCCCCACACTCTCTCTCCTGACTGCTTGCTGCGGCTTTTACTTTTGTAAATGTTGCTATTTACAAATTCAAAATCCATGCAGGCCTTTTAAAAATGACTGCCTAAGTCCTGTGTGGTTATGTGTAATGAATGGCAATTGAGTGACTAATCTTCTGGCCAGTGGACCAACACAAATTGGAATGAGCATGCACCTGCCAATCTGTAATTTCCAGTAGAAAGTTAATGATAGCACAATAAAAAAAATATTGTACAACACAGTTTCCTTCTAAACTGAGCAGGAGTCTTCCATCTACAGTCCTGCCAGTGGGGGGTGCTGTTTCACTATCATATTTTCAATAGTGAGGAGAGGCAAGCTCTGCAGGAATCTGCCTCTCCCTAGTGCAGTGGAGGCACCCCAGCCAGTCAGGTTTTCAGGATACCCACAATGAATATTCATGAGAGAGATTTGCATGTAGTGGAGGTAGTGCATGCAAATCTCTGTCATGAATATTTTATTGTGGGTATCCTGAAAACCTGACTGGCTGAGGTGCCTCCAGGACCAGGTTTGGGAACCATTGCCCTAGTGATTGAAAACATAATATTGAAGCACCACCCCCTACTGGTAGCAGTGTGGTTGGAGGACACCTGCTCAGCTTAGAGGGAACAGTGTTGAACAATATTGTAATAGGAAAGGAGAAAGGCCATGAAACTAGATGGCAAAACAAAAGCACTTTCTAAATAAGGTTTGGTTATAAAATGGGCTTATGTGCTTTGCAAAACAGGCTCTGTATATCATGGTAAATTAAATTTAAGGAAACTTTCCTCACAAAGGCGCTGCACATTTTTGACAGATTCTGAAATATTGAAAGCCAGTAGCACAGAGGCTTAACCTGCAACTTGCTTCTATTTTGATTTCTTATTTCCTTAGACAGGTTATTCCCATTACAAGAAACAAGAAATCAGAGAGACTGAAATGAAAATGTTATGTTTTGTTATTTTATTTACTGTGAAGGTTACCTTTTTTTTCCGATTAACCCAGAGTTCAGCCTTTTCCCTTTGTGACCAAAACTCGAAAACCTGCTATGTGAAGCTTCCTGGTTTGGAAAGCATAATTGAATAAAATGACCCTCTTGGATAGATGTACAAGGGCTGTTGCTAGAGTAGCCAGTTTAATCTACTTCAGTGTTATCCCTTGTCTGGTGATATTTCAGTAGTAATAACAGAAGAAATCTTTAACTTCCAGAATGTCTTTGGTCTGTTCAACCTCTGGTTTCTGTTTTTGACCTGTAACCATATTAAATTAAGAATCATACTCAGCACTGAGTTTATAAATCATTAGAGATACAAATGTGTACTGCTGCATTTAGCACATGCTAATGTCATTAACCCGTGTTATTATATGCAATGAGATATAGAGACCCTTCTTCTAAAGGGTGTTGAGCCCTTAATACGGCATTAGCACAGAAAAACAGGTGTTATTTTGCCAATATTTATGCGCTAGCCCCAGATTCTATATATGGCGACTAAAGTTACATACGCAAATTTGGCAGTGCGGCCAAATTGTGTGCACCATTTAATTATTTATCAAGCCAATTGGTGCCCATAATTGACCAATAATGAGCAATTATCGGCACTAATTGGCACCAATTAGAGTTTACACATGCAACTTTCTAAGCGTGTTCTGTAAAGTGGTGCTTGTAAATTCTAATGTGCTCATCTCAGAAGGGGGCGTGGCCATGAGAGGGGCTTGGGCAGGTTGTGGGCATTCCTATAAACTACATGCACTGTTATATAATACACCTAAGTTAGGCGTGCGCATGTATACCAGGTTTTAGTTGGCGTACATGGTCACGCCTACATTTAGTCACGAGTCAGGACGCTATGCATCTTCCAAAAAATGTACCTAACATTATAGAATAGCATTAAGCGCGTTTTTTTCTGTGCTGATATTTTCAGCATCATATATAGAATCTATACCTAACTGAGCGTTTACTATTCTTTAAAAAATGAGAAAGGGGTATGTCATGGGCAGAGAGTTCCTCAATAATAATGGCAAATTAAAATTTGTGGCTTCCAGCTATAAACTATCCACCTTTAAATACTGGAATGCAAAATATACTCTTTTAATGAATCTATCAAGACCTCAGCCATGCAACTCGATGGCTCCTACTCATGCCTTCAAGAATTAAGTACTTGATTTGTCATTGGTCTTCTCTTTGAATGACAGTAACACTGGTTGGTAAGATGTGTTTGGCTGAAAAATTGGGGGTCTGTCCTTGAAACAGCAATGTGCGAAACATGAGTCATGTCAGACCACTTGCCCCTGAGCTGACAAAGCTAAGTGTTTAATTCACATCATTATTAGGTATCAAGTTCAGTATGGGTAATGCTTAGTAAAGTTGAACAAAAAATATCCATTCAAAGAGAAGACCAATGTTGAATCAAGTGATTAATTCTTGAAGGCATGAGTAGGAGCCATCGAGTTGCATGGCTGAGGTCTTGATAGATTCATTAAAAGAGTATATTTTGCATTCCAGTATTTAAAGATGGGCAGAGAGTTGGCATTCCTGCGCTATCTGGCTAGCACATTCTGGCTAGCATGTGCTAACTGGATAATGCAAACTTCACAGTGGAGACCTTAGTGCCTCCAAAAAAACATGTTTTAAGCGCTACCATGTAAATGTTTTGCAGGTCTTACGTGCTAAAGCGAACGACTTGCAAATAAATAAGTAAAAGCCCTTAAAAGTGCCTTGTTAAACCTGAGCTTAGAGTACAGGAAAGTCCCGCATTAGAAAGCATTAAGATCAGATTTCAGCAGCTTTTATTAAAAGGGCCCCATAGTTAGCAATAATGCAGCCAATGTTCATCCCACAACAGTAAGAAGGTTGTTTAAATGCTGACCACTGCATGCACAATTAATGCTAATGCTATAATGGCATCTGGGCAACCAGACTCCCTTATACATTACTAGTGTAATATAGTGTACATGCCAGTATTTAGGCACATCCACTTACACTGTGTCATACCAGGCGTAAATGCGTGCACCTAAATACAGCACTTTAGCACACATGTACCACATTCATGCAAGTAATTTCGGGGCCATTTACGAAGGCGTGGTAGGCTCTACGTGCATGCAGTGCATGCCAAAATGAGACTACTGCCAGGCTTGTGCACCCCCTGGTGATAATTTTGGATTTGGCGCGTGCCTATAATGTCAAGATAAATTAATTTTTTATTTCCTACCACGCACGGTGTTTCCGATGTTAAATCAGCAGTTGGCTTTCAATTATGCCGATTTGGGTGACCTTAGGAGAAGGACGCCCATCTCCCGATTTGTGTCGGAAGATGGGCGCCCTTCTCCTTCGAAAATAAGCAGGATAGTAAATGATAGCAGATACATACCTGAGTGGTCCATCCATTATCAATTCATGATTAAATCAACAATGAGTGTGATATTATATACTTTATCATAAGTCTTTCTTTGGTGTTTCTGGGACAGACATCATAGAAGTCCACCTGACTTTGTCCTTATGTTCCACTTACTGGAGTTCCGTCAAAGTCCACTCCAGTCTATCCAAATATGTCTTGTCGTTTGTGAGACCAGACTGTAAAAGTCTACCCAGTACTGTCCTCGGTTCCATCTACTGAAGTTGCCTTTGAAGCCCTTTCTAGCCTGTCCTAAACTTTTTACTTTTGTTTTATGGGATCTATTTTCTAAATAGAGATTCTCTGTATTCATCCCACACTTTTCTAAATTCTGTCACTGTTTTTGTCTCTACCACCTTCCTCAGGAGGGCATTCTAAGCATCGACCACCCTGTCTGTGAAAAACAATTTCCTGACATTACTCCTAAGTCTACCACTCTGCAACCTCAGTTCATGTCTTCTAGTTTTACCATTTCCCCTTCTCTGGAAAAAGATGTATTCCTATATTAATACCTTTCAAGTATTTAAATAGCTGTATCATATTTCCCCTGTCCCTTCTTTCCTTAGGCTTAATATATTCAGGTCTTCCAGTCTCTTCTCATACATTTTTTGGTACAAATCCCATGTCATATTTGTCGCCTTCCTCTGGACTGCTTCTACCCCCTGTTTACTAAGCCGCGCTAGTGGCTGCCATGCGCTAATGCTGACACAGCCCATTCACTTTGATGGGATGCTTCTGCATTGTTCCACAGCAGCCACTAGCATAGCTTAGTAAACAGGGGGGTTAGTCTTTTTACATCTTTAGCAAGATGCGACCTCCAAAACTAAACACAGTACTCCAGGTGGGGCCTCATCAGTGACCTGTAAAGGGGCATCAACACCTCCTTTCTACTGCTGGTTACTCCTCTCTTGATGCAGCTTAACTATCCAGTTAAGTGCCACTGAAAATGCCCAGTTAGCCCTTGACAGGAGAATTAAACAGCCAGGAGCCATAGATACTGCTGAGTGCGCAGCTAGCATTTCTTTATGTAACTGTGATAGTCGTGCGCAAAAGTGTTGGAATTTTATAACTTATGCAGTCAATTGGTACTAACGTTAGGCGACCTGTTATAGTATGAGGGGGACTGCGAATTTAACATGGTTTGCTGCCACAGTATAATGCCAACAGTTTGAAACTGTTAGCAATTTGCGGCAGCCTGTAGCATCTTGTGGGTTCTCTCAACAGCATGCACTGAGCTCCACTGGCATTACTGGAGTTACAGCAGGGTGCCGCGACACTTAAGTGAGGCCAGCTGTGGCTTGCCAGCAGCTGTCTAGCAATGTGGAATAAAATGTGACACATCTCTCTTAAACATTTATGCAATCTGAAAACCTCAGAAAGAAAAGTAAAAAAACAACAACCTGGAATTATAAAATGAAGTAGGTAGGCTCTGAGTTCCCCATTCTGCAGTTTGTGGTGGTTTATGGAAGAGAAATTGCATTGGAGCCACCACTGGCAAACCATGCTGGACAAGCTTAAAACTGAATCTCTTTGCTTGTCACACACAGAACTAGCATTGGCTTTTGAAAAGAGAGTTAAATGTCCTTACATTTCCACCTGTTTTTGCCTTTGCAGAATGTGCAGTTGATGTTGAGGTTACCTGCTATTTTATTGGGTTGAGTGTTGTTTACTAATTGAAATGAGTCAACAGGACACTCATCCCTTTTAATTCAGAGAACGCCATGACCTGCCAGACATATGTAAACTATGAGCAGCAATGGAAAATACTGCCAGAGTACTGCCAAGTACTCCGCAGGCTGAACTGAATACACAGCAGACAAAACACGCTGGGTGCCCAAGTGATTCACTCTCAAAACCCTTTAATTTTTCTATAGAGCCTGGGTTCATTTGCTAGATTGCTCTTCCCAAGATGTACTTTCAAGTGGAGGAGTAGCCTAGTGGTTAGTGCAGCAGACTTTGATCCTGGGGAACTGGGTTCAGTTCCCACTACAGTTCCTTGTGGTTCTGGGCAAGTCACTTAGCTCTCCTTTACCACAGGTACAAAATAAGTACCTGTATATATGTAAACCATTTTGAATGTAGTTGCAAAATACCACAGAAAGGGGGTATATCAAGTCCCTTTCCCTATCACACTAAAATGTTGGCTTGTTTTTCTTCTTTAAAGACTTCTCATTCCCTGTGATTTTATTTTTGTTTTGTTTTTGCTTTCTAATGTTTTGCCATTGCATCATATTGTGTTTGAAGGCACAGTTACAAGAGCATTATGAAATGTTAGCACTTTGGGGCTAATTCTAACAGTGCACCTACAAAGGGTGTAATTTCTATGCCTACTTTCCTTTATAGAATACTTGATTGTAAACCATTTTGTCACGCTGTGCAGGAAAGGTGGCATATCACAGTTGTTAATAAATCATAAATCATAGTGTAACCGGTGAACTATGCACCTATAATTTAGATTCTAATACTCTTAAAGACTATACCTTATTATTAAATAAACAGTGCTCTGTGTATGTGACTAGATCTCGCAGTGAGTCACTCATATCCCACCATCATTGCACTAGACATAATTACAATAATGACACAAAATAACTGAAAGTTGTGTACTTACCTGGTCAACCATGTTCTCTGATGGTTCTTTCTAAACTCACAGTTCTTTATAGAATTCATCTACTTTTCAGCGGGATCCATAAAAACCTTCTAGGTTGATTTTTACCGCGAGCTAAAAATGTACCCAAAGTATCTGGTTTCAGCTTGGATGGTAACAGAGTATTTTCAGTGGCACTGTCTGGTTAAGTGCCACTGAAAATGTCCAGTTAGCCACAAACAGGATAATTAAATGGCCAGGAGTCTATCTTGGTTGTTTAAATAGTTTTGAATATTGGACCCATAGAATACCGCTAAGTGTGCAGCTAGCATTTATTCATGTAACTGTAATAGTCATGCGTATAAGTGCTGGAATTCTATAACTCAGAGTTGGTGTCTAACGTTAGGTGGCCTGTTCTTTTCTGGTCATTTTATTTTTCAAATCATGTTGGTCCCAGGCTCTGGTTTCTGCTTCTTTCTGCCTTCTCCTAACTTGCTCACCAAGGTCTCCTGTCCATTTGACATGTCTTCTCTGTCCACTATTCATCTTCCATATCTGTGTCTATCTTCCTCTATGTGCAGCATATCCATTTCTCTGTGTTCCTATATTACCCTGTCCAGCTTCTCCCCTCTTTTCCTCCCTATGCCAATGTGTCTCTCTCCTTTCCTTTCTGACCCCACCTCATCCAGCTTCTCTCCCTCTCACTTTGCACCCTCCCCCCCCCCCCCCCCCCCCCCCCAGCATCTGGCTTCCTTACCTGCCTGCCTCTCCCCCTCTCTCCTGCTGTGGGTTCATCATTTGATCACCATTTCCTTCATCCCCTTGGTCTGGTATCTCTTTCCTTTCCCTCCCCTCCCCCCTCCTGCAGGCCCAGCACCTCTCTCCCTCTCCTCCAGCCCCCTCCTCCCACAACAAATCCAGCACACCTCTCCTTTCCCTGTAGTCCCTTCATCCCACAACAAGTCCAGCACACTTCTCCCTTCCCCCTACAGCTCCCCTCCTCCCATAATTCCAGCACACCTCTCCCTTCCCTGAAGCCCCCCCTCCCACAAGTCCAGAACACGTGGCTCCAAATAAAGGAGGAAAGATAGAGCCAGTCCAGGTTTTACTCCCATTGAAAGCAGTGGAAGTAAAACCCGGACTGGCTAGATCTGTCCTCCTTTTTCTGGAGCTATATGGTAACCCCAGTTGCAGCACACCTCTCCCTTATTTGCAGCACCCCCTTCCATAACAAGTCCAGCATACCTCTCCTTTCCCAGAAGCCCCCTTCCACAACAATTCCAGCACACCTCTCCATGCCCTGAAGACCTCTCCCCCACAACAAGTCCAGCACACCTCTCCTTTCCCAGAAGCCCCCTTCCACAACAATTCCAGCACACCTCTCCATGCCCTGAAGACCTCCCCCCCCCACAACAAGTCCAGCACACCTCTCCTTTCCCAGAAGCACCCAAGTCCAGTACACTTCTCCCTTCCCTGCAGCCCCCCCCCATCTCCCATAACATGTCCAGCACACCTCTCCCTTCCTCTAGTCCAGCCACCCACCCACAATCCAGCATCCCTTGCTGGCTTCCCTCCAAAGGTTTGTGATCTCTACCTCTTCCTCCTCCTCCTCCTCCTTCTCCTGCTGCCGCTGTAGTGCTTGCAGCTTACAATTTTTGAATGCCCGACAGTGGTGAGTGATTCACACAGGCACTCTGGGTCCTGCCCTCTGCCCCCTCCAACCTTCTCTGATGCAACTTCCTATTTAGGGAAGGCTGGACATGACAGAGGGAAAAACCCAGAGTGTTTGTGTGAAACTATGAATCACTATCGGGCATCCAGAAAATGTAAGCTGCAAGCACTGCAGCGGTGGTGGGGGAAGAATTCTAGACCAGATTCTGGGTGGCCGGGCTGCATCGGCTTTGGGTAGGCCTCGGGCAAAGATGCCCCTGAGTAATAAGCAAGACAAAATCCTTCCACTGCCAGATACTGTGTAGCAAACAAAAACCTGCAAATATGCTACTCAAACTTTATAGCAAACGTAAACCTATGAACAGCATACCTGCAACATTTTTTTGTTGGGTTTGGAGGCAGCCGTTGTTATTGGGGGTAGTGAAGAAACAGAAATAGGGAACAGTTATGGGGATTTCAAGAACCTGACTCTCAAGATGGCTGGTCTTTCCAGCTTGCGGGCAGTGATGGTTATAAAGGAAACACAGGCTTGCTGTCTACACCAAATGTTTTGTGACACACCTCCCATCTCTTCTGAACACACCAGTGTGTCCCGACACACTGATTGAGTACCACTGATCTGAGGTGAAGGTAAAATCTATCAGGATGCTTTGGTGCAGGGAAATGAAATAATCAGTAAGGAAAAGGAGGTGGTATTGCTTTGTATATGCATCCCCCATTATAATGGGGATTACTAAAGAGCATGAGAGAACTCTCCAGAATTACTGAAGGGAGGGTTCTGAGGTTGTGGGTGGTAAAGATTTCAGCCCAAGGGCGTGGGTTCCTGGGTAAGTGGCAGAGGGAAATGTTTCTGGTTGTTAAATGACTGTAGGGGAATAGTTAGGAGTTAATAATGTTGTTGGGATTTGCATGAGGTCTTTGGTTGCCTCTATCCCCACTGGGACCCTTGAGAAGAGGGTGTCCTGGATGAGTGCAAGAAACTAAAGTTGACCAAAGAGGAAGGTTTCTGCCAGTAAAGCATTAACCCATGAGGTACAGGAGTGCTCCATGTGGGAAGTAAGGAATCCCAACCTGGGAGCAGGAACAGGAAAGATCTGTTCGGGCCCAAAGGTGGTAGCCCAGAGAAGTACTCCTTTGGGAGAGACGAGTATGGACAGACAGGGAGGTCTGGTCCAAAGGAAGATCTGCTTGTTGCACAAGTGCTTCAGGCACAGCCTTAGGTTGATACACCCAGAAGGGATGGGAATGGACAAGAGGAGCTGTAAATATGTGCATATCTTACGATTATAAATTACATTTGAGAAGATACACCATATTCTTAAGTTTGGCTCTGGATTTATAGTTTTCATCTGCTCTCTCTCTCTCTCTCTCTCTCTCTCTCTCTCTCTCTCTATATATATATATATACATACAAGATATTACTTGAATGAGCCAGGTTCAGATAAGTCCTCTGCTTTAGAATCTATGATTTCCTGGCTGTAAGGCAGATTTCTTAGTGAATATTTGCTGTGTAGATAGTTAATATGAAATTCATGAGAAAGTAATTTAAAAGAGCACATTTTGCAGAGTGCAGCTGGAACACAGCAGTGTAGATAATAGATTTAATGGTTTATTTGCAGTGGAAGCATTTATGGATTGAGGTTTATTATTGGCCGTGTTGCAACATCCTGATCTCAGTATGAGCACAATGTATTACTAGTTCTTCATCGGTGAATACATACCCAGCTAAGACTTGTGATACATCCGGTGTCACCTGTTGGTTTTAATGTTAATAGAGCTAGTGGAACATCATTTTGTATTATTGTAATTGTAGCCATGCTAATGTTGCTGCACCCCGGGCAAGTAGGTCTCTCTGTACTAAGTGGTTCAGAATTAAAGGATCAGTTTGTGCCAGGAAAATCAGTTGGACCCCTGATGCCCCCCTCCTCAACAACAAAAAAAAGATTGGTCCTAATGAATGTACAAGAACCTCACCTTCCCGACTGTTCCTCAGATGACAGTAAGGCCTCTGGGTTTTCACCCCCCCCCCCCCCCAGTTCAAAGTAAGACTACCTGAACCTTGATATCCCCAACCCCACTCTTCCAAAATAAAAATTAGACCTCCAAGGCCCTGAAATCTCAAAAGTTTCCAGAATACTGGGAATGTTTTCGTGGGCAATGAGTTTTGCATTTGCACCAGATTTATAGGGCAATTTTCATACTTCCCACATAATTGCAAAGTTAAGAAAAAGTTTGAAAATTGCCTAAGAAAAAAGTACTAGAACACATTTACTTTTTGTGTAAACCCGGCACCCACATTTGAAATGAAAAGCTTTTGTTTTTTTTTAATTTATTTATATTTCAATGATTTTTATTGCTTATTACAACACTAGCAAAACTGGAAGCCACCTTTCTAAAGAAATTCACCCAAGGCAGTGTTCTGCAGTTTAACATAAATCTTACAATTTTATTAATAGCATAAGAACAGCAAAATGACCAAATATAAGAATAAACACAATTAATGAGGGAAAAGGCAAATTGAAACCTAGTAATAGAACTAACATGAAACAGTATTAGAAATACCGTATTCTCTCTAATAATCACCCATATCTATTAATTCCCCCCACCCCCAACACACACACAGACTTCAGAGCCAGAAAACCCTTTAATTTGGTTCTTACATTCACATTTTTTATTCCCCCAGTAATCGCCCATTCCCAGCCATAACCTTGATAAGAGGTAATCGTGGGTAGGTGGAGGGTAAGCGAGAGAAATGCCACAGTGCCCCTTCAGTCCTTTTTGTTCATGGCCTTTTCACGTAGCTCTCCTCACAGCACCTCAGGTTTTTTTTTTCCTTTTTCCCCTCTGCTGACTGCAGATAAGTTTAAAACATATATTACTGCCACTTAGGAAGCCCCTCCTTTAGCGGTGGTGGGAGGGGCCTCTGGAACGCAAGGCCTGCAGAATCAAGATTGTTACCCCACCCCCAACACCTCCTCTGATCCTGCTTGATTTCCACTTGGCACAACCACATGGTATCATTGATAAGTTGTAAAACTATCTACATATCTTAGAACCCTGGCCCCCGAGGGCTGATATTAGACATATAGGAGTAGATTCTATATATGGCACCTGAAAAATTGGCAATGAAAATATTTCCACCTAGACATATTCTCTAAACCGTGCCTAGCGGCCATGAGTGAACCTAACTCTAGGTTTGTCCGTTTATGCCAAGTAAAACTTGGTGTAAATAACAATTCCTAAGTTAGTTGCAGAATAGGTCTATTTTATAACAATGCATGTAGATTTTCAGAACACCCATGGTCCACCCATTCCACTCCAATGGGCACACCCCCTTTTTGGCAGCACACAATAAAATGTACGTGCACTATTTTGCAGAATACACCTAATGAGTTGTGTGCATAAATCTAATTAATGCCAATTAGTATCAATAATTATTTAAGTGGCAATTATCGGTGATGATTGGCTTGTTAAGTAATTAAATTAAAAAGTAAAAGTAAAAAAATAAATGATCTCACCAACTACCGCCCAGTTGTGTCCATCCCTCTAGTAGTAAAATTGATGGAGAGCTTGGTGACCAAACAGCTGACAGAATACTTGGACAAGTTCTGAATACTACACGACTCACAATCAGGATTCCGCTCCCACCATAGTACTGAAACTGTCCTAGTCACTCTCCTAGCCAAATTCATACAGGAAATAGCCATAGGTAAAAGCATACTTCTCTTCCAATTCGACATGTCGAGCGAATTCGACATGGTAAACCACAATATACTACTAAGACTCCTTGGCCACTTCGGGATCGTTGGAAACGTACTTAATTGGATCAAGAGATTTCTAACCTCCAGAACATACCAAGTAAAATCAAATTCAAACAAATCACCACTGTGGAAAGCAGACTGCGGAGTACCTCAAGGATCACCATTATCACCAATACTCTTCAACATGATGATGATGATCCCACTGGCAAAGTCCTTATCCAATCGAGACCTCAACCCTTTCATCTGTGCAGATGATGTTACAATATACATTCCCTTCAGACATACCTTGACAGAAATAACCAATGAAATCAATGGCCTGAACATCATGGACTCATGGGCAAACTCATTCCAACTGAAACTGAACACTGAAAAAACACACTGCCTCATCCTCTCATCTCAACATAACAGCTACAAACCCGCAATCATAAACACCCCAGGTCACACACTCCCCACTTCAGACAGTCTACAAATACTTGGAGTCACAATCGACAGCAACCTCACTCTCGAGAGCCAAGTAAATACCGTAATAAAGAAAATGTTCTATTCAATGTGGAAACTCAAATGAATAAAACCTTTCTTCCCGAGGGAAACCTTTCGAAACCTAATACAATCAATGGTCCTAAGCTATGCAGATTACTGCAATGGAATTTATGCAGGATGTAAAGAACAACTCACAAAAAAACTCCAGACCACCCAAAACACAGCAGCCAGACTAATATATGGTAAAACACGATTCAAAAGTGCTAAACCCCTACGAGAAAAGCTGCACTGGCTCCCAGTCAAAGAACGGATCATCTTCAAAATCTGCACTTTGGTCCACAAAATTATCTACGGCATAGTCCCAGGATACATGACAGACCTCATAGATCTACCAACCAGAAACAGATTCGGATCATCACGATCATACCTAAACCTACATTACCCAAATTGCAAAGGACTTAAATACAAAACAACTTATGCATCCAGCTTCTCCTACATAAGCGCACAACTCTGGAACGGACTCCCAAAAGCTGTGAAAACAATCCATGACCACCTAAACTTCAGGAAATCACTAAAAACTCACCTCTTCAAAAAGGCCTATCCCACTGATCCAACATAAATCCCCACACTCAGCAACACAGCATAACCAATGATCGTACTGGACAATCCACTATCCGCACTCCCTTCGACCCCATGATGCCTGATTCACATCTACTACTACTATTACTTGACATTTCTAAAGCGCTACTAGGGTTACGCAGCGCTGTACAATTTAACATAGAAGGACAGTCCCTGTTCAAGGAGCTTACAATCTAAAGGACAAATGTACAGTCAGTCAAATAGGGGCAGTCAAATTGGGGCAGTCTAGATTTCCTGAAAGGTATAAAGGTTAGGTGCCGAAAGCAACATTGAAGAGGTGGGCTTTGAGCAAAGATTTGAAGATGGGTAGGGAGGGGGCTTGGCGTAAGGGCTCAGGAAGTTTATTCCAAGCATAGGGTGAGGCGAGGCAGAATGAGCGGAGCCTGGAGTTGGCGGTGGTGGAGAAGGGTACTGAAAGGAGGGATTTGTCCTGTGAGCAGAGGTTACAGGCGGGAACATAAGGGGAAATGAGGGTAGAGAGGTAATGAGGGGCTGCAGACTGAGTGCATTTGTAGGTAAGAAGGAGAAGCTTGAACTGTATGCGGTATCTAATTGGAAGCCAGTGAAGTGACTTGAGGAGAGGGGTGATATGAATATATCGGTTCAGGCAGAATATAAGACGTGCAGCAGAGTTCTGAACGGATTGAAGGGATTGAATCTACCTCATCTGACCACAATATAACCTTGTATTTGTTATCAACCAAACTGGCAAACGCCTTTACGGTACTATGTAAGCCACAATGAGCCTGCAAATAGGTGGGAAAATGTGGGTACAAATGTAACAAATAAATAAAAAATTGCACGTTCAAATCCAGAATATGACCGGATTTGTGTGCTCAATTTTGGTCATGCTATATAGAATCTGGGGGATAGGGCTAGATTCTATAAATGGCACTTAAAAAATCAGCACCAACCCCTCCCCCCCCAAGCACTAGTCTATAAACCATGCCTAAAGTTTGACCCGGTTTATAAAAGAGCGCTTAGGCACAGGGGTTACGAGTAAATGTAGGCATGTCCATTTGTGCCAACAAAAATGTGGTGCAAATGCCCGTGCCTAAATTTATGTTCATTGCCTCCTTATTCTATAATTCCACACATAACTGGAATCCACAGCCACGCTCCACACCGAAACGCTCATGACCCTTCCATTTCCACACCCTCTTTTTTGTGCCATATGTAAAATTTAGGCACAGATCCTGTGTCTAAATGTATGTGTGTATATGCCAATTAAGTCTAATTAGTGCCAATAATTTCTTGTTTAAATGCCAATTATTGGTGCTAATTAGATTATTATTCAAATAAATTGCACACACAATTTGGGTATGTGCCCAAATTTACATGCACAATTTTTAGCACATTTTATAGAATCGGGGGGATAGGAGCTCATGGCAGAAGCTGGGGTGGGGACCTCAAAGCCTGCCTGCAGGCTGTACCTCCTCCAGCTTGAGGTAGACTTGGGCCCCCCTGAGATATAGGGGGTTCAGTTTATTGCACTCTTTGCCATCCTCTAACACCAGAACTGCCCCTCCCCCCATATAAAGGGTAGGCAATTTTAAGACAGTTAATTTACGTGAGAAACAAAATTATTATTTTTTTTAATTTTATTTTTATAATTTCAAAATTTTACATTACAAGATAATCTTGCTTCAGAAAAACAGACAAGAAAATATTTTGTAGAATTACATCTTCCACTTGAATACAGTAATACAAGATTCCAATAATTGTCTTTTTTATATCACAAAAAAACTTTGAAGAGGGGGCATGCATAAGAATAATGGGGTTAAATCTAAAAAAAAAAGAAAAGTTATAACAGATAGATAGGCTTAGCACGATCTTTCCATCGATCGATTCTATAACTCAATCAGTTAGGGGATAACCAAAGGAATTTATACTTTCCTAGAATCAAGAAAAACTCTTAACTGCTCTGGCTGAATGAAAATATATTTTAAATCTTGATATTTGATAGTACATTTACTAGGATAATTCAAAAAGAAGGAGGCACCTAAATCTTGTGTCTCCTTTCTCATACTCAAAAACAACTTTCTAACTTCTTGTGTCTGTTTTGTAACATCTTGAAAAATGCGTACAATTTTACCACAGAATAATTCATTCATTTTACGAAAGTATATTCTTTTAACAGCATCCACATCCTGCTGAAAAACAAATTGAACCACTAGAGTCATTCTTTCTGATTTTTCGGATAAAGTAGTTTCAAGCAGGTCGGATACATTTAGAACTGTTTGCGCCTCATTGGTTGTAGATATACCAGAAGGTTTATTTCTTATATAGTAGATTTTATTTATTGGAGGTAACAAGTCTGAGGAAAATTGTAAAACTTCAACCAAGTATTTTTTGAATGCATCCAGAGGTGGAATTCCATTTTCTCTCGGAAAATTCAATATGCGCAAATTTAATCTCCGGTTATAATTTTCAATTTGGTTAATCTTTCTAGTTATTATAGTTTTATCTTTTATTAACTCTGAGGATAAATCTTGTAGCTTCTTCACGTCCTGATTAAGCTTCGTTGTTTGAGTAGTAAATTCCTTTTTAATATCAGCCAAAGACACAGAAAAATTGTTCATAGTACTCACTAGAGAGGAAAGTTCCTTTGTGGATTTCTCAACGGTAACCGCCAACTGTTGGAGAACTATCCAGACGTTTTCCAACGACACCATCCCAGGAGCAGTTCTTATTTGCTTCCAGTCAATGCTCGGGCCCACTGGCCTTTGCATCTCTTCAGGTTGCGCCTTACCAGCGCCTTCGAACAAGGCCCCCGCAATAACCACTTCGGTCTCCAGCATACATATCAGTTCAGTTGGAAGTAGCAGATAAATGGAACTAGATTTTGGAACTACTAGTGTGTATGATATATTTACATACACTTTGATAGTTTATACCCCTGACGCAGCCTGAGGGTGAAACGTGGCCACGTCGGGTATTGTTCCAATAAATACATTTGATTCCATAGCTTAGAAGATACACTTTTTTCCAAGCGCCGATTTCTGAGCGGTGCAGAGCTCGCTCAGCTACGTGCCGCCATCTTGACACGCCCCCGTGAAACAAACTTATTTTTACCTTTGGAAATCACTTTGAATATTGTTCTTTTAAGATTTCTGTTGAAGCATATGATCCATCTACAATTCTTCAAAGGAAAAAAAGGGCAAAGGGTCTGCAAAATTGAAACAAATCATTTTCTTCTTCGATTCTGAAACAGTGTTAGTTTTAGCCAAAATTACACATTTGGGGCTAGAGAAAAACTCATAAAATTATGTGTGCATTAGCATATGCTAAATGCTGCACATCCTATTTTATACCTTTGGGCCACGTGGCACTTATCGCCACATGGCCCAAAGGTAAAGCAAAAGGGCCCCTACAAAATGTGCAAGTACTGCTGCATGAATAACAGGTATAACTTATAAAGCTGTACTTCAGTTTTCAGCAATACCTCTAAATATAAACAATTCCCCTGAACAGAGTCTAATTTTATGTGGCTGTCTTAACTTTAGGAAGAAACAAGGAGTGGGAATGGAGTTAGGCTCTTCCAAAAAAGACCAGAAACGCTGGATATAGATAGAAAACTTTAATAAAGGATGACTCAACAAAGTACCATGTTTCAGCACGTAGGGTGCCCTCTTCAGGAGTCTGCACAGATACAAATAAAAGCATATTAACAAATCATATTAAAAAAACATATACAAATGTATAATTTATGTGCACATTAATCTAAACATGAACATTAAAAATACGATAGAGAACAAAAATTGGAAAAACACACAGACAAACAATTAAAATTAGAAATTGAAAATCAAGTATTGAGAGAATCTAAATATAATGATTAAAGATTAAATATTCATATGGGAAAGGGTTAAAACATAACTATAAAATATTCATATGTGAAAGGAATTATGTGGAGGGATCACATGGAGGACAAACGGATGTACAACATTGTCAATATGGGGTCCATAAACTTACATTAGGTTGAACAATATATTAAACATTGTTAGAAAATGTATTAAAGCCCTTTCTTGATGAAACATAAAGCCATTTCCTGTGGTTGGATTAGAGAATGATACATCATTATAGAGAAGAATGGTCCTTTATTAGGGAGATATCAAGCTGGTAAAACCAGTGATTCTTAGATATCATTCTCTTGTTGGGACCACACCATATATATTAAAAAACTATAGGTGGGATTCAATGAAAACACCTGTGGATCTGTCGACATGATACATAAACCAACCTTGTTGTTTGTGCCTGAAAATCTGGATACACAATTTGTGAACTCTAAAAGGAAGTGGTCTGGGGAGAGAGAAAAATAGATACAGAATAAATGCACTGAATTTAAGATGGACAATGAAGAGATAAAAGATCTCGTAGTGTAAAAGCGATATGACTCGAGTGTAAAAACTGCATGTAGACTGGAAAAAAGAGTATGTATAAAAGGAAAAAAAGATGAATGGGAACATAGCTTGGGAGACAAGTAAAATGGATGGTCGAGTGCATACTGAAAAGTATTGTGAAATGCTCTACTTTTCTAGGTTAATGGGAGCAAGTAGTTTTAGGTACTAGCTATATAAAAAAATGAAAGAACCTAAAGAATTGTGCCATAAGGTAATAAATGTGGGAGTGCATCCCGCCCACTGCAGTTTAGGGAAGTGCCAGTTAAAATGTAGGACGTGTGAAACACCAAAAGAAGATTGACTATATCTTGGGAAAGTGCCAGAGGAAAACATAAATTGTGTGGAACGCCAAACGTGAATAGACCACATATAGGTCAATGGGAATGATACATGTTATGCATAGAGTGTCTAGGATCATAAAATGAATAAGACATTGAAAAAGTGAGCATTCAAACTGTATTGATAAAGTACCAATTTAACAATGGTATATTTTGGGGCCCTTTTACTAAAGCACAGTAAAATTTGCATTTATCACAGCTTAACCTGGGATTTTACTGATAGCTGCAAATTTTACATGACATTTTTGGGGGGTGATCCCACTATTTTTTTTTTATGGCAGGCAGTGCTTTAATGTTCCCATTAGTGTGTGGTACCTGATGAGAGTTAACACAGGATCACTTACTGTCTCCTATTCACTAGATGGTAACTGTGCTGTGTTAACAGTGCATTAGCCAGTTATCATGTGGTAAGTGCAATGTGCTACCTGGATAACTCTTTCATTCCCAATCCCCACACATACCATGCTCCTAACTGAAAAAAAAATGGTAATGAACAGTTTAACATGTGGTAACAGGCAAAACCATTAACATGGTTACATGGTAGTTTGTTTCCCCACATTAACCACACGTGTATTTCTCTATGGATCTACTATAAACAATTATATCAGGGGAAGAGAATAAAAAAAATGTAATTTAAATACCATCCAACCAAAAAATGATTCTCACATTATTCTGTTAAGCATATTCATATCTAGCAAAAAGAAGGAGGAAAAAGCCTCAAAAAGCTCCAGACAGAAAACATCTATAGAGCTAGCACACACTTCATCATTGGCAAAAAACTTCCTTCCTATAACAAATTTTTGATACAAGATATTTAAATCACTTATCTCAAGAGAGAAACTCTTGTTTTCTTCTCATCAGTGCATGTGCTGCCAGTCCACAACAGACGGCGGCCAGTGTTTCACTATGAAGCTGCTTCAGGGCTTGTGGATTGCATTAAAACAGCACAACGCTCCATGACTAGGACGACTGCACTGATGAAAAGAAAACAAGAATTTCTCTTTTGAGAAAGTAGATGACCTCAAAAACCACTCCCGCAGAAATAACCTGAGATTAGTTGGCCTACCTGAATCTGTGCCAGAAGCTGAACTAAGACGTTTCTTGAAAGCTTGGTTCCCCAGGACTTTACAACTTCAAACCATGGCAGGTCCCTTAAATATTGACTACACATGATCCTTGCTTAATTTAAATGCAAGGGTGCGGGTGACTTACAGGCTTATTTTCGAAAGAGTAGGGCGCCCATCTTCTGACATAAATCAGAAGATGGGCGCCCTTTTCTCAAGGTCACCCAAATTGGCATAATCGAAAGCCGATTTTGGGCATCCTCAACTACTTCCCGTCGCAGGGACGGCCAAAGTTCATGGGGGCGTGTCGGCATTGTAGTGAAGGCGGGACTAGGGCATGAATAAGAGATGGGCGTCCTCAGCCGATAATGGAAAAAAGAAGGGCGTCCCTGACGAGCAATTGGCCAACTTTACTTGGTCCATTTTTTCTTGCGACCAAGCCGTGAAAAGGTGCCCGAACTGACCAGATGACCACCGGAGGGTATCGGGGATGACCTCCCCTTACTCCCCCCAGTGGTCACCAACCCCCTCCCACCCTAAAAAAAAACTTAATTTTTTTTTTGCCAGCCTCTATGCCAGCCTCAAATGTCATACCCACCTCCATGACAGCAGTATGTAGGTCCCTGGTGCAGTTTTAATGGGTGCAGTGCATTTCAGGCAGGCGGACCCAGCCCCATCCCCCCACACCTGTTACACTTGTGGTGGTAAATGTGAGCCCTCCAAAACTCACCCGAAACCCACTGTACCCACATGTAGGTGCCCCCCTTCACCCCTTAGGGCTATGGTAGTGGTATATAGTTGTGGGGAGTGGGTCTTGGGGGGGTTTGGGGGGCTCAGCACCCAAGGTAAGGGAGCTATGCACCTGGGAGCAATTTGTGAAGTCCACTGCAGTGCCCCCTAGGGTGCCCGGTTGGTGTCCTGTCATATCAGGGGGACCAGTGCACTACGAATTCTGGCTCCTACCATGACCAAAGGGCTTGGATTTGGTCGATTTTGAGATGGGCGTCCTCGGTTTCCATTATGGCTGAAAACCAGGGACGACCATCTCTAAGGTTGACCTAAATGTTGAGAATTGGGCGTCCCCAACCATATTATCGAAACAAAAAATGTTTGTCCATCTTGTTTCAATAATACAGGTTTCCCCACCCCTTCGCGGGGCCATCCTGCGAGGACGCCCTCATGAAACTTGGGCGCCCCATTTGATTATGCCCTTCTTAGTGACATGATTATTTGTAAGTATGAGAAGGAAGCTAACATGGTTATAAGACAGCAAGAGCTTTACGATCTAAGGGCTAGGTTTATTAAAGAGCACTATGGGCTCGTTGACGTTTTTAATGCGTTTGCGTTAAACACTAACGAGCCCATAGAAATGTATAGGCGCCTTAGCGTTTAACGTGCCTTAAATTTACAGGCACATTAAAAATGCTAACGCAACTTAGTAAACATACCCCTAAGGGTTTCATGAAACCGCTGACATTAGAAACATGGTCAGTGTCGGGACCCGAAAAACATCTTAAAAACTAAGAGGTCCTTTTACCAAGCTGCGGGAAAAAGGGCCCTGAGCTAGCAGTAGGGGCTGTTTTTTCCACATACCAGGGCCCTTTTTACCGCAGCGGGTAAAAAGACTACAGGCACATATGGCCATGCGGTAAGAGAACTTGTACTATATGGCCATGCAATGGGGAGCCCTTACCACCACCCATTGAGGTGGCAACAATGGCTCCCACGCTAACCCGGCGGTAAGATTACTACTGTGTCACCACCACACAAGTCATTTCCGGGGGGGGGGGGGGGGGTCTTTTTCCCCTGGAAATGGCGCACTCAGGACGAGACTACCTTGTTTGGTGAGGTGATTAATTATATATTTGGTTAAAAAAAAAAACTGTGTGCAATGAGTATAAGATCAATTGAAGCATAATTAGACCGACTCTGGTCTGTACTATGTTCTTAAAAGAATATGAGCACACTTAAAAAATATTTATTGTACTGAATAAGTGAGAATTTCAATTATATATTATATATTGCTACTCTGTGGATTTCTATTTAAAGTGACATTTATCTATTTCCCAGAAGCATGTAATAACAATTTTACCTGTCAGTTTTTGTTTGTCTTTCTTTTCTAGTAGGATGAAAAAATGGTCAACTGTTGGTTATAGTAGATGTTAATGAGAGTAACTATCTTTCAGCTGCAAGCTGTATTACTGTTGAAGTGTATTACATTCCTTGTAGAAACATTATTGTAGTTTCTTTTTCAGCCATAATGATGCCTATGAGATTATGAAAAATACTGCTGTCCAATGTAATTGTAAGTTCATATAGGATTTCAGTTTTTAAAGCCTGATGGAAGGTGTATATCTAGTGGAGAGCCAGGAGAAATATCTTCTATTGAGACATCCCTCCTGCTTTTGGATATCAAGTGAAACAGATTCCTTAGACCAGTTGACTGGATTTGATACTGGCAACTATGACACTTGCAGTTTGTTGGTAGGATGGACTAGTTACTAAAGTTCGTTAAATAGTAATAGAATATGGTGCAGACCTTGATGTTAACTGAATAACTAGTACATAGCAATGTATGTGCGTTTTTTAAAAATTGATCAGATAAACTTGCATCTTAAAGGGGTCACTTGCCATCAGATTTTGGAGCTGCCAGGTCGGTTTGAAGTATGACAAACTCCATGTTTTGGGATATTTTATTTCATGGAGCTCTATAATGTGAAATTGTTTTTGCATACTATTAGATAGTATGTCTTGTTGTATCTTTAAATTTGAAGAACAAGGTATACACAATTACCTAAATCAGTGATTTTTAACCTTTTTCATCTTATGGCACACTTACAAGCACAACAATTATCAAGGCACACCACTGGAATCTAATCCATCCCCACTAAGATCCATCCCCACCAGTAATCTCCTCCATCCTCACCCATATCTGTAACCTTCAGAAGTAGTTATTCCATTTAATTATGCTACTAAAATACATTAGTCACAAAACAGAAGAAAAAACCTTGACAGATAGGATGCTCAGGCAAAAAACAGTAGAGGAGGAGAAATGAAATTAATTTTTCGCAGATGGTGTCCAAAAATGCTTTATTTCAATAGTCTTCAAGAACAACAAAGGAGACCCAACACGACTCGTGTTTCAGCCGTAATGACCTGCATCAGGGGTCTGGAGAGATTTCATATCATACATATTTCCAGAAAAGTCATCAAAGAAAATCTCCACTCGTATTTCTGAATGAAAGCACTTGGACAACAGAACACTGGCTAAAAACGCCGTATCCTTAAGTAAAGCCTCTGGCAGAGACCCATTTACAAAGTATGTGTTCTTCCCAGTTAATATTTCCAAACTAGTAAAGTACATTTACTTATTTGTCCCCACTCTGCCTGCCTTATATCATTGATTTGAGGAGGCAATTTATAGTTCCATCACTGTACTCTATATCATACTGATATAATACGAAGTCTGTCCTTGTACTTATCTGGAGCAAGTTCCCATAACGGGTGCAGTGCCAAAAAATCATCTTGGTATTTGTGCAGATGTAAATGTCCTCCTTAAATCCTCCAACTCCACCACCACAAATCAACTGTTATATATATATATATATATATATATATATATATATAGCTTTCCCATGTGTTTGACCTTCAGGCTTCTTCAGGGGGAGACTCAGGGGTCAATATTAGCAATGCATTTCACGAGACCAGAAGTGGCAAAGAAACAACAGTATAGACCATTTCATATGGCACAATTTTTAATTGAAACTGATTTAAATCAGGCTGGTAATTGATTTAGTATAAATTTTATAGTTTAATTTTGTTTGAAAGTCGGGTCAGTATTTTTGTGAGCGACCTTGTAAAATCTGTGAGCGACGCACCTAAAATGTATGAGCAATCGCTCACGCATTCTGCTTAGAATGCGTGAGTCTTGTGTGTTGCTCCTGACACACAGACACCCATTTCTCTCCTGTCCTGCTGCTGACCCCCCCCCACCCTGGCAGTACACAAGTCCAGCATCCCTCCTCCCACATTTATCTTAACCTTTATCTGGCTCTTCATAGGGTCTCTAGCAGCGATTCCCACATGCTACTTGCAACTGATGCCGAAGCCTTCCCTCTGCTATGTTATACCAAGGTGAAATAGGATAGGCAGGGGAGAAAAAGCAATGCTGGGCAACAGACAGGAGTTAAAAATTGTGATCATGATTAAAAAATGTAATCATAGTTACATTTTTTAAAAATTAATCGCATTAATAGTGCACAAAATGCCCACCCCTATTAAAAATATGAGTAACAAACATAGGGGCCTTTTTACTAAAATGCATTATGTTTTGGCTTGACACCATAAAATGCTCATTTTTATCATGTGGCAAGCCCAAAACTAACACTTCCCACAGGTACGTAGAGTTCATTGGGATGATAAAGGAGAGGGAAACTTTACAATCTCCTATTCCTGCACAAAACTTTCCATGTTCAATTTCCACTCAGTGAAATGACCAACCAGCAGCAGGTGTTGTCTCCTCATATATCTTGAACAATGTGGGGATCACTTAACTCCTTTACCTATGTAACTTGGGTCTCACCCATGCGCTAGCTCTGGCCCTGGGCTACAAAGCAGATATCAGTTCCGTTTAGTTCAGTTTCACATTCTGGGCCACTCTCGCCTCATTCATCCATTCCAGTTCGCCTGCAGTCAAGCTTGGGTGTGGGTCTATGGTCTGGAATAGCTATCCGGGGGTTTGGAAGGTCAAATTCTCTCACCAGTTTTGGGTTCCATTCAGCTTCCTCAGTCAGTAACCACATAGCACTCCAAAGCTTTAATAACGAAACATAATTTTTATTTGCAAACTGCTGCAACAAGCAGACTTTAACTTTAACCTCATTTCCAGCACAGTCACACCAACCTTAATTTCCCGGGGGAACACCTTTGCCACTGTCCTTTTCAGGTGTATCTACAGGCAAATTCTCATTAAGGGTTTTTACATATGTATAGTTTCTCCTATCCATGCCTGTCCTGTACACAGATATTATCCTCAAAGGCTGCACTCCCCTTCTTAACACTGATTCACTTTTGTGGGCTCAGACACTCCCTTGATGTGACCCTTCTCCAGCGGTGACCCCACCTTTTGTCCACCCTGGTTCTGGGGTGAGCTCTGCCTAGCTCTGGTCCTCTGCTCCCAGGTTGGGCCGCCTTCTTCTACCCACCTTTATCACACTGAGGGGCATAATCGAACGCGAACGCCTATCTCCATGTCCGAAAACGGGTACGTGAAGAGGCGGGACAGACCGTATTTTCGAAAAAATGGACGTTTTTCAGCTGGGCGTTTGTTTTTTTTTAGCGATAATGGAAACTAAAAACTAAAAACGCCTAGCTAAAAAATGTCCTAATCCGAGCCATTTGGTCGTGGGAGGGCCACGATTCGTAGTACACTCGCCCCCCTGACATGCCAGGACACCAACTGGTCACCCTAGAGGTCAGTGCGGTGGACTTCAGACAACGCTCCCACATGCATAGCTCTCTTACCACGGGTGCTGAGCACCCAACCCCCCTCCCCCCAAACCCACTACCCACAAATGTACAACACTACCATAGCTCTTAGGGGTGAAGGGGGCACCTACATGTGGGTACAGTGGGTTTTGGAGGCCTCCCATTTACCAGCACAAGTGTTACAGGTGGAGGGGATGGGCCTGGGGCCACCTGGCTGAAGTGCACTGCGGTACCCACTAAAAGTGCTCCAGGGACCTGCATACACGCAGGCCTCTAGGACTTGTTGCTGCTGTATAACATTGGCACACCAGTTGACACCTGAAGACTAATCTCTCACGTTGGGAGGAGGCCAGAGCCCAAGGATGGGGGCACATTTTGAGTGCTGCCCCATTACCTCCCCCCCCCCCACCGCTATGCCTCACCTCACCTCCTTGCTGCTTCCCCTCACCGCCTTGTCGCTCCTCCTGCAAAAACAAATACCTTTGCTGGTGGGGGTCCCCAATCCCCGCCAGCCGAAGCCTTCTTCAGCAGCATGCACAGAAGGAGCAAGAGAAAAGAAGAGCAGTGCAGTGAAAGCGGCTGTGCCGGAGACCGACGCTGAAGGCTTCGGCTGGCAGGGGTTGGGGTACTCCCGCCAACCAAACCAGGGGCACGGATGAAATTTCTGGGGGCCCAGGCCCCCATGACCCCCTGTAGCTACGCCCCTGCTTCAGTGTAAGGGCACTATCACTCTGCATTCTGTTTCAAACTACTCCCCATGGTCTGGGCCTTCCTCCCACCCAGGGACCTCCCAGTGACTCTTAACAGGAACTCACACTCTCAGTAATCCCCATATATTGGGGGATTATATCTAGTTCACACCTCCGCTGCAAAATCATCTGGTAGGTGGCAATCACAGCCTGTATTTGTTTCCACATTATCTCTTACAGCCAGGCCCATCTCAGTTGCTTTCCCCACAGATATGTCAAAACAAAATACATTTATCAAGAAGAAAGTCATGCCGCTGGCATTTCAAGGTTTATTTAAAATGAGTTTCCATTGTTTTTTGTTTTTTGCTTCTTTTTTTTTTAACATTATGCCTTTCATTGACGTGGGAAAGGAGCTATCAGAATGAAACTTGTTTCTATTTTGGTTGCAAATATATTACTCCCATCTCTTGTGAACTTTCCTGGGAGAATGGTTTTACTACAGATAATCAAAGAATAAGCATACAGGTTGTATTAGAAGAGGTGAAAAATATAAATTAAAACTGACTGGTTGCCATGTTATTAGAAAGTGAAGCAACTTAAGAATGCCTCTGGCTGTTTCTTTAATTGTATTCAGTGAGCCAACCAACCTGAACAGAGAAATATTCTTAAGAAAAAATTTAGTAGTTTTGCTATGTAAATGGCACTAATATGGAAGCAAAGCTTGTTCTATTCAGGACATTTTCAACATTCACTTTAGGTCCACAGTTCAAAATAGGATGGATCCCTCCTTGTATAATAGAACAATAGTTCCTGCTTTCATTATAATTGCAGATGGAGACCAGTGTTATTTTCATCTTAAGGGCCCTGTTTACAAAGCCTGTTTACAAAGTTTGTTAACGTCTTTAATTCGTGTTAACAATGTATGCGCATTAACCGTGTATGTGCCTACAATATCCCTATAGGCGTCTACTTGCTAATTGTAGGCGCGTTAAAAATGTTAACGCGCCTTAGTAAACAGGGCCCTAAAGTGAGTGAAGGAAAGGATGAGAGCTAGCAATTGCTCTTAGTTTAACTGGGCATGTAATTTCCTTTGAGAATTCCAGTGGGTATGGATTTTCTCCTATTATAACAGGCGATAGATGGAAGCCTATTTTATGCTTTGGAAATAGTAGAGCTGCTGCTGTGCTGCATCGATGTGTGTACTTGAAAATGCTTGTCAACTGGTATATAGTTCAGTCTTGCAAAGAAGATGCCTTGAGAAATAATTGCCTAGTAATTAATCAAGGTTTTAGTTTGAAAATTTGAGTCATTAGGGCTGTGTGCATGTGCATTCGGTTTGTTAGAGTGCTTTTAAAAATGTAGTGCATGCTAAACAGATTTAACAGATGTTAACAAATAAGTTAAAAAATTTTAATGTGCATGATAATAATTTTATTTAAAAAATGTGAAGCAAACTTTAAAAACATCCAAAAACTGGGGGAAAAGACCTAAGGAACTGAAAACAAACTGAAAATATTTGCCCTGTGCATGTTCCTAGCAGTTGTGTCTCAGTTCTAGTCAACTATTTAACCTATCAAAATGCTTACAGACCAGATCCTGAATCATCAGCACAGCCAATTTGTCGTTGGTAGACATAGAGGGGCATTTTCGAAAGAAACGTCCAAGTTGCAACTTGGACGTTCTTGCAAAACGGCAAAATCCAGGGGCCGGGAAACGCATATTTTTGAAAAAAGATGGACATCCATCTTTTGTTTTGCAAATACCGTCAGAGACGCCCAAATCCTTAATTTGGACATCCCTAGATTTGTACATCCCTAGACATGGACGTTTCTGACTTTCGGCAATTTTCGAAACCAAAGACGTCCATGTCAAAAACGTCCAAATACAAGCCATTTGGTCATGGGAGGAGCCAGCATTTGTAGTGCACTGGTCTCCCTGACATGCCAGGACACCAACTGGGCATCCTAGTGGGCACTGCAGTGGACTTCATAAAATGCTCCCAGGAACATAGCTCCCTTACCTTGTGTGCGGAGACTCCTAAACCCCCCCCCCCCAAAACCCACTACCCACAACTGTACACCACTACCATAGCCTTCACAGGTGAAGGGGGGCACCTAGATGTGAGTACAGTGGGTTTCTGGTGGGTTTTGGAGAGCTCACTGTTTCCTCCACAAATGTAACAGGTAGTGGGGGTATGGGCCTGGGTCCACCTGTCTGAAGTGCACTGCAGTACCCACTAAAAACTGCTCCTGGGACCTTTATGCGCTGTCATGGACCTGAGTATGGTATCTGAGGCTGGCACGACATATTTTGAAAGATGTTTTTTGATGGTGGGAGGGGGTTAGTGGACCACTGGGGGAGTAAGGGGAGGTCATCCCCGATTCTCTACAGTGGTCATCTGGTCATTCGGTCACCTTTTTTGTGCCTTATTCGTAAGAAAACAGGTCCAGGCGTAAACATCCAAGTGTTCACCAGGAACATCCTTGTTTTTTTTTTATTACGGGTCAAAGACGTCCAAGTGTTAGGCACGCCCAAGTCCCACCTTCGCCATGCCTCCGCCACGCCCCCTTGAACTTTGGATGTCCTTGTGACGGACTGCAGTTGGAGACGTCCAAAATCGGGTTTTGATTATACCGATTTGGAAGTCTCTGGGAGACGGACGTCCATCTTCCAATTTATGTCAAAAGATGGATGTCCTTCTCTTTCGAAAATGAGCCTGATAGTGCTTTCCAAACCTGCCCTGGGGGAACCTCAAGGAAATCAAAGGTTCTGCAGAATGAGTAGTACAGTCCACAAAAGCAGTGGCTTTTATTTTACCACTTTAAAACACAACCTGAGGTGGCCACGTTTCGCCTCTCTAGAGGCTGAGTCATGGATTATCAACTATTAGGGTCCCAAAGGGCACAAACATACTATTGAGAAAGGAGGAGACACTCTTTTTAAGCTGCTGCTAGCTGCTGAGCTGTTTTTATTGCTACATCTACTAACTATTATTAGGTGTTTGTGCTCTTTGGGACCTTAACAGTTGATAAACCCTGATGCAGCGTCTAGAGAGGCGAAATGTGCCACGTCGGGTTGTGTTTTAAAGTGGCAAGTGGTAAAAACCTTTTTAACTATTTGCTTTTGTGTTCTGTACTGGAGGAACCTCAGCCAGTCAGGTTTTCAGGATATCCACAATGAATATGCATGAGTTGGATTGCATGCACTGCCTCCATTGCATTTAAATCTAACTCATGAATATTGATTGCAGATATCCTGAGAACCCCATGGACAGGTTTGGGAACCACTGGTTTAGAGGTTGAAGAGAAAGACATGAGTGCCTTACAAAGTGAATGGAAGTCCTTATGTAGGGGCCTTTTTACTAAACCACAATTAAATTTGCAGTTACGGTGACTTAACATGAGGTTTTAACACACAGTAGCAACAGATTTAATGTGACTGCTGTTAGGGATTCTCTCACTATTTTTTTCCAGCTCACGTGTTAACATTCAGACAAACATGCAGTACCTGCTCATAGTTAATGTGGAAGCATTTCCCATAGTAACCCTGAGTTAGGCAATCAGTACACCATAAGTGCAGTGCATATCTGCCAAACGCCTTCCATGCCCACTCTCTGTCCATGGCAGAGCAGCAGAAGAACAGTAACCCTTGTGGTCAAACAGACGAAGCAGTCACAACAGGGTGACAAAAGAGATTATAGCAGACGATGTCACAACTAACACCTTTATTAAACATCCAGGACTCGACACGAGTCGGGTTTCGGCCCGTTAGGGCCTTCCTCAGGAGTCTAAAGATCATAAATAAAAATCAATGTAAAATAACATTGGTCCATGCCACACCCTCTAACACAGAAAGCATTTAATGCCGGGTTTACATGTGCTAACTGTGAAAATGCACAAGGTCTCTTAACATGGCTCTGCGCTAGCAATTAATACGTTGTACAGCAGGCATTAAGGGCAAGATTCAATAAATGGCACCCAAGGTTAGGCACCGGTATCACTGCGCTAGATTAGCGTCCTTTATAAATACTACCTTAGCACTCATGTTATGCCTAACTGTGGGCATGAGCATTTACAGTTGCCAGAGGCTGGTTTAATGCTGGTGCCTAAATGATGCCAGTTAGGCGCAAATGCATGTATTTTATAACATCACACCTAATTTCTCACCCGCCCCTGCCCCTCTCATGGCCACACCCCCTTTGGAGTTTCAATCAAAGCAAAATTACCCCACCTTCCAACTCGGGGACAAATTAATTCAACTTCAAATAACCTTAACTTAACTTCCTCTCTGCCACCCTCAAAATTTCTTACAACAAAGCCTGCCAATTTTTTAGCATCCCTCGCTCTCACCAAGCTCCGTCCCGAGACTCGGCTTAACCAATTAATTTGCTTTCAGATCCCAATCTCCAAAACTTCAGTCCCAACATCGCAACAATGGTTCTATACCCCTTTTAAATAATGTTGTAATATACCTTCACTTCTATAACTGATCTTCCTATTAACTATTTATATTTTAATTCACTGTAAATTAAAAGCATTCCTTTTCTTATTTCATCGGCTTTTCCCTTTTACCCACTAGTCTACTTTTACCCTCCTTAATGTACGTATTCCTAAGTATTATTTTCTTTAAATTATTTTCCCACACCCCACCACCAACCTAAGGGGTCCTTCTACTAAGCTGCGGTAAAAAGTAACCTGCGGTAGTGTAGGCACGTGTATTGGGCACACGCCTGGCCAGTTTTTACCGCGTCTGCAAAAAAGGGCTTTTTTAATGGGAGAGGAAAAAGGCATGCAGTAAAACTGAAACCAGTGTGCACCTAAAACCGGCCTGAGCCCTTAATGCCACCCGTCGATCTAGCGGTAAAGACTCATGCGCTACACATGTGGTGATTGGTCGATGCGCGTCAAGTGCCGATTACTGCCGGAAACGTCATGCGTGGGAGGAAATAAATAATTTGTCCAGGTGGTATGGGCGCATGCCAAATCTGAACCCCCCAGGGTGCCGTGGTAGCCTGGCGGTAGTCTCGTTTTGGTGCGCGCTGCATGTGCGTAGTACTAACACGCCTTTGTAAAAGGGCCCTAAATGAATTGTACTACAGCAGCAAAGCCAATGTTATCAGGCCCACAGGTAACCTATGGTCTCTCTGTATTTCAGTTCCGTGCAGTAAGACTGCAGAATCTGTTTTGTGTAGATTTGGCAGAATGCTACGTCCATGATGTTATTTACATAGTTCTAATAATCATATCAATCTGATCAGTCAGTCAACAAGTCTTGGTTGCATGAGTATTTGTTCAAGAAAACGTTAATGCTTTCATATCTAATAAGGAACATGTGCATTTGCTTGTCCCGTATGTACATACAGAGGTTAAAGTATTACTTAGGTAACAGAACAGCCCATATAGCTTTCTTCTTTCTGGCCAGGAATATGACAGACTGTGTTGATGAGTGAAGCGATGGTTTGCTATTTATTTTTCGATATATATTTTAAAAGTGCTGAGATCACTCTATATCTGGCGCTTCCTTTGCTTCTGAGCTACAGAAGGAAGTCAATCTTTTAACATATACATTTATTGTTAGGCAATTCCCTCTGCTAATGGATCCATTAGTGTCATAAAAAGCCGTCTTGTTTGCTCACTTTCCTTCTAATCTTAGTAGCAGGTGTTCAAACAAAATCTCGGCTCAGGGAGAAATGAAATGAGCTTCCGTCTCTGCTAGTTTGATAGATTAATTCTTACTTGGTGTACATAGGGCAATTTTAAAAGTTATTCCTGTGAGTTTCCCATAGAATTGGGCTGTTAGTAACTTTCAAGCCTATATGTGTTTTTATCCAACACCTATTACGTTTACTCTAAGAAGAGGGAGACATTCCTGGGATTGAGATTTGGGGCAGGGTTTGGAAATATGCATTTTTCCGTTTTCCAAACCATGCACAAAATTTTCCTCTCAGAAAGTATGTGCATGACTTAGCTATTTTTAAAAATTTATGAATGTACATAGTTTAAAGTTGAAAACCAGTGCAAAGTCAGTGAGTCAAAAGAATCCACCATGTCACAGCTGTCTGGCCATCCTTGAAATTATCCTCAGCATGACAACATGTTCTCCCCAGAACTGTGTGATATGTATTGACTATTTTGAGGTAAAGGAACAGTTTCGTCTTTTAACTGGGTGGAAAAGAAGCTTTACTCCTTATTGTTTATATGCCTAATATGTCAGAATAGATAGCAATTTTTTCTATTTGGCGTACTGCACACTTAGCTAGAGTAGATGTACTCATATTCACTATTTCATTAGTTCGCGCTAACACCATTAATGCACATTGTTGGTAAGCATCTCCAGTTGCAGAAAATGGGATTTATGATAATAACATAGATTGTGTACCTGCATATAATGTGTACAGTGTTGTGCACATCTAGTAGCACTATAGAAATGATTAGTAGTAGTAAAAAAATAAAATAAATAAACCTGCTGCGGTATAAGGGCCTCTGCACATGGCAAATCCACATGTTGACGCCATCACTGGGCCCCTTTTATTGCAGCTTGGTAAAAGGGCCCCTTAGTTTATTGCAGCTCAAGTACAGGACACATTTTCTAGCATTAAACCTTACCTACAAAAAATATGCTTGCTGCACAGATGCTTTGTTTATAAATTAGGTGCCAGCTGATGTATAAATTTTTGTCCGTATAATTTGATATATGATTAGACATTATCAGTATAACTTGAGAAGGGATCAAAGGTGTTCTGGGAGAAGTGCCAAGAGTTATGTGGATAACGGGTATCCAGCTAGTATCCTACTATCAAACATATAAACGGCGAGTGACCGAACTCACTCGCAAATGCGCAGTAGACTTCCCTCTCTTCCCTCCCCCGCGTCAATACGTGATGACGGGGGGGACAGAGAGGGAAACTACTCGAAGGGGAGGGAACCACCGAGGTCGCCACCACTCCCCCTCCCCCCAAGGTTGCTGCCACTGGTACCCCCAGAGTCGCCGCCGCCACCACCCCTCTACCCGGCCCGTCTCTTCGCTATTCAACTTACATCTCCGGAGCAGGCAGATCAGCTGAGCTGCTGTTGGCCTTCCTTCCCTGCCTGTGTCCCACCCTCGCCGACGTTACGTTCACACGAGGGCGGGGACACAGGCAGAGAAGGAAGGCCGACGGGAGCTCAGCTGATCTGCCTGCTGGGAGATGTAAGTTGAATAGCGAAGAGATGGGCCGGTGGAGGGTGGCGGCGGTGACTCGGGGGGGGGGGGGGGAGTACCGGCAGCGGCGAACTTGGGGGGGAGGGACCAGCAGCGACCTTGGGAGGAGGGGGCAGCGGTGACCCAATAGCCCGTTTTAAACGGGCTCAATGGCTAGTCTTACTATGTTGTAGTAAATTACCACAGCTTAATTTACCAATGAAGTCAAGAGTGTGGAGTAAGTAGAGTTCAGGCTACTAAATCCTGTTTTAAATGAATTACATAGCTTAACATTCATCCTTGCAAGATGTATTATTCATGACCAAAACAATGCTATTTGTGCTTCCCTGGAGAATTGCTTATCTAGCAACTAATTTAAGGGGCAAGTGCATAAAACAATTATGCTCTGCCCCGATTCTCCCCAGCACAGATCCTACCAACTCCAATCCATTACTCAGGCAAGACCCTCATATACATGACCCTACCCCCCAGTCAGTCCTGCCCTCTGGGCTACTGACATCAATGGCATCTTGTACAAACCACCATTGGACTCGAGCATAAAAATAACCAGATCAAACTGATGTTATTTTAACAGGAATAATGCAGCATACAAAGGTAAACCCAAGTTGTGTTACTCAATTTTGCATAATAATGAAGGGGTAGATATTCAACTGGCAGTGGTTGGTGTTTTTTTTGTCCGCTGTCGGCGAAATTCAGGTTATTCAATACCAAACCACCAGCATTGAATATCTGGGTTTATGCAATGAGCTGCTTTTGTGTGGTTAAGGGCAATATTCAGAATTTAATCGCCTAAGTGAAATTGGTTAAAGATATGATGGCGTTTATGCAATCAGATTTATCCAGTTCACCTAGGTGGTTAACTGCTGACTCTGCCTCAGAATGCCCACAAAACAGCAAGTTTTCACTTTAGCAGTTAGTGGTGATATTCAGTGACACTAGCTAATTAAGTACCACTGAATATCAATGGATATCCCCACACAAGCAATTTAACCATCCTGGAAAGCGGACCTCAAAATGTTTTGCAAGTATTTACAATTTTTGCATTACAGTAAAATAATATAATAATAAAAGCATACAATAATGTCATGAGGAGGGCAGTTCTATGAAGGAGCATCTACATTTAAGTACCTTGAAGATGCCCTGTTGGGAGCCAATTCTATAAAGGAAAGTAGGCACCTCTTTGGCTTTGTTCAATAGTAGCATAACCAGGTATATGCCTATATGTATGTGTATAAATCACATAGACTGGACAAATTCAATTTAGAACTGTGCAGGGACCCTCAAACATTAATAAATCACAAACCTTCCAAGCACAAACTCACTTGTATACAAAATATTTTATCTATTTTGAGAGGATCTTCAGAATTGATTCAACTGTACTGCTTAATGAACAGGCAGCAGAGTGCAAATCGTCATTGATCCATGTTTTTTTTTTTAATAGCATACTCTCAGTGCAAAAACTATTTTTAAAATTTCATTTTTAAAGTGTCCTTTTTCATAAGTAGCTTCAACAGTTTAGTGAGATCAGAACCTCAACGACATGGTGCCGCAGCTTGTAAATGACTCGGTACGGGCTGAGGAGATGTCTTCACATGAGAAGGGCGTGCATGCTCAGAACTTTACCACTAATGTTCTGAATTCTGGGAGAGCAGATCTTGTCTGGGTGCCCTCAGACAATGTCACACACTTATGGTCTTATCAGTCCTGCTGCCTATAGAAAGAACTTGTTAAGGGTGAGCAACATTGCTTTTCATTCACAAAGTAGGCTTCATTTTCTGTGTAAACAGTTACTGTTGATGTTTTTAGTCATAAAGTTTAAAAGTGAAGTTGTCATATAGGCAGAGCTACTCTAGAATCTGCCATTTGAGTCTGTGTTTGATTTCTTTTTTTTTTTTAATTTTTATTTATAATTTCAACATTTTATACAAGCATTCAATCTTGTTCAAGAAAACAGAATATATATGGTAATTAATAGGAAATAAGACTCTCCCCTCGTACTCTAAGGGAGGTATAAAGAACATAATATTTTCAATTCTTTCCTAGACCACCAAAGGAAGGGGGGCATAACATTAATGATGGAATTTAAACATGTGGTAAACAAATTTTAAATGAATATGGCCTGGATAGACTCCACACTTTTATATATTAATCCTGATCTTATATTTTTTTCGGACACTATCTGGTTATCTTTTTCATATCTAAAAAGACTCTCAGTTGTTCGGTTCAAAGAACACATATTTTTTATCTAAGTAATTTATCATACATTTACAGGGATATGACAGAATGAATCTTGCCCCAAGCAATCGAGTTCTTCTCTATAAGCTAAAAAAGCTTTAATTCTATCTTGTGTGGTTTTCACCACATCTGGATATATCCATATCTTTCTCCAAGAACATTTTAGTTGAGTTTTTAAAATACATTTTCAATATGGCATTCACATCCTGTTCAAAGACTAATGAAACAAGCATAGTTTTTCTAATTTGAATTTCAGTAACTGATTGTTCCAGGAAGGCTGTTAGATTTTGTAAATCTCCTGGAGTCTTCAATTTTCTCCCCTTTTCAAATCTGGTAGGTAATATATTTTGTTAATTGGGGGAATCAATTCTGGGGAGTATAGAAGATTTTCCATAAGAAATTTTTTAAACAATTCCTTCGCAAATTCAGAGGAAACAGGAAAATTCAAAAACCTTAATTTAAACGTCTATTATAGTTTTCAAAGTATTCTATCTTTCGATGAATTGCCATCTTATCCTAATAAGCATATCAGATTTCTCTTTCAAAGTACTTAAGTCTTGTTGAACAGCTATATTAGTCTTTTCAGATTCTTTTTTAAAGGTATCCAACGCCGAAGTTACCAAGTCTAATTTACTCACGATTGGGGTTACAACGGACGTTAATGTCTGTATCGCTGTCCAGATAGTGTCCAAAGTTACCGCCTCGGGGGTCTTAAACTCCACTTTATTCTGTTGTTGTCCCAGGGCCTCATTTTGAGCTCCGGTGTACAGGTCTTCTATTTCGCCGTCTTCCGACGTTTCTAGAAGTCCTAACCCACTTCTGAGGCCTGCTGGGCAAGGCGGAGGGTTAATTTCCGGCGAGGATAGTGAGGTCTCAACTCCCCGTGGAAAAGACGATCCACCTTCGTCCTCCACTGCGGGGAAACTCAAGCCGGTTCTTCGTGGAGTGCTGGCGGCAAACCTCTCCATCGTCGTCTGCACTAGGGCGGCATCGGGAATTTTCACCGGTAAGCCCTTTACCACCCCTTTCCGTTTGGTGTGAGGCATTTTTAGGAAACTTTGCTGTTGCAATCGTGCACCTAGGGAAAGTCAGCGTCGGTGTTGAGCGTCTGCCAATCCGTCCGCCATCTTGGAACGCCCCGAGTCTGTGTTGATTTCTATAAAGAAAATGCAGGCTAGGCAGAAAAAAAAGAGCAGTTGACTTGGATTACTATTGCTTGTAGCTGTGAAAATAAATATCTATATCTATCTATCTATATACTGTATCTATCGATCTATCTATATCTATCTATCTATCTATATAGATATAGATAGATAAATAGATATAGATATATCGTTAATATTCTAAAGAGCTTACGTGCATCAGGAAGTTCAATGAAAAACTGTTTTATTGTATCCCACATTTTCTGGATTGTGCAGTTTTGTAGCAAGCTCTTCAGAGTATCCCAAGGTAGTCCCAGCATGTGGATTGCTTGCTGTCTGTGTATGAACTTCTAATTGGCAGCATTTCCACACAGGTTAGCTGAGTCAGACTTTGAAAGGAAAATATTTTAGAAGAAAAGCAGAATAACTTTTAGTTTTGTATATTGTAACATTATGAGTTTTTTTTTTGTTTTGCTGTTGTTTTTTTGTAGAAACACGACTGTGGTTATCCACATGGTGATTTA
Organism: Microcaecilia unicolor; assembly: GCF_901765095.1. Classification (NCBI taxonomy): domain Eukaryota; kingdom Metazoa; phylum Chordata; class Amphibia; order Gymnophiona; family Siphonopidae; genus Microcaecilia; species Microcaecilia unicolor. The sequence goes on along the minus strand of NC_044031.1, from coordinate 115,008,591 downwards.
ATAGCAGATAATCTGTGAGTGAATGAATTATTAAGTTGTGTGTATAGATAAATTTTGAAAATTAAAAATCTGGAGAGTCAGCAGCTTGATACATTGCCACAGGAAATGTAAGAAAAAACAAGGACACAAATAAGACTTCAAGTTTGATTTACTTGCAGTATAGGGCTCTTTTATTCAAGTGCGTAAAATTTGCAGTTACTATGGCTTAAAGCTGAATTTTATCACATGTGCTTAAAGCTGAATTTTATCACATGTAGCTTCAAATTTTTCATGGCGTCTTTTGGGCCATTTCCACAGTTTTTTTTTATTGGAAGTCATGTGTTAACATTTGGATTAGCATGTGATACCTGCTTGGAGTTAACGCGGGAGCACTTAGCATCTCCTATTTAGGAAGTGATAAGTGCTTCCATGTTAACTCTGTGTTAGTCAGTACATGGTATGTTTGGTGGGGAATTTTATATCACCTCTAAATCCAACTTTGGATGGTTTGCTGAAAACTTCTAAAAATCAAGTGGCAAACATAACGATTTTTGAACCAGAAAAATGTATTTTTGTTTTGAGAATGACCATTTCCTAGATGTTTTGTGCTCAGTGCGTTTTTATTTTGTGACCATTTTTGAAAAAAAAAAACCCAAAAAAAAGGTCCAAGGGAAAAACACACAACACAAGCCATTTGGATGTATTGGGTGAGGGGGAGCAGTATTCTTAGTAGACTGGCCACACAGACATCCCAGCAGAGCAGTTGGCTTGTGCAGTACTCCACTTGATGGATTAGGGGCGGGGCGAAGTGACCATACAGGCAGCCAGGCAATGCCTGAGGGCCCAGGGCTGGGAGGGGCCCAGTGCTTCCCTCCCACATGTACCATGTGCAACATCCTTCTCTCTCCTCCGGTACAGGAAGGAACCGGGACCTGGACCTGGACTAGGACGCCCCCATCTCCTCCCCTTTTGCGTTTGTGTCCCTGAACCCCTCCTTCACAGCGGAGGCACCATCAGCTAAATCGGCCATCTGCTGTTGATGCTGGAATTTCCCTCTGCCATGTCCCGCCCCTTCTGATGTCACTTCCTTCTTTCACAAGTGCAAGCCTCGGCAGAAGAAATTCCATTGTCAGTGACAGACAGTCAATTTACCTGCAGGATCAATGGAAAAAGTCAGTGGCAGAGGGAGGGGCAGCAGCAGGACCGGGAACAGTGAGTCCGGAAACAGGACCAGGGGGGCCCAATAGTCTTCATTGCTCGGGGACTGAGGCCACTCTCAGTCTGCCACCTAATTAAGGGTCACTGCCCCCGAATCTACTTAGTTATTTCCTTCCCCTAAAGTGATACTGATAAAGATATTGGGCACTGTGACAGATTCAAAGGACCTATATGTTTCTAAAATGGCAGACATACACTTTTATGTTACCATGTTGACTTCCATTGATATTTTATATATTGAGACTTGTAAAATGTATACTATCACTGTATATATATATATCCCTTTATTGGCGGATCCTGTACTCTAATACTAATGGAACCTGAAATGTCTTGACCTGAAAATCTCCAATCCAGTTTGGATGTTTTATCCGAAATGTGCCTCTCAATGCATTGTAGCCTACAAATTAACATATGTAAAATTAATTTCCATTAAAAATGACCCAAAATTAAATTAAAAAAAATGCTTTCTGAGTACATTCCTATCTAATTTCAAATGCTTATGAAGCATTATATGGAGAAAGTACCATGGGAAGGAACATGGTCAACATTTTTACAAATCACCTCTTTGTAAGACCTCTGTGTGGTTGCTTTGTATTGATTTTGATTGCCTGAATAATTTTTACTGCTTTCTAATCTATGAATTTATTATATGTTTGACTGGATTTATCACACTCAGTGGTGGCTTTCTTGATGAACAAGATTTTTTTTTCATGTCAGCACAAGCTGATTAGAGATAACCGATTCATGTAATCATCCAAGCAATGAGTATAATAGGGCAACAGATGTCAGAAAACCATTCCACTTAATAGGGGCAGGAATATGTTCCCTATCAAACTGAACCATGTCTCTTGCTGTGTAAAGAAACTTACATAAAAACCTAATAACCAGAATGACTGTCTTGAGAATCACAATTCAGTCAAATGTCTACAATTTGTTTTTGCCCCTTATGTATTGTTATGCCATTGATGAACTACTTTACAAGCAAGGTAGAAGCAAAGCTTTCATGCTCAATCACAATCTTAACAGGTTCAGTTTCCATCAACTGTATTGCACAGAATAAAGTCTTCATTTCTTACAGTTTTTTTTTCATTGCATGTTATTGTAAATGTAGTGCCTCAAGGAAAGACTTGTTTTGAAAGAAAGATAATAGAAATCCCTTTCCTGTTTCCATTCTCAGTGTCTACCTTCGGCATATTTGATTCACTGACCTCATACTTTCCTTTCTTGATTTTGATGTTCTGAATCTTGATTTTGAAACTATCAAAGATGGAAATTCATACAGTATTTTCAAAGCTGCATTAGAAACAATGGGTGGGTCGTGGTCGCAAGGCAGTAGTGTTCCCAATTACCCAAAGCAAGGTCCCCTCTTGGCCAAAATGTGAAAGTTCTATTACTTTCCCACAATGAAGCATTTCAGCTGGAGAAAGCTGAAATGCTTCTTTAAACTGTAATTCTGTCCTCCTTTCAGTAGAGGGAGATAATTATATGTGTCTTTCTCTTTAAGGGACTGAGAAAGAAAGTTAATGTAGTCCTGTGTAAATGTATAATCTTTTTGAATAAGGCATTTAGAGGTGGATATACTAAGCAGGGGTACCAGATGGGGAAAATGCATGAAATGGCCAGAAACAAGCAAACATTTTTACATGCACACTTACAACTATTTTGTTGCAAACTTTCCTGCATAGTCCTGTACACACAAAAGTTTATTTCAATTCAAATTAATTAGCTGCTGCAATACACAACCATTGAAAGCAGCTCATTATCATTCATTTCTGTGAAAATGAATGCATGAAAAAGGCTTCATAGGCACCTTTCCTGATCAAGGTAACAATGCTCCACTGAGATCAAGGAGGTTTGATTGAGAACAGGAGATGGCATAATGTCAAGAAGTTGAAGCCACTTAGGTTAATCTGTGTTTCCCCTTCCTTGCACAGCTGTTGTTCTGCGCACACTCAAAACAAAGCAAACAAATGAGGAAAGGTTAAAGCGGCTAGGGCTCTTCAGCTTAGAGAAAAGGCGGCTGAGGGGAGATATAATAGAGGTCTATAAAAGAATGAGTGTTGAACGGGTAGATGTGAAGCGTCTGTTCATACTTTCCAAAAATACTAGTACTAGGGGGCATGCGACGAAGCTACAATGTAGTAAATTTAAAATGAATCGGAGAAACATTTTCTTCACTCAACGTGTAATTAAACTCTGGAATTCGTTGCCAGGAATGTGGTAAGGCGGTTAGCTTAGCGGAGTTTTTAAAAGGTTTGGTCGGCTTCCTAAAGGAAAAGTCCATAGACCATTATTAAATGGACTTGGGGGGGGGGGGGGGGGAATTCACTATTTCTGGGATAAGCAGTATAAAATGTTTTGTACTTTTTTGGGATCTTGCCAGGTATTTGTGATCTGGATTGGCCACTGTTGGAAACAGGATGCTGGGCTTCATGGACCTTTGGTCTTTCCCAGTATGGCAATACTTATGTACTTATGTAACATATGAGTTGCTGCATCCACATTGTCGTTCTTTATTGTTGATAGTAATTTTATTTAATCTCATATATATTTTCAAACATGCCATCTTGTGCACCATATGGATGTACACAGAGGAAGTATAATAACGGAATAACTTTTCATAGGTAGAACAGTAACTTGTTATTACGTAGCTATAGTTCAGGTTCCTCTTCCCACATGCATCACGCACGTTGCTCACTAAACGTCATCACCACTCTTCATGTCCCAGTCGCCAGTCTCGTAAGGTCCTCTTGGTAATTTTTCACAATCCTCTGCGATTGACAACTTTGAATAACTTTCAGGCTTATTTTCAAAAGGCGAAAAGAAGGCGCCCATCTTTCAACACAAATCGGGAGATGGGCATCCTTCTCCCAAGGTCGCCCAAATCGCATAATCGAAAGCCGATTTTGCATCCTCATCTGCTTTCCGTCGCTGGGGACGACCAAAGTTCATGGGGGCGTGTTGGAAACATAGCGAAGGTCGGGACTCGGGCGTGCTTAACACATGGCGTCCTCGGCCAATAATGGAAAAAAGAAGGGCATTCCTGACAAACACTTGGCCGACTTTACTTGGTCCATTTTTCTTGCGACCAAGCCTCAAAAAGGTGCCCGAACTGACCAGATGACCACCGGAGGGAATCGGGGATGACCTCCCCTTACTCCCACAGTGGACACTAACCCTCTCTCACCCTAAAAAAAAAACCTTTAAAAATATTTTGTCAGCCTCTATGCAGACTCAAATGTCATACCCAGCTCCCTGACAGCAGTATGCAGGTCCCTGGAGCAGTTTAGTGGATACTGCAGTGCACTCACTTCAGACAGGCGACCCAGGCCCATACCCCCAAACCTGTTGTGGATGAAACAGTGAGCCCTCCAAAACCCACCAGAAACCCAATGTATCCATATCTAGGTGCCCCTTCACCCCTTAGGGGCTATGGTAGTGTTGTACAGTTGTAGTGAGTGGGTTTTTTTTTGGGGGGGGGGGCTCAGCACCCAAGGTAAGGGAGCTATGCACCTGGGAGCAATTTGTGAAGTCCACTGTAGTGCCCCCTAGGGTGCCCGGTTGGTGTCCTGGCATGTCAGGGGGACCACTGCACTATGAATGCTGGCTCTCCCACGACCAAATGGCTTGAATTTGGTCATTTCTGAGATGAGCGTCCTCGGTTTTCATTATTGCTGAAAACTGGGGATGACCATCTCTAAGGACGACCATCTCTAAGGTCGACCTAAATGTTGAGATTTGGGAGTCCCCGACCGTATTATTGAAATGAAAGATGGATGCCCATCTTGTTTTGATAATGGGTTTCCCTGCCCCTTCGTGGGGACATCCTTCGAGGATGTCCTCAGCAAAACTTGGGCGCCCCATTCGATTATGCCCCTCTTTGTGTCATTAGCATGTTTTACAGATGGACCATGCATAGGCAGTCTATTGATTTCAATAGCGTTTGCTATTGTTTGGGGTAAAACAGTGACTCCACCTGCTGCCAGTAAGCTCCATCTACTGGCTTCAACCCATATAATGTCTCCTGTATTACAGCAAGAACTCAGGTAGTCCCCGGTCATTACATTTGTTGGATGGTCAGACCATGCAATCATTTCTTTTTCCTTATTTGTAAATGGTGGTGTGGTAGGACATACGGTTTATGCTCATAGAAGTAGGATTAGAAATAATTTGAACTTTATGAATTGAAGAAGGCATGGATACCTTCTTTACACTTGGATAATCAGTCTACCTTGGATGAACTGGTAGAAGATTGGTATTCTTCTTTGGAGTTAGCATTGGAAATGGCTGCGCCTGCTCCAATGAAATAAGTTTATCTAAGAGACTATAAACCAAACCCTTGGATGACTTCTGCAGTACAGCAAGTGCAAAGGGAGTTATGTAAAAGTGAACTTGTATAGCAAGAAATGAGGGATATAGAAGATTTTGAAAGTTACAAGTTATGTTTGAGGCAATACTTGTCTTTACATGAGGAAGAGAGAAATAAGTTTTATAAACATAAAATCCAAACTGCTTTGCAAAGGCCTAAAGAATTGTTTAGCACAGTAAGACAGCTAGTGCATGGCCATAAGATTGGTATAGTTCATGAAGGACCAAATCCAGTTGCTTTTTTGTCCTGACATAAAAAAATGAATTTGGTCAGATATGTCCTTGGAAAATATGATGATTTACATATATATGATGTGGACACAGTTAGTGAGGTATAAGTACATAAGTACATAAGTACATAAGTAGTGCCATACTGGGAAAGACCAAAGGTCCATCTAGCCCAGCATCCTGTCACCGACAGTGGCCAATCCAGGTCAAGGGCACCTGGCACGCTCCCCAAACGTAAAAACATTCCAGACAAGTTATACCTAAAAATGCGGAATTTTTCCAAGTCCATTTAATAGCGGTCTATGGACTTGTCCTTTAGGAATCTATCTAACCCCTTTTTAAACTCCGTCAAGCTAACCGCCCGTACCACGTTCTCCGGCAACGAATTCCAGAGTCTAATTACACGTTGGGTGAAGAAAAATTTTCTCCGATTCGTTTTAAATTTACCACACTGTAGCTTCAACTCATGCCCTCTAGTCCTAGTATTTTTGGATAGCGTGAACAGTCGCTTCACATCCACCCGATCCATTCCACTCATTATTTTATACACTTCTATCATATCTCCCCTCAGCCGTCTCTTCTCCAAGCTGAAAAGCCCTAGCCTTCTCAGCCTCTCTTCATAGGAAAGTCGTCCCATCCCCACTATCATTTTCGTCGCCCTTCGCTGTACCTTTTCCAATTCTACTCTATCTTTTTTGAGATACGGAGACCAGTACTGAACACAATACTCCAGGTGCGGTCGCACCATGGAGCGATACAACGGCATTATAACATCCGTACTGGTCTCCGTACCCTTCCTAATAACACCCAACATTCTATTCGCTTTCCTAGCCGCAGCAGCACACTGAGCAGAAGGTTTCAGCGTATCATCGACGACGACACCCAGATCCCTTTCTTGATCCGTAACTCCTAACGCGGAACCTTGCAAGACGTAGCTATAATTCGGGTTCCTCTTACCCACATGCATCACTTTGCACTTGTCAACATTGAACTTCATCTGCCACTTGCACACGCCAATCTCCCAGTCTCGCAAGGTCCTCCTGTAATCGTTCACATTCCTCCTGCGACTTGACGACCCTGAATAATTTTGTGTCATCGGCGAATTTAATTACCTCACTAGTTATTCCCATCTCTAGGTCATTTATAAATACATTAAAAAGCAACGGACCCAGCACAGACCCCTGCGGGACCCCACTAACTACCCTCCTCCACTGAGAATACTGGCCACGCAATCCTACTCTCTGCTTCCTATCTTTCAACCAGTTCTTAATCCATAATAATACCCTACCTCCAATTCCATGACTCTGCAATTTCTTCAGGAGTCTTTCGTGCGGCACTTTGTCAAACGCCTTCTGAAAATCCAGATATACAATATCAACCGGCTCCCCATTGTCCACATGTTTGCTTACCCCCTCAAAAAAAATGCATTAGATTGGTGAGGCAAGACTTCCCTTCACTAAATCCGTGCTGACTTTGTCTCATCAGTCCATGTTTTTGTATATGCTCTGCAATTTTATTCTTAATAATAGCCTCCACCATCTTGCCCGGCACCGACGTCAGACTCACCGGTCTATAATTTCCCGGATCTCTCTGGAACCCTTCTTAAAAATCGGAGTAACATTGGCTACCCTCCAG